>NC_045778.1:82834249-83136552 GCF_008692025.1 Phocoena sinus
TATAGCTGTGTAAAAATTGCTTGTTCAGAACTTTACAAGCTATAAAATGTATTATTGCAATCTGTAGTTATATAAAAAACAGACATGGAACTATGTAACAATTCCCAGTATGAAATAATCATAAAATTCAACATTACTCTTTCCCCGGCATAGCCCGTATTTTGTAATAAACCGTCACTTCTGCTCTCCGCAAACACCAGGTTTCCTTTGCAGCCTGAATATTGCGTTTTGTCTCATCTTGAACATGACAAGCAAGGGCTCTACTTCTTATCTTCCCCAGTGAATTGCCCAGGGATTTGCAGTGATAAACAAGTTTGCTTTTAAATCAGCTGAACTTTAGGAACTGTCCAAATGCTGACTGCCTTCTGGGGGAGTGCACAGTTAGAGCTACACAAGCCATGGGGATTCCAGCTGTCGCTGACCACCTTTGAATGTCACATACCCTTTGAAAGACACCATGCCTGTCATTGACTGGGGCTGTGTTCCATGGTCTGGCACACCCCCTGGCTCTGTCCCCCCAATATTTCCAGCATTGTCACCCTCTGGTGCTCCATGCACCACAGTGCACCCAGGGGATAGCCCTCCCGACTTCACATTTTCTCTGCACCAGTTTAGGAAAATAGCTAGGGCCTGGAAGAGAGGACATTACAGAGGTTTTTCTGGAGATCTCAAAGGCAAGAATAATCTTCTCTTTTGCAGAGGAAGAACTTATCCTAATTGGGAGCCCACCCTCTTGGGCTCCCCTGCCAGCCCCGCTTTGTCCTCAGACGGAGGAGGAGGTCCTACACAAGCCGAGCAGACCTGTTCCAGCAACCGTTTCCCCACCTGGGGGCAGCAGGGCTTTAGGATGGAAACTGGCTCCACCTTTTCTGGTTCAGTTTTAAATCTCCTTTGCTCCCTATGTCCAAATGTTTGCTTGGACTCTGGGGAGGAATGTTGTCTTACCAAACAGCCTCCCGATTTGTGCCAAGTGCGATTGCTAATGAGATTGGCAGGCTGTGGGCTGGTTTATTTATTTTTTAAATTAAGTTATTTGTTTTTAGTTTTGGCTGCGTTGGGTCTTCGTTGCTGCGCACGGGCTTTTTCTAGTTGTGGTGAGGGGGGGCTACTCTTCGTTGCAGTGCGCAGCCTTCTCGTTGTGGCTTCTCTTGTTGTGGAGCACAGGCTCTAGGTGAGTGGGCTTCAGTAATTGTGGCTCACGGGCTCAGTAGTTGTGGCTCGCGGGCTCAGTAGTTGTGGCTCACGGGCTTAGTTGCTCTGCGGCACGTGGAATCTTCCTGGGCCAGGGCTCGAACCCATGTCCCCAGCATTGGCAGGTGGATTCTTCACCACTGTGCCACTAGGGAAGCCCTGTGGGCTGGTTATTGATAGAGGTGATGGTGAGATTAATAATAATAGTAGTAAAAGTGGGAGCTCGTGGCCAGTCCTCGGGGGAGCCTGTGTTGACGGGGGGGCCTGGCCTGCGTGGGAGTCGCCTACCCGTGGGAGGTGGGATTAGGAAGGCAGTGGGTGCCTGGCACCTAAGCCACATCCTCCAAGAGGGCCAAGGGAGACACCTCACCCCCCTCCGCCTTACTCTTTGTCTCTAGCTGGTTCAGGACTTGGGGGGCAAATGGGGATGATGCCTTACTTCTCCTCCAGTGGAGGAGCCAGCTGAGGACAGCCTCTGAGTCCTCAGTTCAGCAGATGTCAGGGTCACATTTTCCGTGAGGGAGGCAAGGGAGGGAGGGGCCTGGGTGCCAGGGCTGGTCCTGGGGACTTTGTGGGGAGGGGAGCATGGGTGGGATCCTGCAGGATCGGTGTGACCCACAGGCAGAGGGAAGACCAGCTCAAGATGCATTCAGCCACCCTTGGGAGCAGGAGAAAAGTCACTCTTGAAAGACTGAGACACAAGAAGCTACAAATTTGCGATGAGATGGTTGCAGCAAACTGCACGTCTTGTCCAAGTACAAATTAGAGTGTCCCATGAATGGCAGGTTAGACTTTTTTCTCTAAATATGCATTGCTTCAGAGAAAGCTATGATGCACTTTTTTTTTTGGCTGCATTGGATCTTCATTGCCGTGCATGGGCTTTTTCTTACGGTGGCTTCTCTTGTTGCGGAGCATGGGCTCTAGGCGTGCAGGCTTCAGTAGTTGTGGTGCGTGGGCTCAGTAGTTGTGGCATGTGGGCTCAGTAGTTGTGGCGCATGGGCTTAGCTGCTCTGCGGCATGTGGGATCTTCCCAAACCAGGGGTTGAACCCATGTCCCCTGTGCTGGCAGATGGATTCTTGACCGCTGTGCCACCGGGGAAGTCCCCGTAATGCACTTTTTACTAGCTATTGAGAGCAGACCGGAATTGTCTGGATTTTGTCTTAATTCACCTTCTGAATTGAAGCTACACCTCTCGGCCTCCAGCACATAGGGCCGGCACTGGGGGGAGGCGGGGCAGAGTTGGGGGGCTGTGTCACTGGCTGCTTTGTTCTCATTTGCCAAGTAGCAATTTGGAAACTGGAATAACGTCACGGATGAAACACAGGCTTATGGTTCTGGAAGACTGGCCACCAGTCTGTCCCCACTGGGAGTGGGGGAGCTCCAAGCCCTGGTGACTTTAGCACAGGCCGAGTTTTAAGCCCAAGCGTTTGGTAGGACCTGCACTCTGATCTCTCCTGGGGAAGAAGTGAGTCTTCCCGGCCGCTCCCTCCATCCCAGCGCGGAAGCCCTCGTGAGGCGTGAACGCAGCCCAGCAACTCTGAAACGGACAAGATGCCGCACCCCGCCAGCTGCAGGCTGGGTCCCTCACCTGCCTCATCTAGTCCATGACTTCACACATCATAGGTGCTCAGTGAAGTTTGTCACCAAAAGCACGGCTTTTTGATTTTTACCACATTGGTAAACAATTCAATAGTCATCAATAGAGAAGTAGAATATACAGGACACTCCCCTCCCATCACAGACCCTGAGTGTCCTCCCCAGAGGCAACCACGGTCCCTAGTTCCTTGGGTAGCATTCCAGATACCTGCTTGCATATTAAAGCACATATATTTACACATGCGCTTCATTTAATGAAAACCTGGACGTGTGTGTCCTCTTCTACCACTTGTGTTTTACACCCAGTGTGTCTTGGAAATTGTTCCACATTTGCACTTAGAGATCTACCCCATCCTCTTAACAGCCTGGGTAGAATCACAGTCAGTGGATGTCCCAGCATGTGTTTAATGAGTCCCCTGGCTTTAGTGATTAGTGGTTTCTAATCACTTGCTGTTTCAAGCCACCATATAATCAACATGATGGTACATACGTCGTGGCGCCTGTAGGCTAGCATTTCCATGGTACTCAGCCCTAGAATTGAAATTGCTGGGTCAGAGGCAATAAGCACCTATGATGTATGAAGTCGTGGACTAGATGGCATCAATATTCTTAAAATATTGATGGGTGTTGCCAAAGTGCTCCTGTGTGCCACCAGGAGGCCTACTTCCCAGTTCTGGCGCACGAGGACGGCCGGTCCCCAGAGCCTCACATTAGGACTCCAAGAATTATTTCGTGCTTTTGGCAATGTTTTGAAAAGTGAGTTTTTAAAATGGTTTGTCTCTGGAAATTCAAATTACTTCAAACTGTTGGTGTTTTGTGTAATGTGACATTTCAAATGAAATAACAGGTAAACCCCATGGCTGCTAACCAGCACATAATAAGTATTCAGGAAGTGTCACTCCTTTTCCCCTTTAAGGATGATTGTCTGTGGCTCTTTTCTAGAAAAAGGGAGCGTTAGATTGAGGATGTATTGGGAAGGGGGTCTGGGGTCCAGCTCTAGCCGAGCCCCTGTTGGTGGGAGCACCACATCCTTAGTCCAGCTGACTCCCAGCAGCCCTTGGAGGGGGTGGTGTGACCTGCACCTACAGATGCACAACTGGGACCTTCTCAGTGTCACATGGTCGGGGGGCAGCAGAACCATTTGAGACCCCAAAGCCTGTGCACTTCACCCCCCTCTAGCGATTGTCCAGATCAGCTGTGGGGAGCAGTGAGCTTTTGTGTGAAGCAAGGCCTCTGCGGCCAATGTCTGGAAGCCTCTTCTTTGGACACATATGAAGTTATCTACCGATAACCGCTGAGTGGTCCTTCAGCCCTGAGGGACCGATGGGAGAGAGATGCACAGATTTCATTTAAGCTCCTGTTTACGTGTCTCTCTTTGAGGGTCCAGCCAACGGGTCTCAGCGTTATTACCAAATTATTCAAGTTAGGAAATAAAACTGGAAGGGAATTCATGTACATGCCCCATGCATTATTAATAAAGCAGAGAAAACCCCCCCAAAAAGCAATAAGATCTTTGGAAAAGTAATTTTAACACTGATGTGGCCACATAGATTTTAGAGGGGAAAGAGGGTCATTTTATACCAAGTTCCCTGAGCCTCCAAATGAGGCAGCGAGATTTATAATGAAGCCCAAAGGAGACAATTCTGACAGGCACAAAGCTGTATTTTCCCCATTATTAGGTGGATGTCTTCCTGAAGAATAAAGTATTTGGTAAGATATCGTCCTCATCAGCGGCCTCCGCGGCATGGGGATTGTTGAGTGACAGCTCTGAGTCAGGCCCTTTCTGAAGAGCAGGACCGGGCGGGCCTGGGGTCCGGGGCCAGCGGCCACTTTCCATCCTCAGGAGGAGGGAGGTCGGCTTGCCGTCAAGCCCAGGCTGTCCCCAGTGCCAGGGGAGGGATGTGCTCGCTGTCTGTTCCTAAAAGTGCTTGGCTTTCTGAGAGCCCCCAACTTCTATAAAACAGTTACTGCCTTGCGTGTTTGATGTAGATCAAGTGACAGTTTCACAGGAGCCCGGCTCTTCCCGTTCACATACACGCTGAATTTTCCATATCCTGGGGCTGCCCTAACAAATCCACCACAAACTGGGGGCTTAAAACACCAGATATTTATTTTCTCGTAGCTCTGGAGGCTGCAAGTCCAAAGTCAAGGTGTCCGCAGGGCTGTGCTTCCTCCTGGGGCTCCAGGGGGGCTCCTTCCTGCCGCCTCCAGCTCCTGAGGCTCCTGGTGTTTCTTGACTTGTGGCCGCATGCCTGCAATCTCTTCCTCTGTTTTCACACGGCCTCTTGCCCTGTGTGTTTCCTCTCCTTATAAGAATGCCAGTTATTGGATTTAAGGCCCACTTGACCCATTATGACCTCATCTTAACTGATGACACCTGCCAAGACCCTATTTCCAAATCAGGTCAGGTTCTAGAATTCCAGTTGGACATGAATTTTGGGGGGATGCTATTCAATTCACTACATTCAAGAAATAAAATATTTAGCTTATGGATGGATAAGCTAGGAAAAATACCTTATACATAAAATTTCTTGAAATAAGGAATTTTAGTGTCTGGAATGGGGATACCTATCACCTAACTGGGATATTGCAATCTGGTGTCCAGCAGACATGGCAAACACACGGCAAATGAATTCTTTAGACACCTTTGTGGGTGGCAAGTCACACATTTGCAATTTCTGTGGTCCTTAGAGGCTGCAGGGCTTTATGCCAGTGGACGCAGTATCGGCGTCTCGACATTGGCCTACATGACTCTTTCCTAACCTTCTGGTTTTTACTGCTTTTAATAAATTTCAAGTATAGCCCAATGGAATTCATTGTGCCTGTTGAGTCCCCACAGGGAAATGTGTTTCCTAACAAGGAGGGGCCTGGTGGGTGGTCAGCATCTGGGCATGGCTCTAACCGCGACCCCACAGGGCCTGCTCTTAGCAGCCCTGAATGAGCGCTCCCTGTGCCTCTAGGATGCTCAGATGGGTGTGTGCTTTCATAGTTCAGACCATCAGATTCTGATGCTCCAAAGCCAGACTTGAGGATTCTTCCTGCTGTTTCCCTTTCAGTATATCTTCTCAATAATATTTTGTTTGTTTTTATAACCAACTGGGCTTTTCTTCAGCCACAGTCTAATAATACAGAATTAAAATGGTGTGAATGTATGAACACTACATGGCCTAAAGCCTCTGAATTATAAGCTACTTTTATGAGGACAAGGTGGGCAGATTTAAAACTTCACTGTCAGAGCAGGGAGGGGGCAGAAGCCTTGGAATTAGGTCAGCGTGCAAGAGGGGCCTCAAGTCTCCACCCACCCCTCCAGCTCTGCTCAGAAGCTCTCTGCTTTTCCTGGCGTGTCACCCCCTCCCCTCAGGAGGCAGGACAGGGGTGCCTCTCATCCCCCCCAAATCCGTGGGTTGGGCAGCTGTTATTTCACACTGTCAGAGGAAGGAACAAAAGTCTGGGGAGTTCCTGGGATCCATGAGCCAGAACATTCCATTTTCTGGTAACTGCCCTGGAACTTTTTAAATGATATGTCAACTGTGTACAAGTTGAGTAAAAGCAGTAATAATATATAGTTTTTGTTGGTCCATGTACATGCACAAAACCAGAAAAAGGCCCATTCTGAGGAGGGGAAAGGGGACTTTAGATTTCTCTGTAATGTTTCATTTTTTCAGTAATTGTTTTCTTTTTCAATGAGAGTAATAAATGTATGCAGTATTACAAGTCACATGGCACCACCAGGCTAGTAACCAAAACGGCAGTCGCTACCCTGAGCCCTCTCTCTCTTTAGATTCTTGAACCTCTCCAGGGGAAACTGTTGTCACTCTTGTTAGCTGTCTTGAAATTTAATTCTGTATGTCTAAAATGGGCTTATATTTTCTACTGCTCCATTTGGGGTATTATTTATGGACTTTCTGTTGACGTTACTATTTGATAATTTATTCTTCTTTGTTTTCTTTTGTGCTCCGTTTCTGGAACTCCTGTTGTTTGAATGTTGGACCTCTTGGATGAAGCCCCTAATTCCTTATTTTTTTGTCTCTTACTTTCTATCTCTGTCTTTTTGTTCACCTTTTTAAGAATCTGTCCTTAATTTTATCTTTCAAACTTTGAAATCATTTTTCTTTAGCTCTGCTCTCATACTTGTCATTTCTAAGAGCGCGCCCTCCCTCTCTCTCTCTCTCTCTCTCTCTCTCTCTCTCTCTCTCTCTCTCTCTCTCGTTACCTGAATGCTCCTGTTTTATACTCAGCTGCCCTTCTTTTGTGGATGCAGCATCTCCTTCCACCACCCCAAGGATACTGATCATAGGTTTTTCCCCACAGTATGTGTGTTCGGATCCCTGCGTTGTGTCTGCTGCTTCTGAATTTCCTTGATTTTGTTGGATTGGTTTCTTGCCCAGAGCCTTTTCTCACTGGCCTGGTGGTTCGTGGCTGCTCAACTGGCATTTAAGAGAGAGGCCCCAAGATGCTGCTTGGAGCTTCGTGCACGTGGCACTTTCGGACTGGTGGCTCCAGGAGGGTGATTGCTGGGACCTGCTCATTTTATTGGGAAGCTCCTGTTGTCAGTGTCTGTGGGTCTCTCCTCCTGGGCAGACGTCTGTCTAGAGAGGAACCCTCCACCGCCTGCTTGTGGGCTGTATGAGATTGTTGGGGCTGCCGTGACACGGCACCACAGACGGGGTGGCTGCTTAACAACAGGTGCTTATTTCCTCCCAAGCTGGAGCTTGGAGGCTGGAAGTCCAAGGTCAAGGTGTCAGCAGGGGTGGTCGTCCTTCTTGCGCGGTGTATCCCCGGGGTTTCTTCCTCTTCTGATAAGGCCACTAAGTCTGTTGGGTTAGGATCCCACCCTTCTGAGCTCATTTAACCGCACTCACCTCTTTAAAGGCCCATCTCCAAATACAGTCATGTTGGGGGTTAGGGCTTCAGCGTATGAATTCTGGGGGGGACACGTTCGGTCCATAACGTGAGGTATAAGCTGGCTGTCGGTGTCCTGTGAGCCCAAGGCGGGGGCTGGGAGCCTCACGCTGAAATTGACTTTCACTTAATGCCCTTGTTTTCAGTTCTTCACTCCACGGCCATCTTCAGCTGGGCCTCTTGTCCTCGAGTCCAGGGCCTGCCTGTTTCTTCCTCCCAAAGGCATCTCGTGTCTTCTCATGGGTCGGGGGCATTGTGTGGATCTGGGCTGGTTTCACGACGGCTCCTGTCCGCAGGCTCACCGGGCGCGCCCTCGGATTGTTCCCTTTCTGGGAATTCCTGACCTCTGCCCCCCACCTTGCTGCCCCCCAGCTGCAGCTGCTTGGTGCTCTGACCTTGCTGGTTTCCTTCTCCTCTCTGTCCCCGTGGGGCTGTCCCTTTTTATTCCTGTGTTGCCATTTTCACGGTGGGTTAGGGCAGGGTCAGAGGAAGTAGCAATGTTGGGTGGGCCACGTCTAATCAGAAGTCCCGGATGCCTGAGCACAGGCGTCACGGGAACGCTTTCACTCCACGGTTGTAACTTCCGTGACCTAAGACAGCGGTCTCGCGTTGGTGTGGCTTTATCACGGCACAGAGTTTACGAGTGAGACTGCGTACATCTCCTTTTCTTGCAGAAAACCTTGACGGTTGGACTCTCAGGACAGAGTTCAAACAGCATTCATGGGTTTATTTCATCTGAATCCAGTGAAGATATTTTGTGGAAATAAATGCTACTGTGAGGTAAAGACTCTTCAATGATGGAATAGCAGTATCAGCTTTATTTTGGAATTAATGGACCTAGGAAGATTAAACAGGTTTTGATTTACCATCTGCTATAGTTCTTGAGACTCGAGTCAAAATATTTTTCCCTCTTCATGTGTGTTGACAAGTGTTTGTCTTTATTATTTAGGAAATTCATCACCGTTGCTTCAAGTGGAGATTCTGTTCTGCCTGAAATCCAATGGCACTTCATCACCCTGCTCCTTGCTGTTGTTTAAACTCATACATATATATATATTTTAATATCTTTATTGGCGTATAATTGCTTTACAATGGTGTGTTAGTTTCTGCTTTATAACAAAGTGAATCAGTTATACATATACATATGTTCCCATGTCCCCTCCCTCTTGCGTCTCCCTCCCTCCCACCCTCCCTATCCCACCCCTCTAGGTGGTCACAAAGCACCGAGCTGATCTCCCTGTGCTATGCGGCTGCTTCCCACTAGCTATCTACCTTACATTTGGTAGTGTATATATGTCCGTGCCACTCTCTCGCTTTGTCACAGCTTATCCTTCCCCCTTCCTGTTTCCTCAAGTCCATTCTCTAGTAGGTCTGTGTCTTTACTCCCATCTTACCCCTAGGCTCTTCATGACCTTTTTTTTTTTTCTTAGATTCCATATATATGTGTTAGCATACGGTATTTGTTTTTCTCTTTCTGACTTACTTCGCTCTGTATGACAGACTCTAGGTCCGTCCACCTCAGTACAAATAACTCAATTTCGTTTCTTTTTATGGCTGAGTAATATTCCATTGTATATATGTGCCACATCTTCTTTATCCATTCATCTGTTGATGGATGCTTAGGTTGCTCCCATCTCCGGGCTATGGTAAATAGAGCTGCAGTGAACATTGTGGCACATGACTCTTTTTGAATTATGGTTTTCTCAGGGTATATGCCCAGTAGTGGGATTGCTGGGTCGTATGGTAGTTCTATTTTTAGCTTTTTAAGGAACCTCCATACTGTTCTCCATAGTGGCTGTATCCATATACATTCCCACCAACAGTGCAGGAGGGTTCCCTTTTCTCCACACCCTCTCCAGCATTTATTGTTTGTATATTTTTTGATGACGGCCATTCTGACCGGTGTGAGATGATATCTCATTGTAATTTTGATTTGCATTTCTCTAATTAATGGTGTTGAGCATCCTTTCATGTGTTTGTTGGCAATCTGTATATCTTCTTTGGAGAAGTGTCTGTTTAGGTCTTCTGCCCATTTTTGGATTGGGTGTTTGTGTTTTTGATATTGAGCTGCACGAGCTGCTTGTAAATTTTGGAGATTAATCCTTTGTCAGTTGCTTCATTTGCAAATATTTTCTCCCATTCCGAGGGCTGTGTTTTCGTCTTGTTTATGGTTTCCTTTGCTGTGCAAAAGCTTTGAAGTTTCATTAGGTCCCATTTGTTAAGCTCATATTTTTAATACCATGTCTTATCAACTATTAAATAATAAAGGAACCCAAGTGGGAGTCTTCCTAATTACCGCCTTAGACTTTTACGGGCATGTGTATGAACTGAGCAGAGCCCCATGGGTGGATGACCTTTGTGGTCTTCGTGTTCTCCATCCTATGATGAGCGTAATTAATGCCAGAGTCCATAAAAGAGCTGTGCCGTGAGCCTCATAAAACTTGGAGAAGGCGTAAAGCCCCCTCGTGCCGCGGGATGTCATGGTTACTGTTTGGGGAGCACTTTATTATCAATTCCCAGCCCCTTCCTTCCCTTACCAGGGTGATAAGCCATAGATTTGTGGGTCTCTGTTTGCCCTGCAGTGTCTCGCGTTCTCTCTCTGTTAACCGCCTGGGCCTGGCTGGAGGTCGGACGTGGGGACACAGGGGCCGGCTAATCACACGGGGACATCGTGGGAGGATTAGGCCAGATGAGTTAATGACACCAGTATCATATCCCAGGTCGGTTATAAACTGAATTGGCCAATAGAGGGAGAGTGGGGTGATGCATAGTTTGAGACCACAGAGGGAGTGCGTGGGGCTGCAGAAAGGTGAAGAGGTGCACTCTGCACTGAGACCGAGGAGACTGAGGGCCCTGGTGGACCCCTGGGCGGGAGCATGGGGAAGCCAGTGCCCCCTGCCTCAGGAAGCTGTTTCTAACGGTCCAAGCTTCCCTGGGAGGGGACAGTCCCCAGTGCAGCGGAGGGGCCGGGCCCAGTGACCTTCTGGGTATACCAGGAAAGCCATCTTGGCCCTGGGGAGGGAGATCCTGACCCTCCAGGTCCCTCCCCGGGCACCAGGCCTGGTCTCCTCTCCTGCCCACACCTGCTCTTTGCCTTTCCCACCTCTGCCTTCTCTCTCCTCTGCAGGCCCCGCTTTCTTGCTCTCTGTTGGTTTAAAACAACACATATTGATATTTATTCTCGTGTAGTTCTGGAGGTCAGAGGTCTGAAAGCAGCGCTCCGGGGCTGAGACCAGGGGTGGCAGGGCCCCACGCCCGCAGAGGCTCCAGGGGAGAATTGGCTCCGGCGTCTGGAGCAGCGTTCCCGGCTGCCTGGGCTCCTGGTCTCTTCCTCCACCTTCAGACCGGGAGCTTGTGATGTCACAGAGCCTCTTCCTTTGTCTCGAATCTCCCTCTGCCTCCCTCTTGTAAGGACCTTTGTGATGGCATTTAGGGCCCACCCTGTAATCCAGGATGGTATCTGCACCTCAGGGTCCTTAATGTCCTCATGCCTGCAAAGTCTCTTTTGCCATGTAAGGAAATATTCATGTGTTCCAGAGATCAGGACCTGGATGTCTTTGGGGGCCATTGTTCCGCTGACCACGGGCTCTACAAAGAGCTCCCTGGTGGGCGGTTTAGAGTGTCATTAAGCCCTCTGTTCTGCATAACAAACCACCGCAAACACAACTTTGTAATTGTTTGAATTACATTTGAATATAAATATAAATTACATTTGAATATAAATTCAAACAAACAAACAAAAATCAAACCACCGACCCCCCCCCCCCCCCCCCCCCCCCGCGGGCACCAAAATCAACAGCTGCTTCTTATCTCTCCTGTGTCTGCAGGTCGGCTGGCTGGGTGGTTCAGCTGCTCTGGGCTCGCTCAGGGGTCTGTGGTCAGCTGGTGGGGGGTCTGCCTAGGATGGCCCCCTCTTCTCTGATTGTATCTGAGGTCCCTCGGTCTCGTGGTGGTCGCAGAGGAGCAAGGGAGGAAGCAGAAACACACAAGCAGGGCTTCCCTGGTAGAGCAGTGGTTAAAAATCCACCTGCCAATGCAGGGGACACGGGTTCGAGCCCCGGTCCGGGAAGATCCCACATGCCGCGGAGCGACTAAACCCATGCGCCACAACTACTGAGCCTGCGCTCTAGAGCCCGCGACTCACAGCTACCGGGCCCGCGAGCCACAACTACTGAGCCTGTGCTTTGGAGCCTGCAAGCCACAACTACTGAGCCCGTGCGCCGCAACTGCTGAAGCCCACACACCTAGAGCCTGTGCTCCGCAGCAAGAGAAGCCACCGCGATGAGAAGCCCACGCACCGCAATGAAGAGGAGCCCCCGATCGCCGCAACCAGAGAAAGCCCGCGCGCAGCAGCGAAGACCCAACGCAGCCAATAAATAAATAAATAAATTTATTTAAGGAAAAAACAACACACAAGCACTTTCAAAGCCTCTTCTGGCAGTCAAGTTTGTGACTATCTCACTTTCAAAGCCTCTTCTGGCTGTCAAGTTTGTGACTATCTTGTTGGTCAAAGCAAGTCACATGGCCAAGAATCAGCCGTGGGGGAGACTACAGCAGTATCGGGCAAAGGGGAGGTTGCAGGGAGGTGGCTCTTAATTCGGACCATCAATCTAATCAGTCTGCACACTGGACCCTGGATTGGGGGTGTGGCCTTGAGTTGCTCTCTGTGTGACTGTGGACAGATTCCTACCTGCTCCGAGCCTCAGTGCCCTCGTTTCTTACAGGGATTCTAGGCGTGTGTTAGACAGGAGTTGTGGGGATTATATGAAATAATGTCTAGAATGAGATGCTGGAAATGTGGTTACAAGCAAATAACTGTGAGCTACTGTTCTCTCCCGAGGTAATTGTTATAATCTTAATAGCGGTTATTATTTTTACTGGGGTCACCGTTCCCTGTCCTGTCTCCGTGTGCGGGGGGAGAGCACATCAGAGTCTGAGCTCAGGCAGCGTCCAACCTGACATTTTCACGCCTTCGGAACGCAAGCAGAAGTGAAGGAAGATAAGCGCTCAGAGCTGTTTAAATGTGTTTGGGCCGCTCTGAAAAGGCGTGGACGTACTTTGTCTTTAAATTGAAATTTAATTTTGTTCTTCATGCTTCAAAGTGGAATTAGTGTGATTTTAATAGCAAATTTGTAATTGGCTTTAACTGTTATTTATTAAAAGTGATTACTTTTCATGTTGACATCTGAAATGGAAAAGCGCGAAGTCAGGCTCCGTGGAGGAGTCCCGTGTGTTAGCGGCTTTCCCGTTCTTATGCAAGCAGATGTCAGTTAAAAAAAGGGGAGGGGGTGCCATTAAGTTGGAAGCTGCCCAAAGTTTAAGTGAACAGAACAAAAACCTTGTCAATAGTGAAGGTTTTTGAAGTTTAATTTAGCATTAAGTGACTGTGAAGAAATATCCAAAGTGAAGAGGCTTTCGGGTATGCTATTGTCTCTAATTTGGAGAATAGTAGAATGAATATGCATGAAACTGATGCGTGAGAGCCAGGTAAGGCTTTTTAATTCCAGACTGCTAAGTGTTTTCAAAATAGTGTTTCTGGTGAGTGATTTTAGTTTAATGGCATTGCTGCTGGTGTTGCAGGAACGCTCCATATTCTGGAATTGCCCGTGGAGTCAGTTTGCTCCAGACCCTGGTGTGAAGTCGGAGAGAAGCTTCTCCCTTCCCTTCCTCTCTCCCCAGATCCTCAAGGGCTTCCCAGAGAAAGCCTGAGAGCACTTCTTGTCAACCTTAAATCACGTTTATTTCTGTGACATATGGGCTTTTGAGGGTTTCTTAGAGAAGTACTTGAAAATATAAGTGCTTTCCCCAAATCCCCTAAATCCCCCCGATCCTCGGCTTTGCCTTGTCTTTACAGCTGAGGGACAACGTCTGGGTGCTCGTGGTCTCAGACACGGGGGTGCACGGCTCTCGGGATTATCCCTGGAGGAATAGGCATCCTAATGTCAAGGTGGTTTATTTTAGAAAGTGGCAAGTGTTGGAGATTTTTAATACAGCTACTCTGATTGTTTCATCGGGGAGGCTCAGTGGCTGAGTCTTCGTGATGAACTCACATCTGTTCAGGTAAACTGTTGGAGCAGTTCATCTGCGATGGGCTGGGTCCACTTTTTTCCAGTTTTATTGTGATATAATTGACATAAAACATTGTGTGTTGATTTGATATGCTTTCATCTTGCAAAAATGATGCCACCATAGCTTTAGGTAACACCTCCATCATGTCACATCATTACCATTCGTGTGTGTGTATGTGTGTGTGTGTGTGTGTGGGGGGGGGTGAGAACATTTAAGATCTACTCTCTTAGTAACTTTTTTTTTAAATAGATTTATTTACTTTATTTATTTTTGGCTGTGTTGGGTCTTTGTTGCTGCACACAGGCCTTTCTCTAGTTGCGGCGAGCAGGGGCTACTCTGTGTTGCGGTGCACGGGCTTCTCATTGTGGTGGCTTCTCTTGTTGCAGAGCACAGGCTCTAGGCACGTGGGCTTCAGTAGTTGTGGCGCATGGGCTCAGTAGTTGTGGCGCGCGGGCTCAGTAGCTGTGGCGCACGGGCTGAGTTACTCTGAAGGCATGTGAGATCTTCCTGGACCAGGGCTCGAACCCATGTCCCCTGCAATGGCAGGCGGATTCTTAACCACTGCGCCACCAAGGGAAGCCCTCTCTTAGCAACTTTCAAGTATACAATACAGTATTATTACTAGAGCCACCATGCTGTACATTAGATCCCCAGAACGTATTCGTCTGATACCTGGAAGTTTGTACCCTTTGACCTTCCATTTCTCCCCTGTACCCCCTCCAGCCCTGGTAACCACTGTTTTACTCTCTGTTTCTATGAGTTTGGCTTTCGCATACAAGTGATAACGTACAACACTGTCTTTCTCTATCTGACTTATGGTGGGCTGTTCCTTGACCTCTCAGTCTTGGTCTTTTCATCTGAAAAGTGGGGAGGATGGTACCAACCCCATAGTGTGTTCGGGTTGGTTGCAGAGAGGATGGTGTGAGAGAGCTCCGCGCGGCGAAGGTCTGATTAAAGGTGCAGGGTTGCTCCTGTTATACTCGCCCTGTGTCATCCGGACCCTTCCTCCTATGAGCTGGCCCTGGAAGTGCTTAGGAAATGTCGAATCAACGTGTTCTATTTTCAGAGTCAATCATTGCTACTCTTATTTGTTAACCAAACATGCAAATTCTGACAACCCAGTTGGATTTTCCATTCTAGACTCTCCTCACCCTCAGCCAGCACCTGTGCTCCAGGCATACGTGGTGCATGACTGGACCTCAGTCCTGGGGGCTCTGAGCCTGGTCACCAAGCCCTTTTGGGCGTGTCTGGAGATGCTCAGGGTGCCTCGGGGTGGGCTGGCTCCCAGGGCCAGCCTGGGCAGGAGGAGAAGGGGGTGCAGGGGGAGCCATCTTGAGGGTCACTTCTGTGTCCCTTTGGTCCAGCTGATGCCCCGGGTTTGTTTTGTGGACCTGAGTGTGTCACCCCATCGCTGGGTTCTGGATGGAGGAGGCGTCCGTGGCCTCCTTTACCGTGGTGGATGGGGGCCGCGTCTGTAGGAGCCCAGCCATCTGCCCTCATCACCTGCCCTCTCCATGCCCCGTTTCCAGTCGCGAGGCCTACATGCCTCTCCCTGAGGGCCTTCTCTGCAGCCAGAGTGTGCTCGGCCTGGGTCCACGCCCCACCCCAGAGAAGCTCTCAGCTCACGACTGAGCCGTGGAACTTGGTGGATAAATACTGCAGCTCCGTTGCCCGCCAGGGCGTAGCTCTGAGCTACATGGTCTCCGTGGTCCCTGGGCTCCCTGGGGACTGAGCGCCGTTTGTCCACAGCATCATCTGTCACCTGCTTGGTATCACATCCGTGTTTTGTTTTCCTCTTGTTCCCAGTTCCCCGCCCCTCCCCGCTCCCCAGCCAGTGCTCCCCACGACCACGTCCCAGATCAGCTACTTGCGCACAAATCTGTGCCTTAAGGTCAGTTTCTGGGGGAACCCGGACTAAGATGTGGGGAATCTTCCATGTTTTAGGAGGGGCTGGTGCCTGTTCAGAATGCGCTGTTTGGTTTGTTGGGGAGAAATTCACCTGTTATACTTGACACAAAAAAATCCCTCCAGAAAACCGCGTCACCAACCCTGTCTGCATCTTTAGCTGAGCCAGTAAGAAGCACTGCACCAATGCCAGAAATCACCCACCTCTGGGACTTGTCCTGGAGTCCCGGGCCGGGCCTGCGTGCAGTCTCTTGGGTGGCCCTTCTTCATCGTGGAAGAGATGGGAAATTCGGCTGAGTGTCTTCCCAGGGCTCAGCGTGAGGGGACCTTGATCACCTCCTATCAGGGTGGAGATTCAATGTCAAGACCCCCTTCTCCCTCTAAAGCTGTGACACCACATACTCTTTTGGTTACAACCTGCCAGGGCAGACCACTCTTACGTGGGCCCAAAACATGTTCTGTCTCTTCACTCACTCTCCTAGCTTATTACTCCCGCCACCAAAGACTGCTCCCCAACTTCCGATTCATCCCGCAAATTTGAAGATTTCCTACCAGTTCAAAATAATTTGTTATACCTTCTGGAAAGAAGCTGGTAAAGAGGTTTTCCCAATAATGGAATAAAAATCAATCCGTTTTTAGGAAACTGTGCGTATTTGGATGTATAAACTTGACTCGTTTAGTGAAATACCAGTCGTGTTGACTAGAATTACACCTCATATGTGACTTTCTTCTTTCAGAGTAGGCTTTTGGGGACCACATTGAGTTTTCACGAGAAGCTTGACTTTTTTCAAGAGCTTGGAAATACAAAAGAGCTTGGCTTTTGTATATGGCAAGAAAGAAGCCTTCTCCACCCTGTAGAGGAAAGAAAAAACCCCACCGCTTACGAAACCTCTGGAGAAAGCATTGAACTCAAAAAATCAGAGTTCCAGGAAATAGACTCTCCACAGGGGTCTTCAAGGGTGTGTTGAACTTTTAAATGCAAATGTAGTGGAATCAATAGTTTTTTGAAAATGTATAATATGGTGAGTGAGTGCTGCCAATACAGCATCATTACCCCGGACCCATGGGAGCAGGAACCCTTTTGATGAGAACTGATTTTGCTTGGATGAAAAGAGGCCCTGCCTGTGAACAAACCAGGGAGGAATCCTTTCGTATTCTTAGAAGAGGCTGCTGGGTTTGCATGATGTCAGTGGTCTTTCAACCAAAAGGCTCAGAGATATTGTCCCTACTAACCACAGAAAGTGGGGCCATTAGTAACCCCCAAGAATCATATGGCTCTTAATTACTTTTACTTTGAATCCTTACTCAGAAACTAAGCTCGAGAGTGGTTTGGGCTCATCTATTTCTTTGCATTTACTTTGTGGATGATTTGGACTATCATTTGAAGGCTGCATGTTTTCATGGGGGAAGTAGTGTTATTTTTAGATCACTCGAGTTCAATCAAACTTGAATTTTATAAAGAGATGTTAGTGGACTTGAGCCTTTGGGAGCTCACGTTCAACTACTTTGCATTGTTTCTCATTCCCTGGGAGGAGGGATTCGAGGGAATCGTTGGTCTTTGTAGATACACCAGCCAGTCCCGGTGCAAGTTCAGACTCCTGGGAAGGGTTTTTCCAGCATGAGGTCTGATACCCCTCGATGACCCTGGCGCCTTGATGGACCACAGGGTTGGCTGTGACGTTGCTGGGAGCCCACCGCCATCACTCATCGTGGCCGTGGACGACATGTGGATTTTGTGTGCTGTCACCATCTCCTCTTTCCTGGAAACAAAAACACATTCCTTTTTGCCCAGAGAAAAATACTCCCTGCCCTTCCTTCCCGGAAGGAGGCTTTACGTTTTCAAGTGATCTCTAGGTGATGAGTAGGTGAGAGGCATCTCAAAGGCAGATTCCTCCCGCTCCTGGGACCCCAGGCCCAGCTGTTTTTACCCAAATCAAAACTTTCTGTCCTTTGAGCCCTCAAGGTCTTCTCTCCTTTCATTGTAGGAAAAGGATTTTACCGAACGTGCCTTTTTTCTCTAAATCCTGGGACTTTCAATTCAATAGCTCCTCATTTGTAACTCGGACAGCTCCTGAAGAACGAGGTCAGTCACTGAGCCACACAACTCCATCTTTTAGTCAATAACAAAATCCATGTGTATAGGATTTTCCAGATTCCCAAAGGGAATCATTACTGGGATAATCATTTAAAGGCATTTCTTTGCAGCATTTTCCCAGAAATTAGATCTCCTGGGTTTGTTTCCTGGGGCTGCTGTAACTTATTACTACATAGTGGGTGGCTTAAAGCAACAGAAATGTATTCTCTTACAATTCTGGAGGCTGGAAGTCCAAAATCAAGGTGTTGGTATGCTGTGCTCACTGCAGGGGCTCTAAGGGAGGATCCTCGCTGCCTCTTCCGGCGTCTGGGGGCTCCAGGCGATCCTCCGCGTTTCCTGGCTCGTAGGCGCATCTTTGTAGCCTCTGCTGTCTGTATTCACGTGGCCTTCTTCCCTCTGGGTCCGTGTCTGGGTCTTCTCTTTGTCTCTTATGAGCGCAATTGTCATTGGATTTAGGGCCACCGTAAATCCAGAATGATCTCATCTTGAGATCCTTAATTACTTTTTTCTGCCAAGATCCTTTTTCTAAATAAGGTCACAGTCCCAGGTTCCTGGGTTTAGGACGTGGGCACATCTTCTGGGGGCCACGGTTCAACCCTCTTTTGTGTTTTATAATCGAAGCAAGCTCTTCCTTTGGGTGTTACAGGCTACCCTGCGGCTTTCCTTTTTCTGTAACCGCTCCGGAGTGGAACTTAGCCTTTTGGGGGAACTAACCTTAATCGGGGTTTCTGGTGCAACTCTTCCCTCTGCTCAAGGACTCTCCTCCACTCTATAAGAAGGCTTTTAGGGGCTTCCCTGGTGGCGCAGTAGTTGAGAGTCCACCTACCAATGCAGGGGACACGGGTTCGTGTCCCGGTCCGGGAAGATCCCACATGCCGTGGAGCGGCTGGGCCCGTGAGCCATGGCCGCTGAGTCGGTGCGTCCGGAGCCTGTGCTCCGCAACGGGAGAGGCCACAGAAGTGAGAGGCCACAGCAGTGAGAGGCCCGCGTACAGCAGAAAAAAAAAAAAAAAGGCTTTTAATTTCCAGTCCATATTTAATAGACCTATTTCCTTTTTAAAGTAGACCTTCTCCAGATTTGAAAGTAACAAATACACGAATGCAGGACAGCACGTTATACCTTCGATATATTGGAACAGAGAAACAAAGACAGCTGAAAAGCATCTGGATTAGAACTTGAAATATGGGTTTGGAAATTGAGATAAAATTCCTTTTATAGATATTAAACTAACACTTGCCTTAAATGGCAAGAATGAGTTAACTGTAAACTGTTTACTGAGGCTTGAAGACAGGTTGGGGGTCAGCCTGTCTCCTCTTGGGGACACGTTTCTGTGTTGGTCCTGACTTCGTGACCCAGATGGGGCTGCTTTCTCTTATAGTAACTCTCCGCTCCGTGGCGGGCAAACCCCCAACCTGGTTGGGCCAGTCGTTGACCCCCTCCAGCCAGCGTGTGAGCACTGGGATGTACCCCGGGACTGGCGCTCCTGCACGGGCCCTGAGACGCGGCAGAGAGCGTGGAGAGCCCCGGTCACACGTGGTGGGGGGAGGCTGTACCTGCCTCCCTGGTCTGGCCAAACTGCTGGATGCGTGCATGGTTCCGGCCGCCTTCAGCTCTGATCCCCCGAGCTGGCTGGGGGCAGAGAGAAAGGAGCCTCCGTTCTGATCCCCCTGAGCTGGCTGGGGGCAGAGAGGAAGGAGCCTCCGTGCAGCTCTGGGAAGCTCTGGATTTCTTTGCACTTAAGGGGGATTGTTAATGCAACAGGCCCGTTTCTAGGAATTTATCCTCAGGAAATGTTTAGAAAATGCACATCACTGTCTGCAGAGCTACTCATTTGCAGTGTCCGCAGTTAGAGAGTGGTTATGTCAGTTAGTACACGTGCATGCGAAGAACAGCTCCATGACCCTCCGGGGGGTGGGCCTGGGTCTGAAGGACTCTCTCTCTCTCACCCTCCGGGGGGTGGGCCTGGGTCTGAAGGTCTCTCTCTCTCTCTCTCTCTCTCTCTCTCTCAGCCACAGTGGGCCTGGTGGCTCGGAGTTCTGGATGTGGTGCAGGAGCCCTTCATTCATGTCTGAGCTCCGTCACCTGCTACGTGCAGCCGAGGGGGGCGGGTATTGCCACGTTCCTCACCTGTAAAATGCAGTCATCAGACAGCTCGCCTCCTAGGGTCCCTGTGAGGATTACACGAGTCAGTAGAAGCAGAGTGCTTAGGACAGGGAGCGCCTGGGGAGGGGATGAGCTCAGCGAGGATGCGCCATGACCAGGACGCACCTTCAGGGAAGGAAGCACGTGTGGAACGGTATGTAGGCGGTGACCCTGTTATTTCCTACATATTGCGTACGTGTCGCGTGTCTGTACCAACGTGTTGACACACTTGTGAGAAGGGATATTTCAGGGGATTTTAATGAAATCATTGGTTCAGTCAAGTGCTTGAATCGTGCGGTTCCACGTGGGATCCTTTTCAGTGTCCCGTTCATCCTTTCCCTTGTTCGTGGATGGAAAGATACCTCTGGAGCAGGACATGCAGTGGAGAGCGAGAGGGTCACTAAAGTCACAGAGATACCACCTCCTGGAAGGGGAGACCGTATTCAACAAGCACACGGTTAATCACTTCATCACAAGTGTGGCGCGAGCTGGGGGTGTGGTGGCGAGGGGCCCGGGAGCCCTGGAAGAAGTCGCGGGGGCAGCTGGTCACTGAAGGATGAGCAGGGTTCCCAGGGGAGAGGGGGGTATTCTGGCAGAGGGGGCAGCTGGTGGGAAGGCCTGGAGTGGCCAGGAAGGCCGGGAGCCAGGGCGGGGCGGGGGTGATGGGAGTAGGTGGCAAGGGAGCTCCCTTTTGGACCCAGAAAGCCATAAAGCAGACAGCCACATGTAAGGGTTTTAGACAGCAGGGAGCTGTGCTTAAGTGTAGGTTTAGACGTGCTCCCCCAGCTGCCCGGGGAGGTGATGCAGGGACACCCAGCGGAGGGGTGAGGGTGGCTGCCAAGGGGGGCAGCTCCAGGCAGGGGGGGAACTGGATTGCCTTGAAAGGCAATCTGATTTACACTGACACTCTCCCAGGTTAACCTCGTGGTAAAGGAACGCACCTCAACGCCAGGACAGCGTGGCAGCTTAGCACATGAAGCGCTGGGAAGACAAAGAGGCTGAACTAAAACCCCTTAAAAGCAGTCAGTGTCCCGGCAGATGCACTGCCCGCCCCCGGCTGCTGCAGGGCCCCGGGCGGAAGCGGGCTGCGCACCCCGCCTGCCTGCTCTGCCCGGGTGGGCGGGCTCCCTCCGCAGCCTGTCGCCAGGGCTCCTGCAGCGCTGCCAGCAGGGGGCGTGGCTGGATTTGAAGCGATGACGACACAGGAAACGGGGCAGCTCTTCCGAAGGCCGGGCCTCCAAGGCCAGTGTGCCATCAGGGTCCGGGCCCGGGGCCTGGGGCTGCCTGACCGACAGCAGCTCTGGCTGTGAGAGGGACGGGCCAGGTCTGACCGGCGACCCCGCCATCTGTCAGCCAGGGACGGTCAGCAGCGTCAGTGAAGCAGGGGCTCCGGCAGGGCGGCCCACCCAGCACCTGCCCTCGGGGCACCCAGGTGGGCGCCGGAAGGAGACGAGACGGCGCCTCGGCCCTTCTGCTGGCCCCGAAGGGCGAGCAGGGTTTGGGCCAGAACCCGCCGCGTGGCTGTGTCCACGGGTGCCTCTCCCGGCGCTCTAGGGAAGATGCTTTTGCTGTCACGGCGCTGGCTTTCGCCCGCAGAGACTGCGGGGGCGGGCGGAGGCCCTCGTCCTCCCTCACGGCGCAGCCCAGGCCTGAGCTCGCCCACCTCTGCACAGCGCGGTGGGTCCTGGACGCCCGGCCCGCGTTAACCGGGGCAGGAAACCCACGGTCTCCTCCACAGGATGGAAGCACGAGGCCTCTGGCTGTCGGTCTGAGCCAGGCCGACAGAGCGGGGCTCCGTGGCGGGGACATCAGAAAGCTCTGGGGCCCGGGCTGCGTCTACCACCCACAGACCGAGGCCGAAATGTGCTGTTTTCCTGGCCCTTGGTGAAGAGAGGAAACTGGCTGAGCTAATTCGGGAGCCCGGAAGACGGGCGGTTCGCAGGTCAGTCAGGCATCCGCAGGGTCACGTGACGGGCGAGCCGGGGCCCGGCTGAACCGAAGTTCAGTTTCCAGCTCGAAAGTCCTGTGTCGGAACCACCACCGGGAGAGACGAGCTGGAAGCTCGGGATTGGGCGGGTGGCCAGCGCACGGTAAGCGGGGGGCTTCTTGGCCTCGGGTTGGACGTTGTTCAAGGTGACTGGCCGATGAGCTGACTCAGACCAGCCTGAGCCGTGAAGATGCGGGGCGGCGCTCAGAGACCGGGCTGTGGCGAACCCCCTCGCGGCCCTGCCCCTGGCCTGGCCTCCTTTCCCAGCGCCTCCTTGGGCAGAAAGGACATACGCTCTGGCTGCTTCCCCCCTCTTGTTCCCGTCTCCCAGGAAAGACCACGGAATCGGGTTTCCTTGGCCATGGTCAGCCTGTCCCGTGTCCTGTGCTGACCCCTTATCTGGCCACCGTGACCAGAGGAAGGGGCTGCCTGGGCTCCGCCGCTGGAAGCTGGATTGGTCCGAGGGGGGGCGGGTGGGTGTGGGGACAGCAGGGAGGGGGTCAGTCCTCTCCTTGTCCCCTACCATGTCGCCTGAATCTCAGTATTCCTTCAAATTCTAGCTCCCTCTTCTTTTTTTCCCCTAAAAGCAGTGCCTTTTCATTTTTGAAACGTCTGAATATTTAGGGTCATTTACAACATAGTGACTTACCACTGTAATTGCCCGAAGAGCCCTGGGCGGAAAAGGGGATTTACTGGCTCGTGTAACTGAGGATGTTGTTTCCTGTCCGTGGTGAATGCAGTGCTGTCTGTGTGGGGACCACTGGCCCCATCTCTGCCCTTTTGGGTGTGGAAGACTCTTTGCTTTGCACAGTCCACACTCCCAGCCGCCCCATCATGACCCTTTTCTATCCCAGATGTCTCAGGTGGGAGTCACTGGGACCAGGGCTGATAGAAGGGTGCGCTGGGCCTTGGAGAGGACCCTCCTCCCTAGGGGAGAGGTCGGAGGTGCGTCCCCACTGGTCGGAGAGCAGCCAGGAGTGGGCACACGCTGGCCGTGGCGGACAGAATGGCCCGCCGCTCGGCAGTTCTGTGCGGAGCGCCTTGTCTGGTCACTGCTCCCAGGTGCCTGAAGGTTCGGCATCTCCCTGGCGGGCTTTCTGTGGCGTCAGTTTCTTTTAAAGATGACATTAGTGTCAGGCTGGGACATCATCCTTCTGTTCAGTGAGTGCTGCCCTAAAATGCAAGCCCTTCTGGCAGGATCGATAGAGTTATTAAGAATTATCTTCCTGGAATCAGAATGAAAGTGCTATCGCTCACTGTGTCCGTTCTAGGTCACTGGGGCTGAAGCCAGGCAGGATTTTGGGGGCACTCAGAATCCTTCTGATGGAGCTCTGCATTTGAAGCCTGGGTGCAGGAGTTTTCAGAAGAGGATGGTGCTCTGCATGACGGCTGTTTGGCTTGACAGACAGACCCCTGAGTCTCAAAGGTATTCTCCTAGGTTTTCTTCTAGCAGCTATATTCTTTAAGCTTTAATGTTTAGGCTTGTGATACATTTTGAATTAAATTTTGTGCACAGCGTGTGGTAAGGGTCGAGGACTTTACTTTCAAGTACCTGGTTGTTCCAACACTGTTTACTGTAAAGATGTTCCTTTTCATATTAGATCACTTCTGTGCCTTTGCTGCATCTCCTTTTGCTCTCTCTATCCTGTTTCATTGATGTATTTGGTGTTATTTTATACCAGTGTCACACTGCCTTGATTTCTCTAGCTTTGTAGTAAGTATTGAAGTCAGGTAGTAAGTCTGCCAGCGTTATTCTTCTTTTCTAACGTTGTTTTGGCATTTTAAGGTGCTTTGCATTTCCATACAAATTTTAGAACCAGCTTATGAATTTCTACGTAGAAGCCAGCTGTGCCTTTGATTGCGATTATGTTAAATTTATAGAGAAATTTTGGGGCAGTTGACATTCTTAACAATATTGAGTCTTCAAAGCCATGAACATGGGATGTGTCTTCATTTATTTAGGTCTTATTTAATGTCTCTGTAATATTTTGTGGTTTTTTAGTGAACAGATATTGCATATACTTAGTGAATTTGTTGCTGAGTATTTTGTTTTTTTCATGCTATTGCAAAAGGAATTTTAAAAATTTCATTTTCCAATTGTTTTTTGCTAGGATATAAATTTACAGCCTATTGTTGTATTTTAAACATGTGTTCTGGGACCTTGCCAATTCATTTATTAGTTCTAATAGTTTCATAAATTCCTTAGGATTTTCTCTGTAGGCAATGGGGTTATATTCAAATAGGTAGTTTTACTTCTCCTTTTCTAATCCCTGTGCTGTTTATTTGCTTTTTCTTGTCTGATTACAGTGGTTAGGACTTCTAGTGTAATAACTGAGTATGTGTACTGAGAGTAGATGTCATCACATTATTCCCTGCATTGGGGGGGGAAGTATTCAGTCTTTTAACATTCAGTATAACTTTAGCTGTTTTTTTTTTTTAAGGTCCCTTTAGCAGATTGAACATGTTCCGTTCTAATCCTAGTTTGCTGAGGTTTTAAAAGTCATGAATGATTGTTGAGTTTTGTTAAATGAGCAAATGCTTTTTTCACATCTATTGAAATAATCATATGCTTTTCTTTTATTCTGTTAATAATGTGGCTTATATTTATTGCTTTTCTAATGCTAAACCAACCTTGTATTCTTGGGTTAATTCTCACATGGTCATGTGATATTATCCGCCTTATATCTGCTCATATTTTGTTAAGGAAATTTGCATGTTTCATGAGGTATCCTTTTCTGTGATTTTCTTTTATTGTAGTATACTTTTCAGGTTATTGTATTAGAATTATGCTGGCCTCGTATAATGGATTTGGCAAATGTTCCTCTTTTATTTTCTGAAAGAGTTTGTACAAGAGTGGTGTTATTTTCTTCTTTAACATATACGGGGCCATTCAGATTGTATGTTTCATCTGTGTCAGATTTGGTAAGCTGCGTATTTTTCACAAAATTTGTCCATTCCATCTAAATCACCAAATTTCTTGGCATAAACTTCTTCAAATACTCCTTTATTTTCCTTTTAAAATCTGTAGGTTCTATAGCAACAGTCCACCCTTCATTCCTGAAATTGATAATTTGTCCTTTTTCTCTTTTTTTAACCAGTACAGCTATAGGGGGTTTGTAAATTTTATTGCTCTTGTTTGTTTTCTATTTCACTGATTTTATTACTTCCTTCCTTCTGTTTAATTTGGGTTTACTTTGCTCTTCTTTTACTAGGTTCTTAGGTTGTACATTCATTCATTAATTTTTCAACTGTTTTTTTCTAATATAAATATCTGAAGTGATAAATCTCAGCACATTCCAAAAATCATATGATTTGTATTTTCATTGTCATTCACTGTGAATATTTTCTAAATTTCCCTCATTTTTTTTTCTATGAGATATGGATTATTTAGAAGTATGTCTGATTTTCACACACTAACAGTTTTTTGAAATATGATTATTAATTTCTAATTTAATTCCACTTTGGTCAGAGAACATATATATGATTTTAACCCCTTTACATTTAATAAGTCTTATTCTATTGGCCTGTATAGTGTGTCTTGGTGAACATGCTAGGTGGGCTTGCAAAGAATGTGTATTATGCAGTTTTTGGTTGTAGTAAAGGGCAAATCTATAGTTGACTCATTTTTAATCTGTTTGTTCTATTACTTTATGAGGGAAGGAAATTTAAAATCTTTAACAGTGTTTGTGGAATTATCTGTCCTTTTAATTCTGTCAATTTTTGCTTCATGGAGTTTGAAATTCTATTAGGTACATGCATATTTATGATTATTTTGTTTCCCTGTTTCTTCATATATCTTGTACTTTTGGATTATATCCTAACTTTGTGAGTGGTATATCATAGAGACTCTGTATTTTGTTCTGTGTCTCCAAAGATTACTTATTTTCTTTGTTAATCAGGCAGTATATGTGACTGAACTCAAACTTCAAATGTTCTCTCTCTTGTGGTGTGAATAGCTCATATCCAAGTTCAGTTCTTTCAGTCTTAGCAGGGCAGCTTGGAGCCTGCCCTGCGTCTGTGTTGTTCAGTGGTCAGCCAGAGATTTGGGTTGAGTTTATACATGGAATTCCTTCTCCTGTCCTGGCTGTCTCCCCACCAGTATTTCCCATTTATTCTCCAGTGGTCATGGTTGCTCCAAACTCCTTTCTCTGGTTCTTTAAGCCAGAAAGACTGAGGATTTGCTATTGAAGTTTAGCTGCCCTGAATGTCTCAGATTTGGACCTGCTCTTAGACTAAAAGTCATAAGAATGGGAAATTCACCCCATGCTGTTCCCTTTTTCCAAATATCTACTCCCTCCAGTGTCCACCTGCATCTGATCACTCTCCAGGGCCTTCAGACTTAAAAAAATATTGTCTAAAACTTTTAGTTTGTATGTGTGGGTGGGTTAGTCCAATAGGAGCAATTTATCCATAACCAGAAGTGGAATGATCCATTTGCTTTGTATTTTCCAAAATTTTTTTGCTGTTGACTTACTTACATACTTAGATTCTGTCCATATGAACCGATGTTATTTTTATCCTTTTGCTCTTATTTTACTGAGTTTTTTCTAGGTAGCAGCTATAAATGCATTTATTCAAGCTTCTGTGTTTAATCTAGAGTGTTTTTTCTATTTTGAATAATTTCCAAAGAAATTCTGGGTTAAAGGGCATAAACACTTTCAAAGCTTGTGATAAGTGCTGACAACATATCTTAGATTCTGTTTTCACCCATCGCTCTCTCTTTGCAGTAATAGCCCCTGTTTGCAGAGGGGCTGCCCTTCTCTTCATTCTTTCTGGTAGTAAGAAAGGCCCACAGCTATGCTCAGAGCTGCAGCCAGGACCAGGGAGCCCCTGGGCAGATCACCCAGATGGAAGGGTTTTCCAGCCCAAGACCCAAATTAGATTCCCTAACTTTCTTCATTGATCTAAGCCTGTATATCCTCAGGAATAGTTAAGTCTCTCATTGGGTTGGGTTTGCGTTTTTATAATCTCTACCTCTGCTCACCTGATCAACTTGCCACGAGTCAGGGTTATGGATTTGTCATGCAGTTAATTCCCAGTCAGTTAGAGAACTAGGGTAGAAGAGAGACAGAAAAAAACATTTGAAGGTCTCGTATCAGGTGCTGTTTGAATTGACCTGGAGACTCTCTGGAACAGTCAGGTCAGTTCTTGGAGGTGAACATGAACCAGCAGCCCCATGGCTGGTCAGGGGAGAAGCTGGCAGCCTGACGATGTCGTTGATCTCACTGTGTCCCAGCTCATCGGGTCTCCTCCCTGGCAAGCTCGTCACAATCCTTTCGGGCTCGATCACGGCCTTCTTTGTTTCTTCTCTTCTCTTTGGTAGCTTATGACACTCCCTGTGGACGTGGAGTCTCAGTTTTCCTCAAATTGCAAGAAGCGGAGACACAGGACAGAGGGTGCTGTGGAGAGATTGTGGGTGTTGACCAGGCAGAGGATAGCCACGGTCTCGGGGAATGGCTCCCCTGGCTGCTGGAGGGCTGATGGTTCCAGAAGACCCTAACTAAGCTCTTACTGAAGGGACGCACCTGGGACTTGAATTGTCATTTCAAGGGGAGGGACGGTGGGGTGAGGAAAATATCTACTCAAAGTGTGATCTGTGGGACCAGAAGCATCAGGGTCACCTGGGAACTTGCTAGAAACACCGAATCCCACCCAGAGCTGTGAATCTGCCTTTCAACAAGACCCCCACGTGATTTCTACACACCTTAATTTGCTCTGCATTTGCTGCACGACATCGGGGAGCAATGCATGTCACATTGCTTGGTTTTTCTAGAGAACAGAAAGCCCACCTTTACGCCCCGTTCACCAGCATTGGGGAGATGCTCACCATCGACAGTTATCAGCGGCCCCCTCCCATCTCTGCAGGGACCTCGGGGTGTGTGCCATCTGGGATGTTCAGGAAAGTTCTCCATGGCCTGTCCATCCTGGCTGTGGGGACGTGCCCAGTGCTGGCCCGCCTGGTCCTCTGGGAGGAGGGTGACTTGCCGCTCTCACCCCGCACTTGGCCACCAGCCTTGAGCATTGGGGGCCTCCCCTTCTCCTTCCTCCACCGCTCAGCCTGGGGGGATCTGGTGCCCTGCCCTCTCCCGACTACGCTCTCCATCTTTCTGCACCGTCCTCTTGGATGTGTTGACACTGACAGACACTGCCCTCTTGGACGTGGTGACGCTGTCCTGGAGGGTCTGGCCGAGGCCTCCTGGCTCTTCCCTGGGGAAGCTCGGGCCTCCGTCCTCACCACCCTGGCCTCTTCCAAGGGAAGAGGAAGTCATCTCATTGAGCGAGACTCTGCTTTTTCCCTGTGGCTTCTCTGAGGCTGAGCCTGGACCTTGAGGTGGAGGCACCTCGTGGGGACACGGGATGGGTGGCTGGAAAGGAACGTGCGGGATAGAGAGCCATCTTGGCTCCTGAGCGACATAGCAGGGGTCCTGGAGGGCCACAGGGAGTTCTCCACTGGTCCTTGGAGCCTGTTCAGGGCCTGGGTTGGAGGGCCCTGGCTTCTGCTGTAGCAGGGCTCTGGGTGTGACCTCGGGCTGACGGGGCCTGGAGAGGCTGGGCTCTCGAGGCCTGTCGGCTGGTTGGGACCTGCAATGACCTCAGGAGAGTCACTCCCTTCTCTGTCCTTGGTTTCTTCTTCTGAGAATGAGGACCACAGTAGTGTTACCTCTCAAGGCCGCTGTGAAGAGTGGATACAAGCAAAGCCCGGAGCGCCACACTTCCAGGGTGAGCCAGCTACGCAGGTGACAGAGATGCTGGAGCTCCAGCGACGCCATCAGGGCTGACGTCTGTTGGCACAAGCAGAGAACAAGGGGCACTGTTCATGCAGGGGCCTGGCCAGGAGGCCCGGGGCGGTGCTTCACTGATAGGACGGGTGGCCAGCCTGGGCCATGGGTACTGCAGAGACCCAAGTATTTCTGACCTGAGTCTGTGGGCCCTTTTCTCAGTCTCACAGGGTTGTCCCTGAGGTCCCTCCTTCCTGCTCTCCGGACGGAATAGTCAGGATATACAGGTCTTCCTCCACCTATGATGGAGTCACGTCCTCATAACGCATCGTGAGTCAGAAAGATCATAAGCTGAAATGCATTTACTACACCTCCCCTCCTGAACTTCACAGCTCAGCCCAGCCTTCCTCAAATGTGCTCAGAACACGGACATTAGCCTACAGTTGGGGAAACAAAGCCTATTTTATAACGAAGTGTTGAATGTCTCATGTAATTTATTGGGTACTGCACTGAACTTGAAAAACACAGTGGCTGTCTGGGTCCAGGATGGTTGGAAGTGTGCTGGTTTTCAACCCCAAGATCGCGGGGCTGCCAGCGGAGTTGCAGCCGCTGCCCGGCATCACAAGAGAGGATCGGACCCCCTCTCACCAGCCCGGGAAAAGATCCCAACTCAAAGCCTGAAGTGCGCGGTTCCTACCGCATGCACGTCAGGTTCACAGTGTCATGAAGTCGGGAATCCTAAGTTGAATCACGAGTTGGGGACCATCCGTGGATGGAGCTAAGCTTCAGGAGAGAAGCCTTCATTCATTTGCTGGAGTTACTTTCTTCCGGGGAGAACGAACGCCTTGCTCAGATAAAGTATTTTTAGAGATCATCTGTGCTACATTAAGGAAATGTTTTTAGAATCTCTAGTTCTAAATTTCACTTTGATCTCACAAGGAATATTTTATCGGATAACGCAGGCCTGGCAGGGTGGCTTTGTCCCCTCCTGTACTTGTCACTGTCGCCGTGGAGCAGACCGGCAGGGTGCTCTCTGGGCCTTCTCTCCAGGCGGGAGATAGCTGAGCTGACATCACTGCTGACCAGGATGCTATGCTCACATTGAATCTGAGAGCCTCTGGGACCCACATCGTTTTCTTAATTTGCTTGCTGGTGTGACAAAGATGAAGCTCATTTCGAGGAAAGTTGGAGGCAGACAGAGCTGAGTGGGGAGACACAATAAGGAGCATTTATAATTTTCATCAAGTAGCAGATTTCAGAGACCGTTCAGTCTAGGCTGGAACTCCAGGCGGAGCATCCCCCGGAAGCTCGTTTTCCATGGGCCTCTCCTGTTTTTTGACCTCATTTCTCAGTCAGATGATGGATGAGAGAAAAATCACTGGGGCATGGGCTTTCTTCTCAAGGTGAGGCTTGGGGACCTGGGCTGTGGGAGAGGCTCGGGCCCCTGCAAGTGGAGAGACAGGTGATTTTGAAGACGATGACGATGCTTACTGTGGTGGGGTGAGAACTGTCCCCCAAAGACGTGTCTTCACGTGGCTTCTCCTCGTGTCTCTGTATGTGCTCTCTGCTTCCATCTCTTCTAAGGACATCATTGACTGGGTTTAGGGCCACCCTAATCCAGCATGATCTTATCTTGAGATACTTACCTTAAGTACATCTGCAAAGGCCTTATTTCCAAATAACGTCACATTCACAGGTAACCAGGGTTAGGACCTGGGCATATCTTTGGGGGACATTTCCTCTGTGTCCGCTAGTGGGGAGGGTGTGTTTCCTACCAGGGCCTCAAGTCTTTGCCAAATGTCCAGCGGCTAGCTTTGCTTCTTTGGCATTTTTATAGCCCTTACTCTTAAGGAACCGGGTACAAATCGCTGTCTACAGTTTGGGTCAGAAAGAGGCCAGCGTCCACTGCCAAAGGCCCACCTTCTGAGTGTCAGAGTGGGATTGAGCCTGGACTCTGCCTTGTGGTGAGAGCCTGGCTGAGGGAGGGAATACAAGAATTCCTGATGACATTGTCTGAGTTCCTGGATCCCACTGTACCTGAAGCCATTAACCTCTGAATTATTCAGTGTATGAGCCCGTACATTTTCTTCTGCTCAAGCCAGTTTGAATTGGATTTTCAATCTCTTGCAGCCGACAGAGCCCTTGTAATATACCTGACCCCACATTACTCCCCACTGAGGTTGGGAGGGTGCTCCGGACCCCTCCCCAGAGTCTGCCTGAGGGTCTTATGTGAAGTCCCAGCATCAGACCACAAGTCTTAAAGGTCTGTACATCATCCGTCCAGAGGCCTGCTACAGCCCCTGCAAGCAGGCCTCCTGCTCTCCTCCGAAATCCCCACACCCAAGGCAGGGCCTCCCCTGTGAGCTGGGCACACCCCAGGAAAGAGCGGGGAGATACAGAGACCAGGCGTCAGGTCGAGGGGTGCTGCTTGAGTCTCAGAGAAGCCCCCGGAGAGAGCGATGACAGGTGCTTGCCGGGGAAATGTGTCCGATGATCTCAAGCCCGAGACGGGCAGTAGGTCTGTGGCTACAAAATGAGGCTCAGTTTCCAGAGAGGTTAGGAGGCTCCGGGGCGCACAGCCCCATGACGATGCCCGGGGTCTCCAGAGCTGGCCGCCCCTCGCCGGGCTGTGAGCATTCAGCCTCAGGCACCCTGCCAGGATCATGCGGGACCGGGGGGCCTCAGTGGAGAACATTTCCCATAGTTTGCCCCTCCTCTACACCTCTGCCCCCGAGACAGGCTTACTTCTGAGCTCACAGCCCATTTATTTAGAATAAAAGTTTATGGTTTGATATATGTGCAAGAACGTTCATGACCATCCTGTATTGGAGAACTACGGAGAAAACCAGAATCCCCTGCGGTAGATGTCATAAAGGCCCCACAGGTGTCCTCAGCTTGACCCCCCGAACCTGTGAGTATGAGACCTTACATGGCAAAGGGCGCTTTGCAGGTGTGATTAAGTTAAGACTCTTGAGATGGGGAGATTATCCTAGGTTATCTGGGTGGGTCCAGTGTAATCACAAGGGTCCTTACAGGAGAGGGGGCAGGAGGGGCAGAGTCTGATGTCGAGCAGGTGTCAGAGTGATGTGGGGAAGGGCCCAGGAGCCAAGGCTGCAGGCGTCTTCTCGGCGCTGGAAAGGCAAGGACACGAATCTCCCCGAAGCCGCTGGAAGATACCAGCCCTGCTGGCGGCTTGAATTTAGGGCTTCTTACCTCCGGAACCGTAGAAGGATAAGTTTGGGTTGTCTTAAGCCATTAGTTTGTGGTCTTCTGTTACAGCGGTCACAGGAAGCTCATACATTTGCTCTGCTGGTCAGTAAGGAGCTTGCATGTGCCTGGTAGATGCACCCACAGATTCCAGAGGTAACAAGAGACGCCCTCGGCACCAGGCTGGGCTGCGAGGTGCCTGAGGTCCCGGCACCACAGGTCTGACCTCTGGAGTCCACCAGGCTTTGCAGGTCGGGGGTGGAGGAGGGCCCACGGCCGTCTCCTCCTCGCTCTGTCTCTGGGTTTGAGGCGCCCCACTGGCGGCCTCTCCCTCTCCAGCTGAAGTGGTCTCTGATGCTCGGCGAGGCGTTGCTGGATAGGATATAATCCAGGAGCTTTCTGGAGCAGATTACAAGACGGGGATCCTGGTGTGCAAGCGGAAACCCAGCCTCTACGGTGTGAAATTCCACTTTATCACCTTCCTCTAAAGATGCCTCACTGGCACTGACTTAAATGGGGGGATTTACTTCTCTCTGTTGCCCTAGCCCCCCAGAGAAGGAGAAATCCTCTGCTGACACTCTTTCCCGTCCCATGCATGTGGAAATCCCAATACACAGATTCTGTGCAATCTGTTTCTGCAAAACACTGAGTTTATTGCTCACTGAGATTGAAATGTCCAGCGAGCACTTGCTTTGCTTGTCTGTCCACTGGGTAGCCCGTGGGAAGGAGGTGTAGTTAATGGTACAGCGTAAACCAGGGAGCTCAGGTCTCCTGATCATCGTGTTATGGTCAATCTAAGCCTAGTGTCCTTTTTCATAGCACTTCCTGCTGCCCGAAATCTTTCCTCTGAAAAGCAATAACAGGAAGGCCCTCAGCGGAGTTTATGAGAAAACCATCATGCTCAGAGCAGCACCGATTATAGCGCGATAGCACTGCTGGCTCGTCGGGGAAATTGGGCACGTTGGAATGACCCTGGGCGGCAGCCCGGGAGGCCCCAGCCTAGCGTGTTATTAAGATAAGCGATTTGGCTGCCCGGGTGAGGCTGGCCGGGACAATCAGCCCGTGGACCAGCGTGCCGTCCCGGGTTCTGGAATCCTGTCTGCAGGACGGCACCTCGGGGGAAAGGGGAGGACTGGCCGGGGGTCGGGCACGTGCTGGCCCAGCACTCACGCAGTGTCTCAGGGGAGGGTGTGAGTGTGAGACGTCACCCTCCCCAGACATGAGGGATCACGAAATTCCACAGGGCGTGGATTCACTTTCCTGAAGTGAAAAGCGAGATCTGAGCGTCTGTGCTTTTTTCCTTCCTCGCAGACAGTGGGTGGAAACGGGAATTTCTAGGCATTGGCTCAGATAAGCTTAGGAAACTGACAACATTACAAAGGACAGAGGTAACACTAGCCCCTGCATTAGTCCGCTCAGGCTGTCAGAGGACCGCAGGTGGAGCGGCTCACACAACAGAGATCTATTCCTCACGACTCTGGAGGCTGGAGGCCCGAAGGCCAGGTGCCACGGGGCTGGTTCCTTCTGAGGCCTCTCTCCCTGGCATGTAGACAGCTGCCTTCTCCATATCCTCACGTGGTCTTTCCTGTGTGCGTGGCATCCCTGGCGTCTCTGTGTGAACACATGTCCTCTTCTTCTAAGGACCCCAGTTAGATCGGATCAGGGCCCACCCTAGCAGCCTTGTTTTACCTTAATTACCTCTTTAAGGTCCTGTCTCTGAATACAGCCACACTCTGAGTACAGGAGGTCAGGACTTCAACACATGGGTCTTGGTGGACAGAGTTCAGCCCATAGCATCCATGTATGTGTGGCTTTATTGTGATGACGTTGGGAAACACACCAGCTCGAAGCAACGTCCGGCGTTTATTCCTCATTCTCACACCTGCAGGGTGTGGTCCCAGCCTGTGGGTAGGCTGGCTGGGGCTGGTGGAGGCTGGGGGTGGCACCAGCTGCAGGTGGGCTCAGGTCTGCCCCACGTGTCTCATCTTTTGGGGATCAGCGGCCACTCTGATTCTGGTAGAAGTCCAGACTGCACAAGCCTAGCTGGGTCACCTCCACCAGGTTCCATTGGCCAGAGCCAGTCTCATGCCAAGGTGGTAGGATCTTATTTCTAGATTGCATATATATGTATATATGTACACACACACACACTGTGACCTTTTCATTTCCACTGCATGATACTCCTTTTCTTTAATCCTCTCTCAATTCAAATCTCAGCTAAATTGCTGGTTCTGTTTTCTAGTTGGCCTGTTGTATTTTTCACAGAAATGCTCCCTTTTTACAGTTCCTGTTATTAGTCTTAGGGTATTTTCTGTAATAGAGAGCTGACCTGCGGTAGCTCCAGCCTACTGCACTGTTACACATTTGTCTAGTGGGTAATGCAGTATGTCTCACCTTTTCTCTTACCTGGTTAATTCTCAAGGTGTGATAGAGAAGTGATTACTGAAGAGATGAAACATATGAGCTGAAGATGTCATACACAAACGCTGACTTTTCAATTGTCATTACATTCAGCAAAATAAATCATGGCGGGTCTTTGAATTTTGCCAGCATTATGGAATCCATACTCTGGGGGAGTTTAAGATTTGGGCTGTAGGTGTGTGCCTGTCAACCACATTTTAGTTGATAGAAGTGAATATTATATTATAGGGATGCACCCTTTCTACTCTGTCCTCCTTTAGATTTAAGAATCGGTCCTGTGCTGTATGGTTTGTCATATATTTCTCAAGCTGATGTGTTTGTTCTTCCTGAGAAATCCTAGGTTTCCAAATATTTCTGGCTCCTCAGTTGGTGTCATGCCTACTGGCATTTTATAGGCACTTGGGTCTAGAGCTGACCTCACTTCACTAGTTCTGGAATCTAGGAATCAGAGTAAGTCATCTTTTAGTTTTTTAAATTTAATGTAACTTTTCCTTGTGGTATAATACACATAAACAGGATTTAACACCGTAATCATTTTTAAGTGTACGGTTCAGTGTCGTTAAGTACATTCACAGCGCCGTGCAACCATCACCACCGTCCAACCGTGGGACTCTCTCATCTTCCCAAACAGAAACTCTGGCCCCGTCAAACAGTGACGCCCCATTCCCCTAAGTTGTCTTTTTAGATTAAGAGGCTAAAAATCATTTGCCTACCAAAGGTACAGTTGCAAAAGGACACGTGAACACGCTCTTTTGTTGGCACTAAACATGGTAAGGTTTGATAATCATCCTGGGGTGAGAGGACATGACCCTGGCGTGTCCGTGAGTCCGGCGAGGCTCTGGAGAGACCCACCTGCATCCCTGTCCAACCGCCCTCCCAGCAACTGGTGCTTAACTCCTCCGCCTCCATATTGCATTCTGAGAAGCCGAGATGCTGATAGAATCTTCCTCCCAGGGAGCGGGAATCAAATTGTTTTCCCATATAGGTTCGCGTACAGTAAGTGCTCGGTATGTGACTTAGGAAATGCACGCAAGAGGCAGAGCTGTCAAACTGAGAAGTGTTTCACCAAAATGTGTTCCTCGAAGCATGTCGGGGCCTGGTCCCCTGGACTCTGTTCTCCCTCCAAACGCAGGATTCCAGAGCCTCAGTGCTGATGACTGTCCCTGTGATGACCCCGGGCACAGGGGGCACACAGTGTCCACCCTGCTCTCAGTCCAGCGAGCTTTTCTTGCTCTTCCCTGGTCACCAGACTCCTGGCCCCTGGCCCGTGTCCCCTCCCACGGAGACATCGGCTCCGCCCTGCTGACCTGGGTGATGAGTGGGGCTGGCTCATCACAGGGACAGCGGCCAGCGGGCACTCGGCCGGCCAGCAGTGCTGCGCTGAAAGCAAGTGGATCTTTAAACGGGGGCTTTTCAAAAACTTGTAATGAAGTGATTTGACCTTTGGTTCTAGAATTTGCTGCCATAAGCTTTATTATCCACCAAGCAGGCAGTGCTCTGAGCTGGCCCCGCCTGATGGCTGGAGGGGATGAGAGATTAGTTTCCGCCGAGGCAGGTGGTGTGCAGGTGCACAGTTAACCTGAGGCCTTGACACTCTTTCATTGAACGGCTGGGGGTCCAGGGTGGGGTGTCGTGGTAACGTGGGCCCTCAGGAGCAGGCTTGGGAAGATGAGCCTGGATCCCAGTAAAGTGAACAAGGAAGCCCTGACGCAGTCAAAGACCTTGTTAAGGAGAATCGCTGTGTAGGCTTTGATCCCCGACCTTTTTCTGAGAAAGGATCCGTTTCCACACATTCCACACTTTTACTAGCCACCCCTCCTCTGACCACGCATCCCTCTGCCAGGTTATAATGCCCTCTGTCCCCCCACCAGTCTGCATCTGCCAGGTTATAATGCCCTCTGTCCCCCCACCAGTCTGCATCTGTCAGGTTATAATGCCCTCTGTCCCCCCACCAGTCTGCATCTGTCAGGTTATAACGCCCTCTGTCCCCCCACCAGTCTGCATCTGTCAGGTTATAACGCCCTCTGTCCCCCCACCAGTCTGCATCTGCCACGTTATAACGCCCTCTGTCCCCCCACCAGTCTGCATCTGTCAGGTTATAACGCCCTCTGTCCCCCCACCAGTCTGCATCTGTCAGGTTATAATGCCCTCTGTCCCCCCACCAGTCTGCATCTGTCAGGTTATAATGTCCTCTGTCCCCCCACCAGTCTGCATCTGCCAGGTTATAATGCCCTCTGTCCCCCCACCAGTCTGCATCTGTCAGGTTATAACGCCCTCTGTCCCCCCACCAGTCTGAGACCCCACTGATGCACAGTCACAGCCTTTGTCACCTTCGGCTACAACCTGCACACCAGCCGATGGGATTTAGTCGAGGGAGATGGGGGTTTGCGCACCCACAGGAATGGGCTTTCTGCAGTTCTGAAAGGATCATTAGGTCCTGTTTTTCAGTTTGGGAGCCGAGGATCCCAGGCAGGAGGCTTGGGTTGGGTGATCTCCGTGGCAAAGTCGCAGATTTAGCAAATAAAAATAGAGGAACCAATATTTGCAGGGGACATACTTATACTTAAAAATGATTTGTTGGAGGTGACGTCACCAAGATGCTGACATGGGTCATTCCTGACTTAGCTCCCCACACAAGAAGAACAAGTAACAACTATTCAAGAACGAGGTAGCACTGAGAGAATCCTAGAACACGGGCTGAAGCACCCCCTGCACCACAGAGACCAAGACGGACGCGGTGGAAGGTAAGAGAAGGGGCTACACATTGACCACCTTCCTCTCCCCCGGGGCCAGTGCAGAGAAAGATAAACAAAATTGACAAACTCATAGCTAGACTAATCAAGGAAAAAGAGAGAGGATCCAAACCAACAAAATTATAAATGAAAAAGGAGACATTACAGCTGATAACATAGAAATACAAAGGATCATAATAGGCTGATATGAGCAACTATTATGCCAGCAAACTGGACAACCTAGAAGAAACGGAAAAATTCTTAGAAACATACTGTTTACCTAAGCTGAATCAGGAACAAATAGAAAACCTGAATGGACCAATTGCTAGTAAGGAGATTGAATCAGTAATCAAAAATCTCCCAACAAACAAAAGCCCAGGACCACATGGCTTCACTGGTGAGTTTTACCAAATAATTAAAGAAGAATTAACACTAATCTTCTCAAACTTCCAACAAATTGAAGAGGAGGGAAAACTTCCAAACATTTGACAAGGGCAGCATTATTGTGATACCAAAACCAGAAAAGGACACTGCTAGAAAAGAAAACTACAGGCCAATATCCCTGATGAATATACATGCAAAAATTCTCAGTAAAATTCTGGCAAATTGAATTCAGCATCATGTTAAAAGGATTATTCACCATATGATCAAGTGAGATTTATTCCTGGGCTGCAAGGATGTTTCAACATACACAAATCAATAAATGTGATACACATATTAATAGAATGAAAGGAAAGAATCATATGATCATTTCAATAGAGATGGAAAAAGCATTTGACAAAATTCGACATCTATTCATGATAAAAACTTTTAAATTAGACATAGAAGGAACATATCTCAACATAATAAAAGTCATATATATCCTAAACCTGCAGCTAACATTATCCTCAAGGGTGAAAGGTTGATTAGCTTTTCCTCTAAGATCAGGAGTAAGACAAGGATGCCTACTCTCACCACACCTGTTCAACATAGTACTGGAAGTCCTAGCTAGAGCAATCAGGCAAGAAAAAGAAATGAAGCTATCAGAATTGGAAAGTAAGAAATTGTCTCTATTTGCAGGTGATGTGATTGTATATATAGAAAATCCTAGAGACTCAACAAAAAAACCCTGTTGTATCTAATCAAAGAATTTAGTAAAATTGTAGGACACAGAATTAACATAAAAAATCAGTAGTGTTTCTACACACTAACAGTGAATTTTCCAAAAGAGAAGAAATCAGTCCCATTTATAATAGCATAAAAATAATAGAATGCTTGTGAATAAATTTAACCAAGGAGGTGAACGAGCTCTACTCTGAAAACGTATAAGAAGACATTGATGAAAGGAATTGAAGGAGGTACAGGTAGATGCAAAGGTATCCTGTGTTCACCGATTGGAAGAGCTAATATTGTTAAAATGTCAATACTACCAAAAGCCATCTATAGATTCAGTGCAACATTTGTGAGCCCTAATGTAAAATATGGATGTTGGGTGATGCTGACGTGTCAGTGTCGGGTCATCATTTGCAGCAAATGGATTATTCTGGTGGGGGGATTTGATAGTGGAGGAAGTTATGCATGTGTGGAGGCAGGGGGAATTTCTGTACCTTCCTTTCAACGTTACTGTGAACCTAAAGCTGCTCTAAAAAGCAAACTTAATTAAAAAAATTAAAATCAGTTGTATTAGTTTGGGTACTCCAGAGAAACACAATCAATAGGATGTGTGTGTGTTTATGTGTATATAGAGAGAGACAGGGAGAGAGAACAAGAAAGAGAGAAACAGAGATTTATTTTAAGGAGCTGGCTCGTGTGGCTCTGGAGGTTGGCAGGTCTGAAATCTACAGGGCTGGCCAGCGGGCCGGAGACCCAGGGCAGAGATGATGTCGCACGTCTGTCCAAGGTCCGTCTGGAGAAGAATTCCCTCTTCCTCACGGGACCTCGGTCTTTTTCTCTTAAGGCCCTCAGCTGATTGGATGAGGCCCCTCGCATGAGGGAGGTTGATCTGCTGTGCTCAAAGTCCGGTGATCTAAATGTTAATCTCATCTTAAAAACACCTTCACAGAGACCTGGATTGGCGTTTGACCTAGTATCCGGGTACTGTAGCCTCGCCACGTTGACCATTACAGCAGTCAGCAAATGTGATGTCATCTCCCAGTTGTGGCTTGAGTTCACAAAAGTAAGAAAGTTACCTCTGCATATTTTTCCAAATGACAACTTCTTTTTTCCGATCATAAAGATAGAAATACATCCTCATGTACTTAACTGTGAAGCTCAGTAAAGAATGAAGAAGTAAGAGAAGTAAAAGGCCACTCTCATACTTCTCTTTCCAGAAGAGCCACTATTCACATCTCTTCTAAGGAAACAGGCATACATGCCTGCACACGCGCACGCGCACACACGCGCTTTTGTAGAAACAAGACGCTGTTGCGTAAGCTGTCCTCTTCTGTCTTCACTTGGCAGCATCACTAACCTACGTGAGGGATGTTGGTATATGTCATTCTTATTAATGGCTGCCTTAGTTTCTGCGGAATCAATTTATCATCCTTTATGTAACCAACCACATAATCATGGGTGTTTAGGTTGTTTCATGTGATTTGAATATATTTTTTGAGCAGTTGTCTAATGGTCTGCTTGGGACAGATTCCCAGGAAAGGAACATCTGAGTACAGGGCTGTGCCTGTTAGATCTGGATTCCTGTTGTTCAGCTGGCCTGCGGCGTGGTTTCCTCAATTTACAGTCCTGCTGGCAGCCGCCTTTTAAATGTTTGCCAATATGATGCATGGGGAGGTACAGCCACTGTTGTTTATACTTCGCTCCTTGAAGTATATCTGCCCTTCTCCTCATGATTTTAAACGCATCTCCTCTGTCCTGCTGACTGTCATGCATAGAACACAATAAAGAAGGAAGAATAATATTCCTTTTTCAGAATAAAGGAAGGGCATCCGTTATGTTTTACGTTCAGAAGCACAGGACTCTGACCAGTGATGTGGGCACCCAGAAGGAAGGTGTAGTGAGAACCACAATGACGGCATCTTTAATTGTCGTCAACAACACACATGCGAGGTGTTGGAAATCAAGCACAGAAATAAAAATCAGGTGATTAACACTCCCTCTTCAGTCAAGACTGCGTCTGCAATGTGGTGCAAAGAATTATGAAAAACAGCCAGCAGTGGGTAGTGATGATAAAATGGGTGGGAGAGATTTACGATCGCTCAGTCCTGGGGAGAACGGGGAGGCCGTGAATGCGAAGAGCTGAAGGGCACTTAATTTCAAAACAAGTCTCCTTGCCAGTTGTTGAGTTCCCTGTACGGAGGGAGTGGATTGTGTGCTGAGATGTCTGCTGATCCCACAGATAGAAAGCTTTTTTTTTTTTTTAATTTATTTTATTTATTTTTGGCTGTGTTGGGTCTTCGTTGTGGTGCGCGGGCTTCTCATTGCAGTGGCTTCTCTTGTTGCAGAGCACGGGCTCTAGGTGCCCGGGCTTCGGTAGTTGTGACACACGGGCTCAGTAGTTGTGGCTCGCGGGTTCTAGAGTGCAGGCTCAGTAGTTGTGGCGCACGGACTTAGCTGCTCCGCGGCATGTGGGATCTTCCCAGACCAGGGGTCGAATCCGTGTCCCCTGCAATGGCAGATGGATTCTCAACCACTGCGCCACCAGGGAAGCCTGTAAGCTCCTTTTCAAGCATGCATCTTGTGTTGGCAAATCTGATTCCTCCCCATCCTGTCCATACTGTGCATCTTGGTGGATGCTGCCTCTCGGCAGAGGGAAAGAGCGGTGGGGCTGCGTCTGCCAGCTCCACACGGGGCCTGGGTCATGCTCGCACAGCTGCTCCCCTGATGGGTGCAGAGGGACCCTGCAAAACCCCAAGGCCTCGCTCACTCCTTGCCCTCAGTGCCTTTTTTTAATTTTGATTTTTATTGAGATCTGGTTGATGTCCAATATTATATAAGCTACAACTATATAAAAATATAGTGAGTCACAGTTTTTACAGGTTATATTCCATTTATAGTGATTATAAAATATTGGCTATGTTCCCTGAATTGTACAATATATCCTAGCAGCTTATTTATTTTACATTGGAGATTGTAGCTCTCAATCCCATACCCCTATCTTGCCCATCTCCCCTCCCCTCTCCACACTAGCAACCACTAATTTGTTCTCTATATCTGTGAGTCTCTTTCCTTTTCGTTATATTCACTAGTTTGTTTTATTTTTAAAATTCCACATATAAGTGATACCATACAGTATTTGTCTTTCTCTGTCTGATTTACTGCATACTAATACCCTCCAAGTCCATCCATGTTGTTGCAAATGGCAAAATTTCATTCTTTTTTTATGGCTGAGTAATATTCCATTATACACACACACACACACACACACACACACACACACACACACAAATATATATGCCACATCTTCTTCATCCATTCATCTGTTGATGGACACTTAGGTTGCTTCCATATCTTGGCAATTGTAAATGATGCTGCTGTGAAGATTGGGATGCATGTATCTTTTCAAATTAGTGTTTTTGTCTTTTTTTTGGGGGGGGGGTATATACCCAGGAGTGGAATTGCTGGGTCATATGGTGGTTCTGTTTTCAGTTTTTTGAGTGAGCGCCATGCTGTTTTTCAAAGTGGCTGCGCCAGTGTACACTCCCACTAACAGTGTACGGGGGCCTTTTCTCTACAGCCTCACCAGCATTTGTCATTTGTGGTCTTGTTGATGATAGCCATCCTGACAGGTGTGAGGTGACACCTCATTGTGGTTTTAATTTGCATTTCTCTCATGATTAACATCTTTTCATGTTTCTGTTGGCCATCTACATGTCTTCGGAAAAACGTCTGTTCAGGTCTTCTGTGCATTTTAAAATCAGGTTGTTTGTTTTCTTGATGTTGAATTGTATGAGCTGTTTATGTATTTTGGATGTTAACCCGTTTTGGTCATATCATTTGTAGATATTTTCTCCCATCCAGTAGGTTGTCTGCCCCTGTGCTTTTCTCTCTCATCCCACCCTTCCCTACTGGCGGGCGGGGGAAGCAGTGGTCACCACGCTAGAGACTTGCCCTCGAGGGTTGCTGAGCACACGTCCCCCTGGCAGGTTGGATGGGGTCTTCTCTCATGGGTGGGCACGAGTTGCGGACCATCTATTAAGACAACACGTGAGCCCCTGGCTCGTGGTGGCCACTGAGTACAATGCAGGGGCCGCCAGCTCTGGTCTCAAGTTCCAGGTGAAGGGCCTGCTACTGACTAGCCCCGGAGAGGACCCAAGGACAGTCCTGACCTGGGGTCTACTCCCCCGAGAGACGCAGGACTCCCGGGGGGCCTGGGTTTCCACTTTGCCCTTTCAGGAGGCCCACGGCATAGACAGCATCTCTCCACGTCTAAGCTTCTAACCCCCAGAAACGGATAAACCCCAAGAGGGCACCCCTGGCCCAGGCCTGGCCCCCACCCCTTGCCCACCTCTGGGGCAAACTCGGGGACTCAGCCCTTCCCTTCTCCTGGCTCCTGAGTCCCCGGCTGCTGGGGAATGGAGCCTTCTCGCTACCGTCACGGCATCTGATAAGATTAGAAGGAGGTCACCCACAGGGTGTGCATTGGGTGGGGAGGCCGTACATCCTGCTTTGTCAGGACAAGCCTGGCCCTTGGTAATGATCCCCTTTCACCCTCACAGCTGGTTTAGTTTGGGTGATGAATGACAGAATCCCCTACTGTCAGGTCATTCGTTGGTTAAATGACCACCAACAGTGGGCCTCACGGGCGGACGAGGGGCCCCAGGAGCAGCTCTGGCGTGTGTGTGGGGACTCTGGTGGCCTTGTGCGGGCACTCATAACTATCCTGATTGCATTTGGCCTCCCAGGAGCCTGGAATGGGCAGGGACCGTGGCTGCTCACCATACTTGGGGGGCAGACAGGTTTGTTGTGTAATTTCTTTTCTCTCAATATTCTCTCATAGGCATTTTCACCAATTTGTAAATTCTTAGCTGATGTCATCTTTAATGGTCACATAATGTTTTACCTCACAGGAGTGCCATGATTGATCCCAGCATCTCCTTTACCTTTTGGTCATTGAATTTCTTTGATATTTGCAAGGACACTGTGGTGTGTCTTGGTGCATCTGAGGGTCCATCTGCAGCTCTGGCTCCTCAGGAGAAAGTCACAGGGGAAGGATTACCGGGTTACCTTCGAGGCTCTCAGCCCATGGCTAAGTTGCTGTCTGGAAGCTCGGAGCTGTTGACTCCGTTTCTGGCAGTGAGGCCAGTGCCCAAGCCACAGACCAGGCCACAGAGCCAGTATTTTAATCTCATTAGCATCGCAGCTTGGGAGCAGCAAGGCTCAGGCAGCTGACGGTTTTGCTCCTTTTATCACCTTTTCAGCCGTGTTGGCCCAGCGCGGTCACTGGGTCTAATAAAGGTCAAGACGCAGGCGGTGCTGGCTTGGACCTCTTGCCACGGAAGCCAAGGCATCACCCTTCTTCAGGACGTCCTCACACGATGTCCCGCGGTTGCTGCTCAGGCCACTGGGGCCTGCGAGGCATCTGCTTTCCAGATGGACAATTTAAGCATGTGGCTCCCTGCCTCTCAGACAGGCAGGCCCAACATGAGCGCCGTCTCCAGCTGGGCTCGTCCCCCTGAGCTGCCCCCCTTGGCCTGTTCATGCGCCTGGGACTTGGGGCGGGCGTCTGGCAGATCCCGGCTCAGCTCCACAGCCCTGCCATGGTGCAGGATGCCTCGGCTGGACAGAAGCCCCAGCGGCTGCCCTTGGCGTGTGTGAGTGAAAATGTGAGTGTGCCTGTGAGTGTGTGAATGGTTGTGTGTGTCTGTTGCAGTGTTTGTGATCATAATACAACTGACAATAGCCTCCCTCTTCTCTTGATCCAGTTGGTAATTTAGACCCCGCCATGCCCCTGCTAGGATGGAGCTGGATAGGTCTGGAAGTTCCATGATTCCTGGTGGTCCAGGTCTAGCCAAGTTGTGACCCCACCAGAGAAACCTTCCCCCAGCTCTGGAAGAAGAGGAACCCACGACCCGAGAGGACTTTGTGCCCTGCTGGGAGGGGGTGCACGAGGCCTCTGGGGTAGTGAGGCTGAGGAGAACCGACAGTCGGGGGCCTGGGCTTTAGCCTGTCTGGAGCCCTGCACCTTGCGGGGCCTTGCTGGCCACAGCTGCGTGGCCCCCAGCCCCATGGAGATGCTGATGGAAAGGCTCGCTGTTCAGTCCAGCGTGGGCCTCGTGGGAACCAGATGGGTGGTGGGCCTTGGAGTGGGCTGGGGTGTCTCAGAGAAGGAGGCGTGTGGGGAGCCCCTTGGTGGTTTCCCCTGTGGGCGTCAGTTATGCTAAGGAAGGTGTGGGTTCCTCTGTTGAAGACAGACCTCCTCCTGCCGTGACGGCTTCGTTGGGGCCAGTGGCGGGGGGCTACCAGCTGCCCTGGGGTCCCTGCCTGCCTGGGGGGCAGGTCCCCACATGGTTTCCCGTCTGTTGGGAGTTTAGCCCCAACACAGGGCCCTCCGCTCCCCCCACCCCCTGAGCATCCTCTCTTGTGCTAACTTTGCCGGAGGTCACCTTGCGTTTTAATGATGGATTAGGCCTTCGGGAGCTCGGCCTTCCTTGTCGGTTGGCTGTCACTGGCAGTTTTCTGAAAACTAAAATTTTAAAAACCTGGTGCTCGATTTAGTTTTTCAACAAGTTGCCTGAGATCTTTTTCAAAGTTGTGTTTTATTGTTGATGGAAAATGTTGGCACCTTGAATGGTCTCTTTTCTGCTGATCATACTGTTTTAATTATGCTGGCAAGTTTAGAGGGGGTTCTGCTAAATGGGGTTATTTGAGCGTTTTTGTCAGTGTGGCAGGGATGGGACAGAGGGCAGGCCGGCGCTGGCGTCTTTCGACGGAACCCCGTGTTGAAGAGCCAGCTCTGATCACCACACCTGTGTCTCCAAACCGAGAGGTGCAGCCACGGCAGAAGCTGGAGTAGAGACGGGGTTCTGCAGACCCCTCTGGACTTACCTTGGTGCAGTCCCCTAATACTACTTCCTTAAAAATAGAAAATGCTGGGACAAACGTGAAACTGGGTAGGAGAGTGGATTAGCAGGCGTCCCAGGCACGGTGTGCCTGAGGGTCATCTACCTGCAGAGGCTCTGCCCGAGGAGGGTTCTGGAGGGAGTCGGGAACGGGCTCCTGCGAGTACCAGACTGGGAGGGAGCCACATGTGCTCCCTTCTTTGCTGCCCCCCACAGTGCAATGACATCCCTGTTTGTATGGCATCACGAGCATCGTTTCCTAGACTTTATAGAAGTGGAGCGGCTGGTCAAAGAGCATGCCCACCGCGGCATCGGACGCACGCTGCCCGGAAGCAGATGCTGTGTCCTCTGTTTGCAGGAGCTCCATCATGGCCCTTTCCAGGAGGTGGAATTCATTTTTCACATGGTCCACATTCAAACCCGAGATTAGCTTCCCAGGGCTACTGTAACAAGTTGCCACAAATGGGGTGGCTTCCAACAATAGGAATTTATTCTCCCCCTTTCTGGAGGCCAGAAGTCTGAAATCAAGGTGTCCGCAGGGTCGGTTCCTCCCGGAGGGAGACTCCATTCCACGCTCCCCCCCACCGGCTTCTAAAGGCTCCGGCAAAACCCTTGATAGACCTTGGCTTGTGGACGCATCACTCCAGGCTCTGCCTCCCTCTTTGCGTGGCCTTCTCCCTGTGTGTCTGTGTGTCCAAGCTCCCTTTCCTTTCTCTTATAAGGACACCAGTCACCGGGTTTAGGGCCACCTTAAGTCCAGGATGATCTCATCTCGAGATCCTTAATTACATCTGCAGAGACCCTGTTTCTAAAACGGGTCACCTTCACCAGTGCGTGGGTTAGGAATGGATATCTTTGGGGGTTCCTCCTTCAGCCCACTGCAGGCCCTTTACTTCTGCATCTTCCCTTGATTTGTTCTGTCTCCAAACTGAGAGTTGACCCCTACCTGGATGAAGGTGGGATGATGGAGGCTCTGCCCTCAGCATGGCTGGCTGGCTGGCTGGCTGATTCCTCCAGCCGGTCAGCTGCCGCTGGCCCGGCCCAGCTCCGGCTCCAGGTTGAGGGAGCCCTGGCCTCCTTGCCTGCGTCCTGCTGCCCTTCCCTCTGAGCCCTGCTAGTGGGGCTGTGGTCCAGGCTCTGTGCTGGAGTTCTGTCTGAACAGCTTCCTCCTCAGGGATAGTTATCTAAAGCCAGGAAGGGGGACAAATAGAGAACTGAACAGAGCCATTCCCACGGCCCCCGCCCTGTTTCTAAATGTGACATCAGAATAAAAGAAAGTTAAGCTACAACCTGCAGTGGGAGGGGAGCAGTGACATTCCTTTCTGAGCCTCCAGGGCTGGAAATGATGGATTAGCTCTGCATTGGAGCTGAGGGAGGACCATGCAGCTCGCGTGTCTGTAGACCCAAGGACTAGCTCCTCTATATGCAAAGTACTCCTGCCAGCTGAAGATGCCAGGAGGCCCTCTCGCTTTGTCAGCGCTGACAGTCAAGGTCCCTGGGAATCAACCACGAGTGCAGTTTCAGGGCACGGCATCTCGCAAGGCTCTTTCTGCTGCGTTCTCTTGGACAGGGCGGACACCTACAAGCCGCAGGGTCCGGTTCGGGAGTGTGCCCTTGGCAAACAGCCACAGCGCGGAGCTCCCGACGAAGCCAGTGCGGCTGTTTGCTGACAGTTTCTCTCTGAACCTCTCCAGGTTGCTGGGGCTGCGAGGATGGATCAGGCATTAGCGTTCTGGCTGTTTTGGGGTCAAATACTCACTCATCGAAGGCCTCTGTGATAAGAATGGTGTGAACTGTGGTGTTTCAGAAAAATGTGGGCTTTCTGCTTGAGGCTTGCCTGTTCCCTACAGGGTTCTCTGCTCTGCCCCAAACTCCACACGCCATCCGGCTACAGGAATGGTGTTCTGTTGGAATAGAAAGTTGGACCGAAGGAGGAGGTGCCTTTCGAGAAGGCCGACTTGCGCCTCTTCTGCCCTCACCCCTGCCCCACTTCACTGCCCCCACGTGTGGGGTGCAGAAGGGATGGAACTGAGGGAGACGCTTTCCCGGGCTTCTTCTTGCTGGTGGCACAAGAAGCAGGGAATCGGGTGAAGCGGCAAGGAGTCGGAAGCTGGGGGTGGAAGGTCCTCATGGAGAAACCCAGACTGCACCTGCCAGACGAGAGGTGTCGTGCCGGCGTGACTGCAGTGCGTGTGCGCACGTGCGTGTGTCTGTCCTCGAAGACAGCAGGGCCCTGAGAAGAAGAGGAGAAAATCCCGCCGCTCTGCTGATGCAGGGCGCCCTGCCGCCTCGCCTGGCCCCTTCTCAGCCCGGGGGCTCATCCGCAAATACAGATTACATTCACTTTCCTGGCTTCTCCCACGGCTGCTGTGAACATTAAGTGAGAAGGTGGATGCATAAAATAACGCAGCTGAAAGTGCTCGGGGAAGTGGAAGTCTTGTGCAAAAGTGCAGGCTGCTTACCGGCTCGATTCTCTGATGCTCATGGCTCACAGCCACACCGTCTGGCGACACCCCGGAGCGTCATCACCATCTCGATGCGTGTCATGAATATCTCGATGCTGTGGGTGGGAAATGTTAGATTATTATACCTTAGATTATGACTTGAAGTGTTATTACATAATTCTTTCCATTTAAAATAAGAAATTTGGTTAATATTTACCCATGAGGATCAAGACGTGCCCCTCCCTGGTCTCTGTGTCAATGACACTCTCCCCTTCTCCCAAGATGGGGGCTCCCCAAGGCTGAGTGGGCAGCAGAGGGGCCCTCAGCTGTTGTTTGCTCCTGTAGACTGGGGAGTCTGCCTTTACACCTGCCAGGTGAATGGGCTTACTGCTCAGTTCCTCTGGGTCTGAGGAAGTCAGCCCCTTCACCAACCAGGTTGTAAAGGGTCCTGAGAAGAAAATGCGGATTGAAGACGTTGCTAATAACGCAAACACAAACCAGGAGCAAGGAAACTGACAGAACTTCCGTGTCCTGGACAGGCTCTTCGCCAGCTATGTTAGCTAGTGAAACAACCAGTAAAATCAAAGAGGATCTACTTGGGTTTGACGAGAGCAGGTTGGGCAAAAAGATGCGAAGTTATTAAGCAGGCTGCATGGGATGAGGATTTACATTCCCTATTATTACTATTATTTTTTGCGGTACGCGGGCCTCTCACTGTTGTGGCCTCTCCCGTTGCGGAGCACAGGCTCCGGACGCGCTGGCTCAGCGGCCAGGGCTCACGGGCCCAGCCGCTCCCCGGCACATGGGATCCTCCCGGACCGGGGCACGAACCCGCATCCCCTGCATCAGCAGGTGGACTCTCGACCACTGCGCCACCAGGGAAGCCCTCCCTATTATTTTTGAAAAATTAATTGAATTGAGAAATAGTTTCCATAGAAAAATGTGCGTCCATTTTAATGGTCAGTAGGTGTGTTTTGACAGAAGTTTACCCCTGTGGTCGCCACCAGGATCAAGATACGGAAGGATTTCCTCACCCCCGGAGGGACCCCGCTTTCAGTCCCTGCTTTCAGCCCCAGGCAAACCTCACCTGCCTCCTGCCACTCTAGATGAGTTTCAGGCCAGTGGAATCACACACGTCGTCTTCGGTGGTGTCTGGCTGCTTTCGCTCAGCATAATAATTTTGATGTCCGTTCGTGTTGTGTGTGTAGCCAGATGAATGCTTTTTTATTGCCAAGTCGCGTTCTGGTGTTTGCCGTCATCACGATTGTTCATCCACTCATCTGCTGATGTAAATTTGAGTTGTATCCATGTTAAAAAAAAAAAAGCCTCTGTTTTTCCTCTACTGCAGCATTCGACTTCACTTCAGACATCGTATGTGTGGATTTTTCCCCCACACACCACACAGTCCTCAGATACAAGCTGGGTGTCCTGCAGTATCTCAGTTCTCACACTGTGTACCTGGAGATGGGATCAGATCCCGCAGGTTAAGGGCTTAGTCCGGCAGGACTGCCCTCACGTCAGACCCCACTCGAGAGTCTAGGTTGTCATCTGTGCTTCCGACGGCTGGCTGTAGATTAGAGGTTCCCTGAAGCCCCTTCTGCTAGAGTGATTTACTGATCTTGGAAAGCAGCTTACTCACTCGATTACGGGTTTGTTATAAATGGATGCACCTCGGGAACAGCCAGATGGAAGAGGTGCACAGGGCGAGGCAGGGGGCAGGGGTGGGGCGAGTCCAGGCCCCCTCCAGGCCACCACCCTCCCAGCACCTCCGCGTGTTCACCAACCTGGAAGGTCTCTGAAGCCGGTCCTTTTGGGTTTTTATGGAGGCTTCATCACGATTGACCAAATCATTGGCTTTCGGTGACTAATTCAACTCCAGCCCCCCCCCACCCCACCACCACCACCACCACATCCCGCCCCCTTCCCCTCCTGGCCAAGTAGGGAGGGGGTGGGGTTGAAAGCTCCAACCTTCTAATCACCTAGTTTGTTCTCATGGCAACCAGTCCCCATCCAGGAGCCCCCAGCCCCCAGTCATCTCGTTGACATACAGAAAGACTTATCACTCCCAAGATTGCAAGGCTTTTCAGATGCAGTGTGTCTTTCTAAAAACTAAAGTTTTATTTCTGATATAGTTCAATATTCATTTCCTTTTTGGCTGATGCAGAAAGCATGGGTCCTATCTAAGAAAACTTTGCCTCTTCCAAGGTCTCAAAAGATTTTCTCCTAGGTTTTATTCTAGAAGCTTCATAGTTCTGGCTTTTACATTTAGGACTATAATCTTTTTATTTCATTCAGGTTTTGAGTTTCCTGGTTTATTAACACATAAAGATTTCCAAGGCAGAGTCACAGAAATTCTGGGATATTTTGCTTATTGGCATTAGATAAAGTAGTGCTTTAACATAGAGAAAAGTAATAAGATTCTTCTGTTTTCAACATAATTACAGGATTTATAAAAAAAGAAAAAAAATTAAGTAATAATTTGCTCCAGGCAGGGTAGATTGGGAAAGAGACACAATAATTTAATTCTCTGCTCCTTTTTTTTACAAATACTGTTATTGTGTCACTCTGTGACCGTGTGTATAGCCTGGGGTGTTGTCAGAGCTCCACTATGTGCAACAATAGTTTACAATAATAACCATGGTTCCTCTGCCGTCTATTTGTTTTTTTAAGATGAAGTCTTTGTTTTTTTGTTTTTTTTGGCTTCCCTGGCCCTGTTATGATTGTGGGTGAAGAAGTCTTTGTTTTTGTTTAATCACTTTCTTGACTTTGAGGTAATTGTAGATTCACATGAGGTTATACGAAATAGTGCAGAGAGGTCTGGCACGGTTCCACGTACCTTTGCCCAATGGTAACATCTTGTAAAACTATAGAGCAATATTGCAACCAGGATACTGCCATTGATACAGTAAAGTACAGAACATTCCATCCCACAAGGATCCCATGTGGTGCCTTTTTTATAACCACGCTAATTTCCCTCCTTAACCCCTGGCAACCACTCCATCTGCTCTCAAATTCTATAGTTTTGTCATTTGAAGAATACTCTGTAGATGGAAGCATATATTACGAAACCGTTTGGGACTGGCTTTTTCGCTGAGCATAATTCTCTGGAGATTCATGCAGGTTGTAGCATGTCTCAGTAGGTTGTTCCTTTGTATTGCTAAGCAGTAGTCTGTAGTACGGATAAGACGACGATTTTTTTGACCATTCATTCCCTGAAGGACAGGCTGAGTTGTTTCCAGTTTTGTCTGTTATGAATAAAGATGCTATAAATGTCCACACACAGGTTTGCGCCTGAACGTGTCTCCGTGTCTCTGGGATAGTGGCCAGGAGTTCAACATCTGTTTAGTGTTCATGGACATACAGTTTTTGTGGAAACTGCTAAAATGTCTGCCAGAGCGGCTGTACCATTTTACAGTCACCTAGTTTCTCTGAATTCCAGCCAGCATTTGGTGTTGTCGCTATTTTTAATTTTAGCCATTCCAGTAGGTGTGTAGTGATATCAAATTGTGGTTTTAATTTGCCTTCCTCTCGTGGCTAATGATGTTGAGCACCTTTTCATGTACTTGTTTGCCATCTGTATATCCTCTTTGGTGAAATGTGTCTTCCTGTCTTTTGCTCATTTTCTAATTAGATTTTTTTTATATTGTTGAGTTTGACAGTTTTTTATATATTCTAGATATATTAGTCCTTCTCAAATATGTGGTTTACAAATAGTTTCTCCTGTCTGTAGCTTGTCTTCTCATCCTGTTAAGAGTCTTTTGTGAGCAGCAGTTTTAATTTTGATGAAGTCCATTTTATCAGTTTTTCCTTTGATGATTGTATTTTTGGTATCAAGTCTAAGAACTCTTTGCTTAGTCCTAGATCATGAAGGTCTTCTCTTATGTTTTATTTCCTAAAATTTTTATAGTTTTATATTTTACCTTTGTGATCTATTTGCAGTTAATTTTTGTATAAGGCACAAGGCACAGGTTGAAGTCCTTCTCTCTCTTTTTTTTGCCTATGGATGTCCAATTCATGTACCAGCACCATTTGTTGAAAAGACTGTCTTTCCTTCATTGAATTGTTTTTGCATATTTGTCGAAAATTAGTTTGGCATATTTGTGTGAGTCTATTTCTGGGCTCTTTGTTCTGTTCCACTGTCTGTGTGTCTTTCTGCCAGCACTACACAGTCTTGATTACTTGTACCTATATAGTAAGTCTTGAAATCAGGTAGACTGATCCATCTCACCTTAGTCTACTTAGTCAAAACTGTTTTAGCTATTCAAGTTCCTTTGCCTTCCCATATAAATTTTAGAGTAATCTTGTCTCTATTTATAAAATCTCTTGCTGGGATTATGATGGGAATTACATTAAACGTGTATATCAGTTTGAAAAGAATTGACATCATTATCATGTTGAGTCTTCCAATCCATGAACATGGTATGTCTCTACATTTATTTAAATCTTTGATTTACAACATTGTGTAATTTTCATCATACAGGTCCTGTACATGTTTGGTTAGATTTACATCTAATTTTACTTTTTGAGAAATTATAAGTGGTCTGTATTTTTAATTTTGATTTCCACGTATTCATTGCTAGTATATAGAAATAAATTAAATTTTGAATGTTTATCTTACATACTATACTGTTGTGGAACCCACTTATTCTGAGAGGTTTTTTTTTTTTTTTGTATATTCCTTGGGAACTTCTATGGAGATGATCATGTTATCTACAAATAGGGATAGTTTTATTTATTTATTTTCCTTTTCAGTCTGGATGCATTTATTTCCTTTTCTTATAACACTGGCTAAAATTTCCAGCACTATGTTGAATAAGAATGGTGAGAACAGACGTCCCTGCCTCCTCCCCATCTTAGTGGGAAAGTGTTCAGACTTTCATTATTAGTGATGATGTTAACTGTAGGCTTTTTGTAAATACTCTTTATCACGTTGAGGAAACTCTTCTCTATTCCTATTTATGTGAGAGTTTTTTAAAGACCATAAACAGATGTTGGATTTTATCAGTTTTTTTTCTGTATTGATTTATATGGTCATGAGAATTTTCCTCTTTAGCCAGTTAACATGGTGAATTACATTGATTGATTTTCAAACATTGAACCAGCCTGCATCCCTCAAACCCCATTTGGTCATGTGAATAATTATTTTTATAATATAGCTGAATACTATTTGATGACATTTTTAAGGAGTTTGTATTTATATTCTTGAGGAATAGTCATTTATAAGTTTCTTTTTTTTGTATTTTTTTGGTCTGGTTTTGATATTGGGGTAATGCTGCCTTCATAAAATGAAGTTTGAGATTTTCCTGTTTCTTATGAAGAGAGGTTTTCTATTGAAATGTGGACATTTTTTGTTTTGTGTTATGAGTCTTTGTATCTTATTAAACTTTCTGTTTTAACAGTCTTTTAAAGAAAAAGCCCTACTCCATCCAACAGGGTAAGGGAGGGGTGCTGCCTTATTACTGTCAGGTTGATGTAGACATCCAGGTCCTTTACTTGGCCTCCGTTGACATCCAAGAGGTGGAGGCACCTTGCTACTGTGGCAGGGATGGCCTTGTTACTGCTGTGTAGTGGTGGAAGTCCTGACCCTCCACCAAGCCTCCAGAGACCCCGCCTCAGAGGGGAGAAGGAGGGGCACCTCATTTCTGCTCAGTGGGATGGAAGTCTAGGCTCCCTGCATGGTCTCCACTGACACTGCAGGGGTAGGGAGATGCCTCCTTTCCAGCTGGTGGGAAAGAAAGTTCTGTCTCTGACACCACCCCAGGGGGAGTTTTTGGATGAATTTTCACAGAATCACAAGGGTCAAAGTTCAGGGTCCCCATTTGGCCTTTGCTGGTGTATGTGAGTCTGGGGTCAGAGTTTCTCCTGTGGTGTTTGATTGGAGTAGAGCTGTTATTGTCTAAATTTTTCTGTCCTGCTAGGCTACTCCTTTTTGGGTCCTTTGTATAGAGACAGTAGACTTTTGTGGGAGCTTTTTTGGTCTGTACGCATTGGCATTTCCAGGTTGCTGGCTTTGCCAGCTTTAAGTCTGGCTTAAAGGGATGTATGTAGCCAAAAGGAAACCCAGAGGACTCACCACCATGTCATTCCTTGGATCCCAAGATCCCTAGCTGGTCTGAATTCTTCTTTCCACCTTTCAGAGTCTTCTTATACTAGTTTTATACATAATGTCCAGGGTTTTTACTCAGGGTTTTACTGTACTCAGTAGGAGGACCAAGGAAAACTGTGTCTCCCCCATCCTCCTGGAAGCATAAGTCCCTTACGAGCTACTTTTAGATAATTTTTGTTAATGCTCTGAGATAGGGGTTGAGGTTTATTTATTTTTTTCTATATGAATATCTGTCCCCCCACCAGCATCATTTATTGAAATAAACTTTCCTTTTTCTATTTATTACCTTGACATCTGTGTTGACTTTTTTTCCGATACCACTTCCGACACCAACTTGCTGTCCAACAATTCAGTTAAGTTCTGACACTAAGAGTTAGTATCAGACCCCACAGGTTGGGCTCAGTCTCTAAAGACTGTCTCCATTTCAGACACCAGCTGCCATGGGGTGCCCAGGTCACCCACACTTCTGCCTGGCTGACTACAAGTTTTGGAGTCCCCATGATTTCCCCTCAGGTTCAATGATTCACTAGAATGACTCACAGACCTCCTTGGGGAGACCTCCTTGCTCTTACTGGGTTTCCTTTTCCTTTCCTGCGACCTGGACACTTCCTCCAGGAAGTAAATGGGGGCAATCATAGGGCTTACCTCATTTACTTCTTGTCTCTGTGGGTTAGTTTTCTTATTGTCTAATTTTTTTTAAGATTTTTTTTTTGATGTGGACCATTTTTAAAGTATTTATTGAATTTGTTTCAGTATTTCTTCTGTTCTATGTTTTGGCTTTTTGGCCACGAGGCATGTGGGATCTTAGCTCCCCGGACCAGGGATCAAACACGCACCCCCTGCGTTGGAAGGCTAAGTCCCAACCACTGGACCAGCAGGGAAGTCCCTCTTACTGTCTAATTTAATGCCCAGTATCTTGTGTATCATTGTTTCTTGTATTCTGTTTTTATTTTTTTTAAATTGTTTCAGGCAGGTGAATAAATCCGGGCCCTGTTAGTCCATTTTGACTTGAAGTAGATTTTCTCTGCCAAGGAATTTTGCATCTGTTTGTCACGGGTGATATCCGTTTGCACTTTTTCTCTTTTTTCTAATGTCTTTTGTTTGGTTTTGGTGTCAGGGTACTGCTAATTTCACAAAATGGTTTGAGAGGTGGTCTTCTTTTCTATTTTCTCAAATTCTTTTGCACGATCTGTGTTATTTTCCTTTACATGTTTGGTGGGATTCATTAATGGAGGCATCTGGGGGGACAAATCGAAATGCACTCTCTGTAGCAAAGATGGTTGGAAGGTGCAGAGAAGACACTGACTTAAAGAAACAGAAATTGGCACAGATTCCACGTTCTGTGGAGGTGTGTGCTATGCAGGGGCCTCAAACAGATGATTCTCACACGTCCTGACTTGTGATATTTGCTACAATCGGTTTAAATTTGGAAATACATGAAGAACCCTTTCTCTGAGTCAATTAAAAAAAGATGTCTAGGAGAAGGTATTGAGTAGGCAGCTTTTTAACAAGACAATGTCTTAGGAAACTCAGAGTAAGTATAGCCCCAGATGGAGTGGAAGCTTGGACTAGAAATAAGAAGCAAAGGATTCTCGGGCAAAGTTACAGAGACTGGGAACCATGGGCTGTCCACCCTCTGCATCATTCACTTAAAGATGTGCAGCAAACATGTTGAGGTTAGCGGCGTGCAGAGCGCCACAGAGAAGCAATGATAGGATTAATGTTATAAAATCGAGAGCTGGAAAATACTAGAAACTTTGTAACACTCATGAAATGGAATGTGATCATGAAACTATTTTGTGCTGAAAAGATTTGTCAAACTTAAACGTAATTTTTTTTTTTTAAACAAAAGTGTGTGTTTTAAATTTGCCGACCTTTTCTATGTTGACACATGGGTCTCAGGGCATGCCACCTAGGCTGTATTTCTGAAAAAATACGCCCATTTCATCTGAACCTTCAGAGTAAAAGGTTATTGAACCAGCAAGTGAGAAAGTACCTTTTGAAAAGAACTTGTGCTGTGGAGAAAGCATTCAAACACCCAAAGCTCACGTTTGCAAACGTTATTTGATCTTGCCTCTGACAGCAATGATAGGCAGTCTTTTATGTCTGTATCTGCACATTTTAAATGTTGAGACGTGGGATCTTCTAACATAATGCAGTTTTCAAAATGATCTGGATATGTTTTGAACACATCTGTGGAAAGCATAAAATGACACAGTTAGCATTTAGCTCGTGAGAATAACTGGTTGATTTTAGGGAAGCAGAAGCTCATCCATTCTTTCTGCTCAGAGTTGTTTGGTTGGGAGTCCCCGTGTGGATGCTGGGAAGGGGCCGGTTTCACACAGGGCCCTGGCTTTGGGGCCTCTCTGGCATGCGGTGTGTACCTGCCCTTTTGTTTAACGCCTGTCGAATCCCACACGTCCAGTTCAAGTAAATGGTTCTTCGAGCATCTGGACTGGGTGCTGGAGACCACACGTTGGGGAGGACCTGGCTCTTCCCCGCCAGGAGCCGCAAGGAAGCGCAGTCTGTGGGGTGACGGCTGCAGAGAGGGCGCCTGGCTGCTGCAGAGCACGGAGGGGCTTCTCCTCCAGGAGGCGGCCCTGGGGCTGAGACGGAGCAGGAATCGGCCGAGAGGGGAGCATGGGGCCTGGTCCTCAGGCTGGGGCCGTGAGCTACAGGCCAGGTGCGCTGGGGGAACTGGATGGCCGCACGTCAGGACGCACAGGAGCTGGGCTGGAGATGAGGTGAGGGAAGCCACGGGGGGGCAGGGCCCAAGGAGGCTTGTTTGGTGCACGGGACAGAGGGGAGGCTTCCTTCTGGGCTGGGGGCAGGGGCGTGCAAGAGTGGTGCAGACGTGTCTCTGTTGAGAGGGATCGCTGTGCGTGGGAGGGGGTCGCCACCGCGGGCGGGGAGCGGCCGTCAGGGTGGCAGCTGCGGGGCATAGAGGGAGGGGACAGACGAAGACGTTGAGCCGATGGCGTATGGTTGTGGTCCTTCAGAGATATTGTCGTGGGTGGATTGTGTCCCCGCAAAGACGCTGAAGTCCTAACCCCCAGTCCCTGGGAATGTAACCTCGTTTGGGAACGGGTCTGTGCGTATGATCAAGTGAAGGTGAGGTCATGGAACTTTGGACACAGAGGCAGACACGCAGAAGGAAGACAACGTGAAGACACAGGGAGAAGACGGTCGTCTCCAGGCCAGGGAGCGCCTGAGGCCTGGGGCAGGTTCTCCCTCACAGCCTCGGAAGGTACCAACCCTGCCCACACCTGGATCTCAGACTTCTGGCTTCCAGACTGTGGATGACACATTTCTGCTGCAGAGCGCCACCCCCATCCCCCCCCCGCCCCGCCCCCGGTCTGGGTATTTGTTACGGCAGCCAAGCTGACTGATATTAGTGTGTGAGGGGTGTGTTTGTGGTCAGAGCAGCCAGGTGGAGGGCAGTGGCCTTTGAGGAGGTGGGGACCAGGGAGGAAGACCGGGTTTGGGGGTGAATCTGAGCTCAGTTTGGGGTGGCTCAACTTTGAGAGGATCACTGAGCGGAGACACAAATCCACGTTGCCCACACGCGTCTGGAGCCAGGACTGGACGGGATGGGCCCAGTGTGGGGGCGGGAGGGGCTGGCTATGTCAAGGGAGGGGGGCAGGCCAGGGCAGATTGCCCCCAGCGGTGGGGTTGGAGGCGAGGCTGGAGAGGGAGGCGTGAGAGGAGCCAGTGGCCAAGTGGCTGCGGTCTGTGCCGAAGGCCCGAAGCATTCCCTGACCGAGCTCAGGAGGTGGCCACGAGCAGCTGAGTGGAGAGCTGGGCCCAGGGCAGCCTGTGTGTACCACGTGGGGCAGGTGACCTTCAGCACTGCAGGGACGGTCCTTGCGACCCTGGACCTTTCCTGGGCATCACTTGTAACTCTCCTCCTCTGCTCTCTTTGCTGGCCTGTTTTTGAGCGATGGGAGGTTCTCACTGACGATTCTCTCTTCCCACCGGTTAACCGCGTCTGGTCCCTCCACCCTGACTCGTGGGACCTGAGGTCTGGACCCCTCAGGGCCCAGGTACCTGGCCTGTCCCAGTCTGCCTGGTCCCCTTGAGATGTGGTCTGGATCTGCTCAGAGACTGGACACTTGGCTACTACACAAGCTTGTGTGTGTGCGTGTGTGTGTGTGTGTGTGTGTGTGTGTGTGTGTATGTGTTTCTAGCAGTGAACTTGTCCTGCCGGCTTGGGCAGGGAGCTGGGCCTGTTGCAGCAATGCCCAGAGTCTGAGGGTGCAGCAGTTGCTCGGTGAGTGTCGCTGGTGGGGTATCTATCCCTTGGCCGAGATGCTCCCCCGCTGTGTCTGGTCCCCACCGTAAATCCACGAGCTGTTGGCCTTTTCCAGGCAACCAGTGGCATGCCCCAAGCCCAGCCCCAGTGTGTGGGCTGTTTTGCCTTCCTGGCCCGATGCTGCCCGGTGCAGAGCGGAGGCCCCGGCACACGTGCAGGGACGGGCATGATCGCAGTGCGTTCCAGTCTCATTTCTCTGCTCCGTCCCGGCGTCGCCCGTGGCAGAGAACATCAGCTGGTGCTGCAGCTGGAGAGTGAAACCCAGTCACAGAATTAATGGCGCCTGAAAAATCATCTAATGGAGGGACATTCTTCAGCTGACAGTTCCAGCAGGAAGGAAAATTGAGTTAGGTTGAGTGCTGAAGTGAGCCGTCCCCCCTGCCCGGGGCGGGGGAGGCTCAGGGGAGAGCGAGGCTGTCCTGCAGGGAACCTGGACGGGGGTCCCATCCACCCTGACTCCCGCGTCCCTCGTGCTCACCTGCTCTGTGACGGCCATTCAGGGCCGGAGCGGCCCCGATGTCCCCGGCTTTGTGCAGCTTCTCTGTGCAGGAGCCCTCCGGCCTGGCCGTGGCCTGGGTTCCATGGGGTTTTCTGTTTCGAGAACTGGCCCTTTCCCATCTTTGGGGGGCTACCCCTCCCCTCCTAGCCGGCTGCTCTGGGTCGTGGTCCTTGTGAATAACTCACAAAACTCACCTACTTACTTTTCTCTAATATTATGGCAGAGTTTAAGCAAAAGGTATTTAGGATTTTTATCTGAAAAATAAAAGCATTTTTCTGGAAAACAAATTTCATTATGGCAGTACAAAAACCTATTTTAAGAAACCCTATTTTTTTCAACTAAAGATTAATTTATAATTAAAATATTTTGGGAAAAGACCTAGCCCGGATGGTTTTATTATACAGAAGTGAACAAAGAGTCAGGTGCAAATGATTATTGATTTGGGGCTCCTGTGGTCACATTATTATTTTGATTAAGTGATTAACGCCAGGAACTTTAAAAACTGATCTGTCAATTTCTACATTCTTTTGGACTCTGCAAATACTTTTCCGATCAGTAGGTTTATAGAAACTCTGGAAACTTAGATTTTCATGTTCCAGTGGAAATCGTGGTGTGTGGCCACATTTGGTTCCTCCAGCCACTCCAGGATTTGGGAGAAGCTGTGTTAGTTTGTGAAGAGTGTCGTTTCCGGTTGATTGAAGGCCCCATCCCTATATTTGCTTTAATTAATATTCATGCAGGTTGGTAGTTAATATGTGACTTGGAATACAGTGGAATGTGTGCTATTTAGACTAACTGCGTACTTAACAGTCTGTAAAATCAATGACATGGAGAACAGTTTGCAATGGGAAAACAGAAAATGTGGAAAATGAGAGGTGGTGTTGGGCTCAAAGCAGACCACATGACCTGCCCTGGTTCTGCAGTTATTTATTCACTGTTCCTCCATCCAGGAGCTCGAGGGACACCCTCGGAATTAGCAGCGCCAGGCCCTTCTGCCCTTGCAGGACCTCGACACTTTCACAAGAGTAGATGTTTTTCTTGGTCTGGATCTCTTTCCAGGAGCGGCTCAGTGGCTTGCCAAGTGGGTGGTGGGGCCGCGGTGGCGGTGAGGCGTGCGGTCCTGGCGAGGTCCCCTCGCTCCTCTTTCATCCCGCGTCCTGCAGGTGTGCTTGGATTGCTCCTTCAGAAAGCCAGGAATCTCTCTCGCGGTGGAGGTGAGGTTCCCTAATTAAAGTAGTGTGGTCTCTAGCCCTTAGGCTAACGCTGAGAATTCTGAGGCATGGCTACTCAAGCTTGATGGAACTAATTAGGTTTAATTAACAGATTTCAGGAATAACTATTGGAAAACCTCCTGGGCTTGAGAGGAAAGCATGCATGGTTCCCACGAGGAGTCCCCCCACAGATATATTATTAATGTCTTTTGTCACTTTGACAATAGAACTGGGTCTTCTTTGCTCTGTTATCCTTTGATCATCGAAATGAAGCTTTGATCCTTTATTTCACTGGACCTTTAACGCCTGAAGGTAGATACCTTCAGAGAATCCTGATTCTCTGGCAGATTCCCCTCCACACCCCGCGCTTGAAGGAGGAGACTTGGGCCCTGGACGTAGCAGCCATCTCTAAGGCGAGGTTGGGTAGCGACCGAGAGTGAAGAGGTAGAGAGGGAGAGGTGGGCCTGCCCACCTGCTGTGACGTCACCTCTGCTGTGCTCCTGCAGCAGTTCTGACACCACCTGGAGGCTTTTGGTGCGATTTCATTCTGACATTGACCACCTGAGGTGGAGATGCCACAGGTTAAAGGGCGGGGTCCCACAAGGTTGCCCGCACCTCATTCGGGGGTCCCCAGGCCGCCCACACTCCTGTCTGACTTGGCTACAGATGCAGGGGTTCCTGTAGCATCCTGTCAGGTTCAGTAGTTCACTGGAATGACTCACGGAGCTCAGGAAATGCTTTACTTACCACGACCATTTTATTACGAAGGGTGCAAACGGTCGGCTGACGAAGAGGTACATGTGTGAGGTTTGGAAGGGTCCCAAGTGCAGGGGCCATTGTCCCCGGGGAGTTGGAGTGCGTCATCCTTTGGTGTATCCACATGATTGTCAAGCAGGAAGCTCCCCAACCTCATGGACCAGTGCTTACTGGGGTGTGATTCTGTAGGCGTGGACGTTTCCATCACTGGCCGTGTGATTGAACTCAACCTCCAGCCCGCTCTGTCCCTGGAGGCCAGGCAGCGTAAAGTTCCAGCCCTCGAATCCCCTGGTGGTTCCTTTTCTGGAGACCAGCCCCATCCTGGAGCTCCATCCCTCCTCTCCAGGAGTTGCCTCATTAGCATAAAAAAGACCCCCCCCACACCCCCCCCCCCCCCCCCCGACACTCACGAAACTCCGAGTGATTTTGAAGCTCTGTGCAAAGACCAGATCTAGTTTTTATTACACCACAGCAGTCTTGGGCAGAGCACCTGGAGCCCAGGCCAGGCTGTGCATTCCCAGCTGCTGGTGACACTTTGGCCAGAAATGGCCGGTTCAAGTGACCCTGGGGAAGGGCTGCTCCCCGACCTTGCAGGTCAACCTGATCTTGCACAGCAGGTGCTCTGGGGCTGCGCCAGGTCCGCCCTTGTCCTAGAATGTGGGCCCTAGAACTCGGAGTCTGGAGGCCAAGACCTAGTCTGTCCTGCTCACTGCAGTGCCCAGAAGTGACACAAGAAACGCTGGTTGAGTTCACGCTTCACACACTTAGATGTGAAAAACAGAACCGACAGATGAGAGAAGACGAGAATGACATTTTCTAGATACGACCTTGGAGGGGAGTATTTGGGGGAATCCATTTGCTTCAAGACTTACCCTTGGCTCTTTTCATCGACATCAGCAGAGGGACCCTGTTCTTTAAATTTCAAATGAAATTGCTGACACCTCCCACCCCAGTGCACACATACACACACACAGACACAGACACGCACCCCATCCCTGTGTGGTCAAAACCCAGCATCCCTCCCCATCTCTGGAAGGCAGGGTCAACACACCAGGGCCTGCAGGTCAAATCTGCCTTGATGCCTGTTTTCAGATAAAAACTTCAGAACACAGTCATACACACTGTTCATTTGTGTCTAGTCTGCTTTTGTGATGCTGGGCAGAGTCGAGAAGCCGCAGCAGAGACCCCATCGCCTGCAAAGCTGAAGATACTATCCTGCCCTTCACTGAAGGAATTGCTGGTCCCATCCTCCTTTCCAACCTTGTCAGCTGTCCGCCTAGGTCCCCCCGTGTCGGCTGATGTCTCGTACTGAGTGACTTAGGCCTCCCTTCGTGTCACCATGTCCTCCAGACCCTTCCCTGTGGACTTTCTCTCTGAAGCAGTGAGGCTCACGGAGGGGGTGAAACGGCCTTCAGTTTGGTTTCAAGTTGCATGTATTTCCAGTCCGTTACACTGCAGTACAGGTGAGTCCCCTGCAGAGGGAGACAGAGCTGGGACACCTGGGGCACCGGAAGACCCCCGTCTCCTCTTCTAAAAATGAAGAAGTGGTGGCCTAAGGGCGAGGTTGAAGGAATCGCAAAGGCTTCCGGACCATTTGGTCAACTATCTTTTCCCCATTCGTACGTTCAGCTGGTACTTCCGCCCCGTTTGGAGAAAACCCTCCCTTGAGGCCATTTGTACCCCTCCTGGGTGTCCCCCCTGTGTCCTCATGAGTGTCCCCCCGGGTGTCCTCTGGCCTCGGTGCTCCTTTGGTGCTGTATTCCTGAGGTGCTCAGAGCCGGCCGGGCACCCATGCGTTCTGCGGCTCCTAATCGCCCTCAGGGATCTGGACCCCCTTTCATAGCAGCGGAAACAAAGGAGGAGGGAGGGTCCCAGCGTGTGTGGCCCCTCTCGTGGGTGTGAGATTGTTCTTACCTGGGTCCAGTGGGAGAGGGTGCACCTCACGCCCCACTCCCGGTCTTAGCACTTGCTTTTTCAAAGCTATGGCTTATTTGACTTCTAGCTTTATCAGCTCTTGGATTTAGTTAAAACTTAAAGTTGGTCCCTGTCCTGGTGTCTCGGGAAGCCCTTGATCTTCTCTGGCCGTGTTGAGGGGCACCGGGCAGGATGGGTCACTCTGCCCTCGTTCCCGCCGTGTTGGCTGATGGTGAAACCGCACACCTCAGATTGGACTCGAACCCACAACCTCTGGCTTAGGAGGGGACGTGAAAGGTTGCTTTGCATTTAGAAAAATGTAGCCTTTAAAGTTAGCATTTGCCCCTGAGGTGGAGAACGTTAACCGTTCTTGAATCCATGTGAAATCCCAGGCACAGGGCTGGGTCTCTTGGCCGCCGAGGCTGGCTGCTTCCCTGCTCCCGGCCAGGTCATTACGGCCAGGGCCCAGACTCCCCTCCAGGGGCCTTCATGCTGTTGGGACCCTGATTACCAGTGGCCCAAGTGCAGCCACCAGGGACCCTCCACTGGGCATCCCCTCACTGTCCCGCCAACTCTACCGTGTCTTCTGGAAGCCATGGCCCCCCTGCAGGCTGCGCCACACACACACAGGCCCTGAGCTGGGCCAGGAGTGCTTGGGCCCAGGGAGACCTGTCCCCGTCCTGCATGGGACACTTCCTCACCCACCTGCCCCCCAGTCCCCACTGGACACCCCCAGCCCATCCCCTCAGATGTGTAGATTCATGTCTGGTCTCCATCGAGGGAGGCTACAGGGGCACCAGGCGGTCTGACTCAGAATCTGGCCCATTTGGGACAAATGCTACGGCTGTTTTGGTATCAATTCGATTCAGCATGAAAGCAGTTCTGGTTTGGCACATAATAGGTACTCAACAAATTGTTGTTGAATTAATAAGTGAGTGACCCAAACAGCTGTTTTTACTTCTGATTTTAAAGGAAATGGGAATTTCAGCTACACTCCCAAAGCTTATTAAAATACTTGCCAAGGCCAGCCGCGAATCTCCTGGGGGCTTTACCAGTGCTGGGCCCGGAGCAACAGCTGAATCTGATGCCCGTTTGAAGCCGCTGCCCCTTACTTGTCCTGTCATGGTGAGCAGGTCACTGTGCCCTCGACCTCAGCCTTCTCATCTGCACTGTAGGGTCATAACCCCATCAGGAAGGCCAGCAAGCCCGGGCTGGGAGGTGCTCAGAGCAGAAGCTCGGCTGTGGGCAGGGGCTTCCTGTGGGGTCCGCCGTACCCACACGCACTCCTGAGCTTGGAAATGAACCACCTGACTCCCCAGAAGGGGGCAGGTCTTCCTTCTCTTTGCAAGGTTCTGTGCCCATCGGTGGGAGGGGCCCCGCTGCAGGCCTCTGGGAGAGCTGGTGTTTTGCTTGGCGTCTCACAGGGTGAAGTCAGAGTGTTGGCAGGGTTGGGTTCCCTGCTGGAGGTTCTGGGATAAATCGCTTCTGCTCATTCAGGTGTTGGCAGAGTGCAGTTCTGTGTGGTTGTAGGACTGAGGTCCCGTTTCCATGCTGGCTGAAGGTGGAGGGTGGTCCTCAGGTTCTAGAGGCTCCGTGGCTCGTGGCCCCCTTCCCCCATCTTCAGAGCCAGCAGGGTCGGGGGAGTCCCTCCCCTGCTCCCACCATCTGTGCCCACCCTCTGCTCCTTTCCTGCCTTTAAGGGCTCGCGCGACTGCGCTGGACCCACCCGGATAATCCCGGATGCGCTCCCTATTGTAAAGTCGGCTGGTTGGGAACCTCAGTTCCATCTGTAAAGTTCCTTCCCAGTTATAGTGGGGTGAATAGTGTTTCTTCAAAATTCATGTCCACCAAAGCTTCAGAATGTGACTATGGAAATAGGGTCATTGCAGCTCTAAATAGTTGAGGATCAAGACCAGGCTGGATCAGGAAGGACCCTGAGTCCAGTGACTGGTGTCCTTACCAGCAGAATAGAGGAGACACAGAGACTGGAGAAGACAGCACTGTGAGGATGGAGCCAGAGACCGGAGTGATGCGCCTACAAGCCTAGGAGCCACCAGAAGCTGGAAGAGGCCAGGAGAGATTATTCCTCAGAGCCTTCAGAGGGAGCGTGGTCCTGCGGACACCCTTAGTTTGACTTCCATCCTCTGGAACTGTGAGATTGTGTTAAGACATTTCTAACATATTAAGAAACCTCCCAGTTTGCGATAATTTGTTATGGCGGCCCCAGGAAGTGAGTACAGACGGCCGTGTCTAGATTAGTGCTTGATGGGGAAACCAGGGGACGGAAATCTGGAGGGGATGTCTTTTGAAGCCTGCTTCCCACAGTGTGCTGTACAGTTCTTTGTAAGTGCAAGGGGCTGTTTTGTGAAACGTGTGTGCTTCCCACGTTAATAAAGACACTCCTCTAGGGTGCCGACCCTGTGACCAAGTGATGTAGCTGATGGAGACAGCTCTCCAAACTTTTCATTCTGCGGTTAGCAGTCTGGGTGTTAGAAACCAGAGTTAATTAATACGGCATACTTACAGCCATGGACTAAGCAACAGTGAAGTAAGATTTACTCCCCATCTGTCTGGATGGGTACGGAGAAGTTGAGGCAGAGTGAAGGCATCAGGAAACCTGGTCATTAATTAAATCTGATGAAGCCAATGATCCTGCATATAGAGAAGAAGGATGGAGGTTACTGTTATAAATGCCTTTGGACCTCTGACCCCAGAGGGTCTGCTGTTATCCTGTCCTATTAGATGCAAAGGCTTCCTCTGGATTTATCTCTGCTGTGTGGGAAAAAAAAAATCAATATGAATGTCCTTTAGCTAGAATATGAAGGAGATATGAACATTTTCCCCAAATAGGACATTAATAGTGAGGATTTCTGAGTCATACTGCTTCACGTCAAAGGCTTCACCCAGTTAGTTCCGTGACAATCTATACATCCTTACCTACATCCCCTTAGTTGTATGTGTGGGTATACAAACGTGTTTATCTGTCTCTGGGTCCAAAAACTCCTGGATGTTGGGGGAAAAAAGCCCTGTCCCTTCTTCCATGGGACAAAGGAAAGTCAACCAAGATCATCACAGCTTAGGTGCTGTCTTCTTGTGGGGATGTGGTGAGGCCAGGCAGCACCGTGGCAACAAACAACCCTAAATCTCAGTGGCTTAAAACCGTAAAGGTTTTGTCTTCCTCACTTACTCTCCTTCTCCATCAGACATTGGTGGGGTCTCACTCAGGGACCCAGGCTCCGCCGTCTGCAGTGGCTTCAGTCCCTGCAGCTGGGGAGGCAAGAGCAGGAGTGTCCGACACTGGTGACTAAATGCCTTGGCTGAGAAGAGTACAGGACAGGTCTGCTCACATCTCTCTGGCCAGACTGGATGCATGGTTGCCCCTGGCTTTGAGAGAGTGGGTGGCCAGTCCTCCTTGGGCCCCTGGAAGAGGTGCATTAGAGTGGTGGACATTGGGAAGTCCTGCTATGGAGGCTGGGGGAAGGTCTAGCTCTCATTCTTCAATGATCCCAGAGCAGACACAGGGCCACAGTGAATTGAGTAAGCAGGTAACTATGTCATCAACCAACACATGGGATGGACGTGAAGTTTTGGGGGCCAGAGGGTGGACTGTAATTGGTTGAATCGTGGCCCCCCAAAGGTATGTCTGTCTGGAACCTCAGACCGTGACCTTATTTGTAATAAGGGTCTTTGCAAATGTAATTAAGGTATGGATCTTGGGCCTTTAATCCAAAGATGAGTCTTTGTAAGACGAGGGAAGGGGAGACAGGTGCAGACACGTGGAGGGAAAGTCCATTTGATGGTGGAGCCAGAGACTGTAGTGATGCGGCCACAAGCCAAGGGGTGCCCAGGATTGCCGTGAGCCCCCAGGAGCTGGAAGAGGCAAGCAAGGGTCTCTTCAAGAGCCTTCCGAGGGAGTGTGGTCCCAGTGACACATCGATTTTGGACCTCCGGTTTCTAGAACCGTGAGAGAAGGAATTCCTTTTGTTTTAAGCCCCAAGCTTGTGATATTTTATTCCACAGCCATAGAAAACTGATACAGACTACCACGAAAAATTATCCTGCAAGATAATTTTTGAGAAATTATTTATTTATTTATTTCGCGGTACGTGGGCCTCTCACTGTTGTGGCCTCTCCCGTTGCGGAGCACAGGCTCCGGATGCGCAGGCTCAGCGGCCATGGCTCACGGGCCCAGCCGCTCCACAGCATGTGGGATCTTCCCGGACCGGGGCACGAACCCGTATCCCCTGCATCGGCAGGCAGACTCTCAACCACTGCGCCACCAGGGAAGCCCCTGAGAAATGATATACTTCTCCCTTTGCTGTGCCTTTCCTTCCCCTGATCCAGTCTGGTAGCCAGGACCCATGCTTCTTGATCCTCCCTTCCCTTCTTTTGTTCCTAATAAGGAGCTAAAGGCAACCCCACAGAGTCAGAGGCATCTCCTGGAGGTGGGGGAGAGAGAGGGCTCATGGGGTCTGGGAGCAGGGGGGATGCACTCGGGACCCCGGCTGGGAGAGAGGGGTGCTCATGGGCCAGGGGAGCCGTGGGAGGGGTTTGGACAGGTGGGGTGCAAGCATCTTCCTGCAGGGCTGAGCCGCAGGCATCTGGATGTGTATCTGAAGCCGGGACCGCCTGGTGGATCTGAGTCGTCAGCATCCACATCTCCATGAGGTGCTGCAAGCCTGCCTTTGCGAATAGGCATCAGGGCTTAAACTCTGTTTAAAACCAATTTATGTGACTAGAAATTGATACAATATTGATTTGTCCTGACTTGGTGTTTAAAGGCCAGACATGGAGTAAAATCCACAGCAAAAGAGAGCTTTGGGCAAATCCACCGTCTCCTTGCGCTAAACGCACCTGTGCCTGAGAAAGTCCGCACCCGCTCTTGTTGATTTATTAGCTTTGCCTGAGAAGGTCAAACAGCAGAAAAGTAAATTTGATCTTAGATTCCTCACGCCCTGCTTTCTTCATTCCACATACAGTTACTGAGGTGCTGTTGTAGGTGTTTGGAGCACGTCGGGGGGAACCCCTGCCTGGCCACATGCGGCTCCCCAGTGGCCTGGGATGCAGCCGTGCACCGTGCGAGCATCCCTGGCAAGCACTTGCGTGAGGGAAAGAGAAAGTCAGGCGGGTGTGGGGATTGCCGGTGGGCAGCGCGCTGTTGGGGTGTTCGGCAGTGTGGCGGGCAGGCACTGCTGAGGGTGACGCTTGTGCAGAGACTTGGGGAGGTGGGGACAGCTGTGCAGAGACGTGGGAAAGGGCGGTTCTGCAGGGGGAGCTGAGTTGTGAAGCCCCTGGTTTCTGGCACGTTCTAGGAGCAGCTGGGGTGACAGGTGACCAGGCTTTGGGGGTTTTGGGTTCCTTTCTGTTGGGATCCCGCTGGAGGCTGCTGAAGAGGGGAGAGTCATGACCCAGCAGTTTTAAAAGGCCGTCCTGGCCGCTGGGTGGAGAATGGCGAGGGTAGGGCCCGGGGGCAGTGGGACATGATCTAGGGGGCTGATGTGATAGCGCAGGAGTTGTGACCATGACCTGGACAAGGTTGGGCAGCGGATGGAGAGAGTGGGAGAGACCGGGTGTGGGACGAGGGAGAAGGGCATCGAGGTAACTCCAAGACACACCAGGATCCTGCCGGCGGCTGTGTCGGGAGAGGGGAGCGTCCCAGGTAGCGTCCTGAGGGGATCTCACTCGCACACGGAGGGTCGAACCCTGGCACGTGCGTGATTCTGTGGTCCTTTCACTTTGTGGACAAGAACCACAATCCTGGCTGTCAGGCAGCAGCTCCACTCCTGAAAGCCTGGCAGAGCCTCTGCAAAGCCCTCCAGCTCCCCTCTGCCCACTCTTCCCGAAAGTTCTGGCATCCCCACTTGCTGTAGCTTCCATGGTGTGAAGGAAATAGGGAGAGAGGCCACTTCCCCACAACACTTAGTGCGCCCACCCCAGAGGTGAGCTTGGGGCGGGGCTGCCCGGCCTGCAGGGGGGAGGAGGGCTGTGGAGGGGCCTTTGGAGCCTTCATAGCCCCTCTGCAACCCCAAGGGCCTGATGCTGCAATTTCCAGGTCTGTGCTGTGATCCGGGACCAGAGAGGAATGGGGAGGCAGTTCTCAGGGGGCCGGCAGACCCCGCCCTTGGGTTTCAGCCTCGGTTGCCTGTGTTCCCAGTCCTCTCACCTGTGATGCGGGGAGAGCCCCTTTCCTGGGGTTGCCATGGAGATGAGAATGATACCGATCCAGTGCCCAGCAGGGAGCCCGCGGAAGAAGGGCCTCCTAAGAGAGGTGGGCGAGGAGGAGGGAGAGAGGCCCCCCCCCCCCCCCCCCCCCCCCGCCAGTGGCAAGGGTCCCAGGGGAATGCAGGGTGGTGCACGCGCTCGCTCCTCTGGCTCCTGGGAAGCATAGAGACCCGAAGGCCCAGCCCTGGATCCTCGGGAGGCCAGCTTTCCTGCGTCCCTAGCCAGGGAGGGCCACACTTACCAGGCACAGAGCCACCAAGACAGCTGTGATCCAATTGCCCTGAGCTGCCCTAAAGTTGATAATTTTTAGAGCGTACCTGGCCTAAGGCTACCTGGAAGCTCTGAGGCAAATTTATGCAAATCATAGCAACCCAGATTCCTGGTAGCAGAGGCCTCTGCTGCCTCGCTCTCCTTCTCTCCAGGGAGCTGGGGAGCCCTGGGGCCCCTCCAAGCCTTCTCTCCCTGCACCTGGCTGGGAGATTGACAGCCCTGCTCTGGGCCCTCCCCTTGGCTTCCTGTGGCTGATCCTGGGCCAATTACAGAGGCCGAGAGCAAACCTGTTTGCCAGGTTAAACCCTCTTTATCTCAAGGCTCTGCCAGTCTCTTAACAATGAGCGGGTTGATCTCAATTCTTGACGCAGAGTTGAGCAAGTTCTCTGCTCACTGGAGCTCAGCAAACAAAGTGGCTTCCCGAGAGGCAGGTCTGCTTGATTAATAACAATTCTTGGTCCTTTTACGGCACCTTTCGGCATTGCTGCCATCAGGCAGCTCATCTGTTCTCAGGACACCCCTGTGATGGGCAGATAGGAGTCTTGGATGCCCTCTCTGCGGTGGGAAAGGTGCACTGGGGGAGCCCCTGGTCCCGGAGTGGGAGGTCGAGCGGGAGGAAGGCCGAGTCGCTCCCCCGGCCTCAGCGCTGAGTCTGACCTGGGGAGCCCTTCCCAGGCGGGCAGGAACCCTTTCATCCAGAGAGATGCCTCCTCTCAGCAGCTCTGCCCACTCCCAGCCCCCCACAAAGCGGAGAGCCAGGTCTGAGAAGGAGAGCGCACGGCCCGATTGACGCACCATTTGTCACTGTCACACGGTTGGTTGTCCTCTGGTTCCCCGGACACCGGGCTGGCCTGCATTTGCTTACAGGCTGTGCCGCTCCTCCGGGATGTGCTGTAATTGGAGGTGCCCGTGCTGTTCCCCAGGCTCCCGCATGATGAAGGCGCACAGCTCTGCCTCTCTCCCCGATACCCAGCTGCCCTCTGCATTCACACAGGCCTTGTGCTGTTCATTAAGGTGTTAATGTGGATGGGAAACAGAAATTTCAAGGGTTTCATGAAATTAAGACTTTACCGTTTGCTGGCAAAACTCAGAAGGGGGTAGAAATATATCATCCTGCAGGTTTGAAGACTAGGAAGCAGGAAAGCACGTGGACTGGGCTAAGGGGACTTTGAGGCATCATATAATTTCAAGTCAGCCGTTCACTGTGATGTCTCTGCTAAAACATGCTTCTCCCAGGCTAATGAGATCAGGGCTCCTGCTCTGACTAATCTCTCTGTTCTGATTAGAATATTCGAACACCCTCCCAGAAGCAGGTCAACCGGTGACTGCAACAAAAAACCGAAGCAGATGTTGGGGTCTGCCCAGATAATCAATATCCAGCGTGCTCACAGCGCTTGGAATGGAAGGTCCTTGTGGGGCTGGGGGCTGGGGGCTGGGGCTCCTGCACGGCCGCAGGAGATGAACTTGCTGCTTGTTCTGAACCTTCTCCCTGGGCTTCAGAGGACAGCTGCACGCCGGGCCCGAGTCCAGCTCGTTACCTGTGTAATTTATCTCAGGCACCACAGAAACATCCAAGCAAGGATGCACACCGCTTTGCGGGAACTTCTCCTGGAGAGTTAAGTGAACGCACAGGCTCCATCACGGAGGGGTCTAATCCAGAGATGAGCTGTGAGGCAAGAAGCAAAAGGGACGCATCAGGAAGTTGCCCAGAGTGGGACCATTCGCTCCACCAATAGTTCCTGGGTACAGGGCGCTCTGCCCACTGCAGAAAGCCAGGCAGACAACGAGCGGGTCCTGCCCACGAAGCAGGCTGGCAGAGGACTCAGTAACACGTGCTTCCGGGGAGCAAGGGGGCCCGTGTTGAAGTGCCTGCCCAGGGCTTGGGTGGCTTGAGTGGTGCTGGCAGGCCACCATGAACTAGCGAGAGGCCCGGCTCTCTTTGCTGGGAAGCCAGGCTCAGGCCCCTGCGCTGGGCAGCAGTGGTGGGCCAGAGGCTGTGGGTCCTCTGCAGCCCATCGGTCAGGAGCAGGGGCTTCAGGACTCATCGGACCTGGCTCCAACATTTGCTGGTTTCCTTCCTCTGCAAGAGGACAGCTACACGTCCGTGAGTCACGAGTGTGGGTTCTGGGTGAGCCAGTGTCATCAAGTACGTAGCGCAGGGCTTGGTTCTCATGGCAGAGGTGATCCTCAGTGATTCCAGGAGTTGGCGTGAGGTTGGCTGCATTTGTTTCCTATTGCTATAGTAACAGATCATCATAGATGTAACAGCTGAACGTAACACCGGTTTATTATCTCAGTTTCTGGAGGTCAGAAGTCTGACGTGGGTCTCACTAAGCTAAAATCAGTGTTTTGGCAGGGCCGTGTTCCTCCCTGGGGGCTCCAGGGAGAAGCCACTTCCAGGCTCATTCAGGATGTTGCCTGAATTCAGTTCCTTGGGGTTGTAGGACTGAAGTCCCATTCCCTTGCTGGCTGTCAACTGAGAGTTCCCTTTACTCTGAGAGGCCTCTCTTGGGTCCTTGCATGTGGGTCCCTACATCTCAGAGCCAGCAACGGTGCACCAGATCCTTCTCATGCTTGACATGTCTCTGAATTACCTTTCTGCTGCATCCCTCTTGCTTCAGCCAGAGAAAGTTCTCTGCCTTTAAGAGCTTATGTGATCAGATGATCCAGGATAATCTCCGTATTTAAGACCCGCCCTAATTACATCTATATAATCCTGTTTGCCAAGTGATGTAACACATTCACAGATTCCTGGGATGAGGGTGTGGACCTCTTTGGGGGGCCATTCTGCCTCCCGCACTGGCCTGTTGAGGGGTATTGCTCAAAATCCCTGGGTTTTCTGGAGTAAAACCCAGAAGCGCCGATTATCTGCATGAGCACAGAGCTAACATGTGGGAAGGATTTCCTGGTCATCAGGCACTGCAGCCCTGCATCTCTGGTCTCATTCAGGTGCACAAGCACTCTGTGACGTCAATACTAGTGGTACCCCAGTTTTAAAGATGTTGAAACGGATGTTTGGAGAGGCCCAGTGACTTGCCTGGGTACTGTAGCTGGTGGGTCCCAGAGCCTGGAGCCAAGCCCCTCGGTCTGGTCTGTCTCCAAAGTCAGAATTGTCGGTGGTGGTGTCATATTTTGTTAAGATACCAGTATTGCATTATAATTTTGTTTATAAGTAGTAAAAGAGCCCTTGGTGCTGGGCGCACAAGAAGAGCCTGGTGCTTTCAGAGACAGAGCCCCAGGTGTGGCCTAGCAGATTAGATCCCTGATCAGCAGGTATTTACTCATCCTCCGCCCACCCCCACTCCCCGCCTTTGATGTTGCCCTTGGCCGTGTGACATGCTTTGGCCAGTGGAACTTGGAAGGAAGTGACAGCGTGCCAGCTCGGAGCCCAGCCCCTGCTGGGTGTTGTGTGTTTCTCCTTGTACCTCGTGGAGCTTCTGTCGTTTGCCAGGAGATCACACCCCGGGGGCTGCCTCTCTAGATGGAGACGAGACCAGCAGCCTGAACAGGACCCCAGGACAAAACAGAGCAGCCCAGTCATGCCTCATACTTGCTGGTGAGAGATAAATGCTTATTGCTGTACTCCTCTGAGATTGGGTGGTTGTTTGTTACACAGAAAACCTGACTGATACACCTTGGAGCTAAATACTTTGCAGAGTAGGAGTTTAGTTGTGTTGGGGCAGTGTGTTAAGGCTTTCGAGGAATTAATAGAATTACTTGTTCCAGACTTGGTAAGTTCTGATCTGTAAGTAGTACCTGATTTGGGGTCTTCCTGGTTATCTTCATGCTCTGAGCTCCCTTCTGAGGGAATCCTACTGCCGGCTGTTGGCTGGTGCTTCCAGAGGAATATATCAGGGCCTGCCCTGCCCCTGGGCTCAGGGCTCAGGGCCTGCGATCACATCCTGACCCCCTGGAGACACTGCCCTTCTCCAGCTCTTTTCTGCCATCTGGTCACCTGTGATGGACCCTGAGATAAGGGAGTGTGTACAGAAACTCTGCTTGTGGCTTCATAATTCACTTAACATTTATTGAGTACCTAGTAGGCTCAAGCACTTGATGAGGGACCCACAAAGGCAAAGTGGCCCTTGTCCTCGCAGCTCTGAGGATCTTACAGGGGTTTGCTCAGACCTGATAGCAGGCTGAAGGTGCTACGTGTGAAAGACAGATGCCAGGACACCCCGCAGCCCTCGGGAGGAGATCGCATGCTTCAGCTGGCAGTGATGGGGCCAGCTTCATGCACACAGTGCCATTTGAACTTGAGGACTACTTCCATCACTTGTTCATTGACCCAGAAAATATTTCCCATCTACTAAGTGCCAGGCACTGGGGCTAGACCCCAGGAACATAATGGTGAATAAGAGAGGCCGTGTCCCTCGTTTTGTGGGGTGCAGGGCCTGCGGCTGCAGAGTTGGGACATGGAGAGAGAGGAGTCAGGATGTCTCAGAACAAGGGAGCAGCATAAGAAAGGACATTTTTGAAAACTGAAGTTTAGTTGATTTACAGTGTTGTGTTAATTTCTGCTGTTTAGCAAACTGACTCAGTTATATATATATAGAAACAGATAGATAGATACATTCTTATCTTCTTTTCCATTATGGTTTATCACAGGATATTGAATGTAGTTCGCTGTGCTATACAGTAGGTCCTTGTTGTTTATCCATTCTATATATATACCAGTTTGCATCTGCTAACCCCAAACTCCCACTCCATCCCTCCCCCACTTGCCTCCCCCTTGGCAACCACAAGTCTGTTCTCTATGTCTGTGAATCTGTTTCTGTTTTGTAGATAGGTTCATTTGTTTCATATTTTAGATTCCACCTATAAGTACATCATATGGTATTTGAGAAAAGACATATTTTTAAAATAGGATTTGGGGAACACTGGAGATCAAAAAATTGTTTGATCTGAATGACGTGTCCTTGCAAATTAAGAAAGTCTCAGAGCAGTTTGTCCTTATCACCTCTTTAAGGCTGCTAGGAATAATAGTAGTAAAATGCAACAGAAAAATCTATCATTTGTAGAGAACAGTGTTAGTCAAATTTAATTTCACCCAAGATCCTGGACTGGGAGGAAAACTGTATATTTCTGTTCACTATGATAAGATGTCAGTGAACCATATATAAGTTTCCAATCATGTTAACATGCCAGATGGGACATATGCTGTGTAATGAAGGCCAACTGGGATTAGAAATGCACCCTTCTAGAGAAGAGCATCAGGGTTTGGAAAATTCAAACTTATGTGAAAGGTCTGGGCATGGAAAATCTAACCAACGTCCAGGGTGAAGCTTTCACAGCATCTCTGCGCCGGTGTCAGAGCCTGCCTTACCCACCTGGAAGGCACAGCTGGTCTCCGTCCTGGCCAAGCATGGGTCGACCAGCTGCCCAGAACCTGCAGGCTTGGCTAGACTGAGATATACTTTCCCTTCTTCCTTTGGGTCCTGAACCTCAGAAGGTAGAGAAATAAGTCATCTTGTAAGATTATTGTAACACTGACAAGATTTAAATTACATATGAAGAAGTCAATTAAATCCATGCTGTTAATATTTAGACTGGGACTGAGTGAGTGCAGTAATAAGTTGTATAATCATCTTACTTATGAATGTTTTTTCTGCCATTTATGTGGTTGAAGGCTTCAAAATGGCCTGTCATACTTTATTTGTAGATATGGTTTAAATTATTTAAGGGAATTGAATTAATTTCACTTGTAAACATTGCTTAAGAACAATTATTATCTAAGTTTTGTTTATAACGTACATTGAAAATTACATTTTAAGGAGTATGAGTGCCCTTCCAGCTACAAAACCCCTACAGACATTAAAGATCCTAGGGTTTTCTCCTATATCATGGTAATAAATTACATTAAATTTCCTAATATTGAACCATTCATTCATTTATTAATTCAACCAATTACAAGGAATGTGTCCTGTATAGAGTCTTGTTATTAAGGGGCTTAGTGTTCAGACCGCTGGTTCTCAAAATGTGGTTCCTAGACCCACGGCATTGCTGTCCCCTGGGAACTTGTTAGAAATGCGCATTTTTGGACGCCTCCCCACCCCGTCTGCCCACAGACCCTTGAATCAGAAACTCTGGGCTGGGCTCAGCCCCCTGTGGTTTGACCAGCCTCCCGGCGGGTTCTTATGCCCCTGAAGTGTGAGGACCACTGGTTTAGGCGTTCTCTTTCTTCTTGGGTCAGTTTTACATTTCGTATTTGCCTAGAAATTGTCCATTAAATCTGTGTTCTCAAGTATATTATCATGGAGTTGTGAACGTTTTTATTAAGAGGTTTTTAGAAGTGTTTCTGCAGGTGTTTTCTGTTAGACTCTGTATAATAAATCACCTTCCCACACTTCTCCAGCTGATTCATCACGATTCCGAAGCAGATTATTCCTGTGAATAATCTGGGAATAACAGGCGTGGGTTCCTTTTTGTCAAGCACATCAGTTTCGTGCGCGCAGAGGGTTACAAGTGGCAGCAACATCCCGTGCCACCTGGTTCGTATCAAAGCAGAAAACTGACGTCCTAGCTGCACTTACGCCAAACCGGGGACACGGCCAGGGGCTCAGCGGCACAGTGCTTGGCACTTAGTAAGTGCTGGGTTCATAAAAACATGGTGACAAGCCTTCACCCAGGGGGTGGACATCTAAGGGTGAGGGGCCACAGGTGGCCCAGCCTTTCTTTGCTCTCATATGTTTATAAATGCAGGCTGTAGTGGGGTGAGATGTATCCCCCAAAAGATACGTCCGAGGCCTAACCCCCGGTACCTGTGAATGTGACATTATTTGGAACTAGGGTCTTTGTAGATGTCATTAACTTGAGGATCTCCTGGTGAGATTGCCCTGGAGTTTGAGAGGGCCCTAAATCCAATGACTGGTGTCCGTGTAAGAAGAGCAGAGGGCACACAGACACACAGGAGAGACGCAGGTGAGGCTGGAGGTGGAGACTAGAGTGATGCTGCCACAAGCCAAGGGTTGCCAGCAGCCGCCGGAAGCCGGGAGGGAGACATGGACCGGATTCTCCTGCACGGCCTCCAGAGGGAGCCAAGCCTGCCCACGCTTTGAGTTCAGGCTTCTGGCTTCCAGAGCTGTGGGAGAACAGATTTCTGTTGCTTTAAGTCACCCCACTGGCTGGTGGTCATTTGTTACGGCAGCCACGGGAAACTCACGTACGGGTGAACACGCAGCATACACGAGTGCTTTGCACATCATTCTCAGGCCTCTCCCCGTGCAGGGAACGAGGCCTCGTTACCTCAATTCCCTGGAAAGTTCTGGCCTCCCATTTCATCGGTATTGTGCTGACACATTTGGAAGGCTTGGAGGGTGGATTCTCAGAGTCAGCCCTGGGAATCAGCCGGACGCTGTTTGCTTGTACTTGAGATTACATGATTTCTTTATCTTTGTGTGATCCAAAGTTAAATTTAGCAATGGGAAGCCATCTCGAAATGAGCATTTCCTGGCACTGTCATCATGCAGGATGAAAGGAAACTGGAAAGCAGAGAATTCTGCCTCTGTGGGACCCTGACGATTGCCCTATAGCGGGAGCAGCTCATCCCGGCCCCGTTTCAACGAATATTAACAACCACATCGACTGCAGGCAGCTCTGTGTCGCCCTCTGCCGCGCAGCACTGTCACGTAAACGCGGTCGTTGTGGTGTCTCGCGAACAAGGCGTCGCGACGTGCCGGGGTGTCTACTTTGCCTCTCTTGAGGGGTGCTGAGATCAGTAGGAGGAGTCGCTGCTTTACATCCTTTCTGTTCTTGGTGGACGGACGCAGTGCCTCGGGGGTGCTACGTGAGGACCCCGGGAGGGGCTGTTGCCCGGGGTTCCCACAGAAAAAATCAGTCTGCTTTTTGCCAGGAATCCGGGACTCCAGGCTTCCTGGGCGACAACTGCTGTGCTCCTGGCCTCCCTCTGTCTAGTTGTTGATTGCCGGGGATTTGCAAAAACGTTGCTCCAGGTATTATGCTTTCTCTCTTCCTTCTGCACAGCCCCACACGTGCCTCTTCCCGGGGCTCTGTCTGTCTCACAGCGCTTGAAGGGAAGGGAGAGGAGGGCGGCAGGAACCAGCCTGAGTTCTTCCAGCTCTGTCTTGAGCGTGCAGCTGCCCTTCCACCGCTGCTGGTCCGGAGCAGAGGGCTCCACTCCCGGGCTGCGCCAGTGCGGGGGGCACTCTGTGCCTTCGTGTCCGGCCAGGGTGGGCGCTCGCCCCTGCTCCGGGCAGGGCTCACAGAACCTTCCAGCCCTCATTCTCCAGGGGAGAAATCCAGGTCGGAGCTGCTTGCTCCTGCCTCTTCCTGCCCCCAGCTTTCGAAATAAAAAGCCTGGCAGTCTTGTCCTCTGGCGGGTCCGACAACCTGGGTGTTGGACCCACCAACTCAGCTTTAGGAGCTGCTGGGGCGCAGAGCTCGGATATCCGAGGTAAATCATGGCTGCCTTGTGGGGCGGGGAAGAGAGGTGGCCCATTCCCACCGGCCTCTTTCAGCCCTGAAGACAGATTATCTGCCCATGGAGAACACTGGAATAAACACCCCTCCCCAAATCCAGCAAGTTTCTGCAGTGAGAAATCTGCCGTGCTTTCACAAGGTTGGAAATTTCTCGACCAAATGAAAACAATTTAGGAGCAAATTCCTGGCAACTTGTAGACCTTCTGTGCCTCTGTGTTTCCTGTAGAGGACACTTTACAAGGATGCTTTGATGATCAGCTCTCCGAATCCTGGCATTCTGAATTTAACTGATGTTCCGTCTTACAGAGTTGTGGGATTTCTCTTCTGATATCGACGATACTAAATGCAGTTCATAAAAGTCTATTTAAGTTGAAAATGGGGTTTTGTTTTAAGAGACATATTTTCCTGAGAATCCACTTCTAAGTCGCTCGCAGTTAGAAACGATTTTCTCCTGAACTGGGATGAGATCTATTTTCACGTCTCTGTGCCCTTGTTCCTGGGCTTCGGCAGTGAGGCTCTTTGCAAATGTGAGGTGACTCTCCTGTTCCCATTATTCCAATGTACTTTAATTTGCACTCGAAGTTTCTGATTCCCCCGGGTGGCAGCTAAACAATTTGGGTAAGTATCTCATTATCAGCTCCCTCCATCCGCCTGGATGTGTGTCAGGTTTGTTGTTTCTTGTGCCAGCCTCTGAAGCTGTGTTTTCTGTCGCATAGGGCTTCTCCCTGGCAAGTTGAAAACCCTGACGAACCTCATAATGTGCTGAAACCCCCAGTCCTTTCCTTCTCCAGTCACCGTGGCTTCTACAAAGATCTCCGAAGAAATTGCACCTAGGCAGATGAGTTGTTCTGTAGATGCTTTAAGCCTTTCCCCAAATGAAATGTGTTAGGTTTGTTACGATTTCTGTTTCATGGCCTTCAATTTCTTGTCAAAATGTGATAAACAACGGAATGAATGGGTTGTTTTAATAGCCATTCATCACTCACTGGACTATTTCACTCTCTCGCAGCCCCTCTCAGGGCTGCAGAACGGAGTGAGTGTGAGTGAAGTTGGGGTAAATCTGTGCTAAGATCGTCTTGGATCTATTCTGATCCGATTGCTGGGAACATTTAACAAAGTTAGTTCAAAAATAATATTCTCATCATTTCTGTCCTCTTCTCTATACCATGTCTCTTTTTATCAGGGATTCCTAGATGTAATTTGTTTTGACACTTGGCTATCCTTCCGCTCCTGGAAATTGGTGCTGACGTTTTTCTATAAAGACATTGAACTTTGAACCTCTTTATACGAAACTCAACTGAACTCTTCAGGAAACATTCATTTTCTTTTGGCTTATAGGATGGGAACACAGAGGTGAACTTACCATTTTCTTCATGGAAAGTAGAAGTTCGTTCAGAAAAGTCAGGGTTGGAAGATCCTTAATGCTGGACCTCAGTGAAGAAATGACTTCTTATTCCTGGCTTTATGCCTTTGAAATGGCTTCTTAAATACGCTTGTGCAGGGGCTCATGAGGAAGGTTTGCAGATGGTGTGACAGCATGAGAGATTCTGATTATTTGCCTTGGAGGGATGCTTTTACAAAGATATTTTTACCAGGGGTGTTCTGGAGGAAGTCATATTAATGTAGAGGTCATTTTAAAATAAAAATTGCCGTAGTGTGCGAAAGGTAATTAATGAAATGCTTTGTTCCTAAGGCTTTTAGGTAAGCCTTTTCTCTGATGCCGTGTCTTAATGGAACACGAGTTAGAAAAAGTGTTCTCTTAAATTGGGCCCCTGAGGGAGGAGAGTTCACTGGTGCCCCAGACTGTCCCCCGGGGTGCAGCTGGAGTCTGGACAGAAGGATGCTCCCAAATTACAATCTTAACATTCATTTCAGGAGAGTTGCCTGTCACCCTGCAGCCCTCTGGAGTGGGTTAAATTGTCTCCCCTGCAAAAGATGTGTTGGGGGCTGGGCTCAAATTCAGGAGGTGAGGACCCCGGGGAGCAGGTGGCCTCTGGGTCCTCAGCTCCTGTCCTGCCCTCCCTGCTTGCGACCCTGCAGTCTCCACATCACAGGGGTCCTCCGGGTGGGATGCCATCGTCTGGAAAGTGTACACCACCAGTCACTGGGTGCGGGCAGAAAACACCGGAACGTCTGTCGATACTTATCCTCAGTCTAAAGAAATCACACTTACTATGTTTGTACGTTCATAATGTACATTTCATTAGGTGCGGGTCCCGGAAGGAAGAGGTGGAGACTCAACGTTGGGGTGATCTTATCCGGGAGCCTTGAACGGAGGCCGTGCTGGCTACTTTGTCCCCGCGGGAGCTGTGACCATGGGCCCTGCCCTGTGGTCCTGCTGGGACTGCACACTGGGAGCCCTGGCTGGCTTTGGGAAGAGGGAGGGGCTGGAGGGCGTGTAGTTATTCCTCAGGCCTCTTCCCCTCCTTCTGTGGGATTGCCTCGGTCGCTAACTCCCCTGCCTGAGGGCCCTGCTTCTCTCCAGTCAGCCTCTCGGCTGCACTCAGCCCTCTAGGCTCGGGGTCCACTTTTCCCCTCTTCCCTTTGGCCCTAGAGGTGGTGACCACGCTGCAGCATCTGGCCCGGAGTCACCGTGATATCTCTTGTGGTTCTTCTACACCCTGCCCTCACCTGATAAATAGTACATCTACTAATCTCCTATTGATTGTTCTAACTGTGTGAGCCATATGCTTCTTGTCGGGACCCTGTGACAAAGGAACCTTTAAGGTGATGTGCTCAGGGTGTAGGGAAGACCTCAGGGCTATACAGAGAGGAACTGGGTCAGGTGGAGAGCGCTCCCAGGCCATGGCATCCCCCAAGGGAGGGAGCTGACCTTATATTCTCTCCTCTCTTGCATCTTCCAGGCTCCCTGAGGGCCAAGTCCAATGGGAGTCAGGACTTTAGGGGGCTGTTGATACTGCCCGTGCTGGAGAGTCTTCCAGGTTAGAACCGGGAGAGGGGTGGGCAGAGGTCTGGCAGGCCCAGTAATGATGTCTAGCACATATGTTATGTATTAACTTGGTCATTGATGTATATAATAAAGAAATAACTACACACACTTTAGGAAAGTATGCTCATTTCTCTTTTAGAGGATGGGAGTGAAATACCAAAACATTTTGGGAACCACAGATTTGGAAGATGACTTTCGAATACTTAGATCTCAGGATAGCATACTGAGAATTTATAAATCGTTGATAATTATTTGGTGAAGGCATTTGAAGCCATAGGGTGAAGAAATTGGTTGCTGGAAAGCAGTGGAGATGCCGTTGGATGCCACCGGTGCCATGAGATGCAAAGGCAATAGAATGAGAGAGCCTGTGGTTTCCGTCAGCAGCGGTCACCACTGAGCAGAGGACGTTTGCTCTAGCAGGGGGTTGGCCGGGACAGTCCGGGTGGGAGAGAGAGCCTGGGCGCTTTGACCAAGCTGGTGACAGTGGGGGTGGTGAGAAGTGGGTGCATTCTTGGTTCATTTTGAAGGTGGAACCGACAGATTTTGCTGCTGGATGCGTGTGAGGTGCGAGGGAATGAGAGGAGTTAAGAGTGACACTGAGGTTTGGCCTGAACCACGGAGGGAATGGGGTCACCGCTGATGGGAAGAGGGCGACTGCAGGGGGCTGGCTGGGGCGAGTTCAGAGCTCGGGCTAGGACACATTAGGACCTATTGGACACACTTGAGGTTCTGTGGCTGCAGCAGTGCCTCCCCTGCTGGCATTCATGCCGCTCTGCAGTGGGACCTTGCTGCCCTTCCCCGGAGAGGTGGAGGCCATCTCCATAACCCTCGAGCCTGGCTGTTCTTGAGACGTGCTTTGGTCGACAAAATGCAGAGATGATGTTGTGTGGCTTCTGAGCCTTAACCTCAAGAGGCTTTGCAGCTACTGCTCTCTCAGTGGCCATGAAGAGCCCAGTGTAGCCCACGGGTGGATCAGAGACCACGTGGAGCAGGGAGGAGCTGTCTTCGCTGATGCCCCCGGAGCCATCAGCCAGTACCCAGTACCTGAACCGTGAGGGAGGCCGTCTTAGGGCGTCCAGTCTTCATCAGGCTGCTGGACAATGGCCCCGGCAGGAGTGACCTCAGCAGAGGCTCCAGAGGGAGCTGCCCCATCTGTCCACATACCCAGTGCCTCCCCGCCCAGTCCTTTCACATCCCCTCTTCCTGCCTCATCTCCCCCCAACACGCACCTGCGCAACACGCCGTGTGTTCCTTATTCCTCTTGTGCACTGTCCGTCCCTCGTTACATGTGGGCTCCTGAGGCGGTGGACTCTGTCCCTGGAGTGTGCTGCTGAGCCCCCAGAACCAGGAGCAGAGCCTGACTGTCCGTGCTCCGCAGCGGACCCGGGTGAGGGGTGGATGAGTGGGCGGGTGGGCGACTGAAGGCAGGGACGCATCAGCAGACCTGCAGGCTTCTCGGGTGCAGGGACTCGCCCCCTCGGTGCACACTCATCCCCCACTTGCAGCCGCTGCTTCTCACCATCATCACCTGGAACTCACAGGTTAAGATCATGTTTTCTCAGTGCCTGGCACATAGTAGGCACTTAGTATGTGGTCACTGAATGAACAGGTAAATGAAAAGCCAACTTATAAACTGTTCAAAAGGGCTTGTATTTTGTGGTAATTACTGATCCAAATCTGACATTTCTCACGTCTATGCCAGAAAAAAAACGAAAAGCAAAGCCAAATGTCCTCTAATGAAAGCACTCAGTGCAGTCTTATCCTGCAGAAAAGTGAGCCACTTCAGGGAAAGCTTTGCGCAAACGCCTCTCAAGATCGTAAAAATCAACGTGTAAATCTTTGCTAAACTGTTTGTAGTTTAATTATCCTGCGTCTCTTTAGCAGGAAATGCTTTAGTCTGGGCCAATTTAACATTTATCGATATGTTTTCTATTGATTCTGGACCAGCAGTTTTAGACAGATAGCGTGATTATCAGAGATCCGTCTTCATAGGGAGGAAGCCAGGCTCCCAGTAACACAGGCTGAAATTCACATTCAGAGGCACGACGGTGAAACACTGGAAGAGGGGCCGATGGAACGCCCGGAGCCCCCAGCCCTGGACGTCTGGGAGGGTGATCTCCACCAGTGGCTGATATATTTGGAGGCAAGGGTAATTCGTGGCCCTTATCAAGCAAGCCTTCCCAGAAACACCGAGGCCCTTCCCACCACGACGGGCCAGCTCTCTGCGAGGGCTGTCTGCGGGCACGTCTCTGCGGCCAGGGCGCACGCAGCCAGTTAACCCCGGTTGTACCAGTCAGGACGGGCAAGGTAATGCTGCAGAAACAAACAGCCTCGATCCTCAGTGTGTCCAAGCAATGAACGTGCCTTTAGTTATTGTCTGTGTTTATGTCTCACACGGCCCGGGGCTGATCGCTCCGTAGCCACGTGGGGATGACCGGGCTCCCCCGTCCTCGGACATTGTGGTCTCAACACACACCTCGGCTGTTGTCGTGACACAGGAGCACGTGACGAGTCCCGCACCAGCTCTTACATTTTCTGTCCAGAATTGGTTCTGTCACTGAAAAAAAAAAAAGCACAGCGTGAGAGTTGTGAGTTCAGTTATATTTGGGGCAAAATGAGGACCAGAGCCCGGGAGACAGCATTTCAGAGCCCTGAGGAACGGCTCAGAAGAGGTAGCGGTGGGGGAGGTCAGTATAGACGTGATCTTGCTGAAGGGGGAGTACATGCAATCAAGCACATATCTTTTGCAGAGGTTTCTGCTCGTCTTGTGAAGGTTACTGCTGGTCACGAGGAGCAGACGTCACCATGAAGGATTTTAGTGCTTTTCTGGGTCTGAGGAGATGCAAGAATCAGGCTCATAAAATATTCTCCTGAAAAGACTTAACTGTCTGAACCATCTGATGGCCTGTTCTGCCAGTTTCTCCAGAGCACAGAGGCCTCATTCCTGCTCTCCGCCCTGAGCTCCTTTCAGAGGGTGCTGAAGGTCTGCAGCTGCAGCGGCTCAGGATTTGATCTGATCTTTGTAGAGGCAAGTGCCAATTTGTAGGTGACGGTTCCATCCCTCCTCGTGGTTGAAGCAGATCAATGGTCACGTCTGAGCTCATGGGGTTTGGGAAGAGGGAGCCTCTTGGGCAGAAGCGGAGGGAACTGGGAGTATTGGTGAGCGCGGCTGGACACGGGGCCGGGTGCGGCAGTGAGATGCCCAGCTGGGGCACAGGGTCCCAGAGGCCCTCTGGGGCAGGGAAGCCGGGAACTGAACTCAAGAGAGTGAGTCCACATGCCGGCGCGGGGGGTGGACAGGAGTGGTGTCCAGGCTTCCAAACGATGGGGCTGCTGGTACGTCAGCTGGAGCCCCCGAGTGGAGAACCAGTGCTTTCAGAATTGGCCGTCCTCCTTCTGTCCACTCAGCTCCTCTCCAACCAAGCACGGGTGTCCCTGTGCTACTCAGGGAGCCCCAGGAGTGGATGAAACCTTGAGGGGGTGTGTCATGGGTTGGAGCAGGGCTTGGTACCTCCCTGGCCAGCCCAGAGACACAGAGAGGAGGTGCCGGGAGAGGGCCACGCAGAGGACACGGCCCCTGCTAGACCCCAGGACCCCTTCTAGCTCTCCTTGTCACTGGCGTCTGGAGGGAGAGCCTCTTCGGCACCGTCAGCATCCACGTGTCCTGGGACTCTGCTCAGCTGCCCTGACCTAGTCCATGTGGGAACTTCTGCTTTGGAGCAAGCAGGACAGGTGTGAGTCTAGGAGAAAGGAGGGTGGGGCCCCGGACACCCCATGGGTGGGGAGGGGAGGTGCCCGGGGAAGCCCCTGGCGATGGCACTAGCAGAGGGAAGGGTGGTGCTGCTTGGTTCTCCTTGAACCTAATCCCTGGAACGTGCAAGCCCTGGTGACGGAAGCACACCTGCCAGGGCATCCCCATCCCAGAGGGAGCTCCGCAGCAGCAAAGCAAGCATTTCTCAAAGCCCGGAGAACCCCGCTTCCCTGTGGGCCTGGATGCTTTGTCCTGCTGGGGAGAGCGTGGAGATCAAGCCGCTTTCCACATCTGCTGCTAGGAAGCTCAAGGCCCAGAGAGAAGTGTGGCTATAGTTCTCACTCTCTCTCCATGGTTTTATTTTCTGTCCTAAGGTGTGAGTCCCGATGAGGAGTGTGGCTATAGTTCCCACTCTCTCTCCATGGTTTTATTTTCTGTCCTAAGGTGTGAGTCCCAAATGAGAAGTGTGGCTATAGTTCCCACTCTCTCTCCATGGTTTTATTTTCTGTCCTAAGGTGTGAGTCCCGATGAGAAGTGTGGCTATAGTTCCCACTCTCTCTCCATGGTTTTATTTTCTGTCCTAAGGTATGAGTCCCTGGGTCTGTTTTTAAAAATTATTTTTGCATTTAATTGCATGAATTATTGTTAAAAGACCTCAGATACTTTGTAAAGATGATGACGTATGACCTGCAGTGGAAAAGACTTGATTGGTGAGGAAGGAAGACCATAGGTTTGAAGGTGGAAAAGTCTTTCCACATTAACGGGACCATCTGGTGTCTGTTCGCCTCCCTGCAGGTGTGAAGTGATTTCCCAGCCTTGTCTGTCCTCATGTTGCCGTGGTCCCAGGCCCTTGGGGGTGGGCACGGGGCTTCCATTAATGTTGCAGCCCCATGTATCAGGGATCCTTTACCCTGATTAAGGACGAGCTTTCTGGGTACAGGGATGGAGCTGCATGGAGGTTCCTCTCTGGCCGCTGGAGTGGCCCGTGCATAGATGCCGCACCATCCAGGTGAGCGGGGAGGTGGTCAGGCTTCACCTGGTGAGGGCTTCTCAGCAGGGGCTGTGCGCTGGATTCACTCACAGAGCTTCTGAAACATCCCATGCCTGGGCCTACGCCAGACTCAATTAATGAATCAGAACCTCTGGGGATAGGACCCTGAATATGGAGTCTGGGCCTAGGTGATCCCAGCGCTCAGCGAGGTAGAGAACCACTGGGCCAGCCAAAGTGGGGAGTGATGGTCTGCATCTCCCCACCTCCTGGCAGGGTGTCTCATCCTGACACCCTCATGTCTCTGAGGACGCTGGGTTCTCCGCTGTCCCATGCGGAGGAGCCGCATTTCATCCAGGGGGACTCGGCGGCAGCATGTGATCTCAGGTGGCCTCGGCCTGCAGTAGCTTGCAGCAGGATCTCAGTTCCCCGACCAGAGATTGAAGTCAGGCCGTGGCAGTGAGAGCGCTGAATCCTAGCCCCTAGACCGCTAGGGCCAGTGGCTAGTGACAAGGCCCTGGGTTGTCTGCTTTGTTGAAGTGAATTTCAACAAAGATATGGAAAGCAGTGAAACAAAGTGTTTATTAGGAGGGAAAAAAGTACGTGTGAATAGGCACACACGGGCGGGCTCAGAGAGAGTCGCGCCCTCGTAGTCGTTTGAATCACTTACGTGGGGCGTTTCTTCTGGGTTTCACCTGGCCAACCATCTTGGTTTGCCGGGCTCTGGGTCCGTATTTGGTGTAACTCAGGGTCCTCCCCGTGTGCACGCGCATCTCTTACCCAGGATGGGTTGCAGCGCAGAGGCCTGTGGGAAGGTTGACACCACCTGCTTTGGGGTGGCGCCCCCTCCCTTTTCGACCTCCAAGGAGCTTTTCTGCGCGTGTTTAGTTGGGAAGGTCTCCTTGACTTCGAGAATGAGAAGTAAGTGGTCTCTTCATCTCTTACCCGGGCAGGGCTCCGTTCCTCCCTGGCCCTGCCATTCGCTTTAGCTTGGAGCATCCGACCACAGGGGACAGACTCCAGCTGCTCAGCCTGTGCCCCATCTGTGTCCTGCCTCACATGGACCCAGCTTTCCCAGGCTTTCCCAGAGAGGTGATGTGGGTCTGTGCCACCCTGGGGCTGGTGGGTGCCACCCTGACCCCTTCGGAGAGTGGCAGGGTATCTGCCCCTGCACAAGTGCCTCGTACAAATCTGGTCCTCGTACAAATCTCCCTAAAGGTCAGCTGAGGCTTCCACGTCCAGCAGTCTGACTTCTACATTCAAGGGGCTGCATTATAACCAGTGACCGGGCGGTGGACACATTTCAGGGAGAGTCTGATGACCCAGTAGACTCTTCACGGGGTAATATTGCTGGTGGAGCTCTGAGGTCTTCAGAAGAGCTTGACTCAAAGTGCCTGAAGATGGGTCGTTGTTTTTTGTTTTGTTTTGTTTTTGTTTTTTTGCTGTACGCGGGCCTCTCACTGCTGTGGCCCCTCCCGCTGCGGAGCACAGGCTCCGGATGCACAGGCTCAGCGGCCATGGCTCACGGGCCCAGCCGCTCCGCGGCATGTGGGATCTTCCCGGACTGGGGCATGAACCTGCGTCCCCTGCATCGGCAGGCGGACTCCCAACCACTGCGCCACCAGGGAAGCCCGTGGTTATTTTTTTTAACGAACGCAGAGCGGCTAAAAGCTGGCTTCCATTTGTGGGGTGGGGTGGGGTGGCGAGGGTGCTGCGGGAGGCCCCTCTAAATAGAGGCTCTTTGCTCTGCAGTCGTCCTGGGACTTTTGGGCCAGAGCAGAGTGTGGAGCCCGCCCAGATGCCCGCGGGGCTGCGTCTTTGTGTGGGCCTCAAACACTGCAGCTCTGAAGAACAAAAAGAATGAAAACAAAAGCAGAACAAACCCCTCGGGAGAGCAATGAGAAGGTCTTAGGAAACTTCCCTGAAATGCAAACAGCAGAGGTCGGATTCCCCCAGGAACTTCTTACGGCTTCCTGTTCAGTGCCAGGCATGGGCTCTGACGGTCTTCCCCAGACTGGCCTAGGGCCTGCCAAGTGGCCCTTCTTAATCCTTCCCTCCCTGACCACCTGCTGTTTAAGCTAAGTGCTGTCAGATGAATGCTTTCTTATTTAAATAGCCAAACATCCCCTGGAGCTCCAGAGGCCTGTTCACCTTGGGCTGGGAGCTGCTTGGGTTTCGTTTTCCCATCTTTGCTCCGGCAGTGGAGCAACTGCTGGTTGAGAGATGCTAAATTACTTAAAGAAGTAGCGGTAATGCAGAACAGGGCTGAACATGGAAAATCAACTCTTAGCATCCTCCCAACATCAGAGGTTAGATTTGGAAGGCTGATGTTTCATGAGCATAGCGTTTGGCATTTAAGACTCATAAACTAGCCGATGATATGGCGGCACTGGAGAACTGTGGGAAACCCAGCAGATTTTCATCTCTACAGCGAGGCCGGGGAGGAGTGCACCCACCTCCTTGGAAACCTGTGCTGAGCAGCCCCTGGAGCCGGGCTCCGTGCCGGAGGCTGAGAGTCACAGAACATGCCACCCCAAAACAGGGCACTTTGGCATCAAGATTATTTTGAGCTGAAGGCAGTTGAGAAGCAGATACTGTCCTCCGCTATTTGCCTAAAAGCAGGGCATCAATTTGTAAAGGTGTCCCCTTCTCTGTCTACCGAATACAGAGGGTAATGACTGGAGAAAACTGAATCTACGTAACGAACTTTACCAACTGGCCTTATCTTCCATTAGTTTCCCCATATATTTAAATTCCCACAATTTGCCCCTGGAAACTCAAGTGGTTTTCCTTTGTCCTGTCACTTCTCTGCGCATTTATTGTTCCTTTGTTAAGAGTTCCAAGCACCCCTCTGGGTCACTGGTACCCCCCATATTTGAGAGGTGCACGTGCAGTAAACTTCTGTTGATTTGTCTCTCGGTCCGTGGAATTTGCGGGGCCCCAGCCCATGAACCTGATGTGGTTAGAGGAATATTCCTCCTCCCCTGCAGGGCGAAAGTGCAGAGAGAATAGGGCCACTCCCTGCTCTGGAGGAACCCAGGAAACACCCCCTAATGGGGAACTTAGGGTGCATCTGTTGCAGGAAGGGGGACCCCTTCCGGGGCCCAAGAGTGGGCTTTTGTCTAACACTGGGAAATGAATTGTCCAAGGAGACACGCGTGCTGACAAAGCAAAACACTTTATTGGGCAGGGGTGCCTGGGCGGAGAGCGGCAGGGGTAAGGGAACCCAGGAGAGCTGCCCTGCCACGTGGCTCGCAGTCTCAGGGTCTATGGTGATGGGGTTAGTTTCCGGGTTGTCTCTGGCCAGTCATCTTGCTTGGCCTGTATTTGGTCTGACTTGGTCCTTCCTGGTGCATGAGCATCTCTCATCCAAGATGGATTCCAGTGTGAAGGATTCTGGGAGATTGGCAGGACATATTACGAGCTGGTGTCTCCGCCCTCTTGTGGCCCCTCCCGAATCCTCCCGGGATTTTGGTGGGGGCAGTACCATGTTCCTTATCGGTTCCTCCTGTTGTGAGACAGCTCAGGCAAGTGGGCCTGGCCAAAGTGGGTGGTTTCCGTCAACAGTTCCCTAACATCTGTCATAGGCAGGTGCTCAAAGTTGACGGAGCGGGGTGGTTACCTTCCCCGGTGCAGGTGCCCTGGGCCGTCAGGAAAGAATGCACAGTTTGGTTGGCCTTTGAGCCAGTGTTAAACGTGGAAGGGATTTTCAGGTCTGTGGATCCACCTCTCCTCTTTTCAGATGAGCAAACTGAGGCTCAGAGAGGGAAGGGACTTGTGGGGTCCTGGTTGACAGCTAGGAGTGGAGGCCAGGGCATCCCCGGGCACTGTGGTCTCCCTTCTGCTCTCTGCTCTTCCTGAAGGACCTGACCCATGGTGGTCAGGTCGACGTCATCCACGAATGGTTCTGGCCTCTGAAGCTGCGGGGCCCACCTACCTTGGTGTGGGGGGCAGCTTCTTTCCAGATGTAGTTCCCTGAGGATGGCCAGGAGGAAGGAGAGACACGTGTGGTTGGCCAGGGATGAGAAAGCCAAGCGGCATGAGGTCCCCACTAAAATGCGGGGTCCCAAGTCCTCGTCTGCAGGACCTCCCTTCACCAAGGTGGCCTCACCATCCTCCAGGACCCGCTAAGCGCGTGCACGGAGCAGGTGGGGGACCCCGAGGCAGCAGGACTGGTGTCGGAGGGACGGGGAGCGCGGGGCATGGGTGTGCGGTGTGCAGTGGCCGGGCACCAGGGCGGCCTGAGTGGCTGCGATGACGAGGAAGGTTGTGTGGGACCCGGACTGGAAAGGGCGCGCTCAGCTAACTGGTCACCAGCCAGACATCTCAGGAGCTCCACCTTCTTTTAAGGCCTGCGGGAGCTTTTCCTGAAACCACGGGAAGATTGTGGGCTGTGCCACCTTGTTTGCTGTTAACTTAGGGCAGAAAACTGCTGTGTCTGAACGAATCTGTGGACAAAGAATGTCGCCAGACGTGTCAGTAAACAAAGGATGTTGCGGCCATCAGCACTCAGCCACTGCAGCCTCGGGACTGTGCACCCTGAGGGGAGCCAGGAGGGAGACGATCAGGACGCTGGCCCCGGCAGCTGAGGGGCACATCCAAGGAAGGATTTCAGTCAGCCCAGACTCTTGCCTCTTCCCATACATAGAAGAGTGCTAAATCCATTCACTTGAGACGTCTGCTTTTCTTTAATTGACGGTGATCTTTTGATGGTCTGACTCCCTGGCTTTTGCTGGGAAAACCCCTGTAGATCCTGGCTCCCCTCTGACCTCTACAGAGCGGTCCCTCAGAGCATCAGAGAGGCTGCCTCCCGGGCTTAAGTCCTCAGCAAGTCCGCCAAATGAAACATAATGCTCAACTTGTAGGCTGTGTGTTTTTTTTCAGTCAACAACGCCCACGCTGGGTGTCCTGAGTTGCTTTTGTCAGTATCAGGCGGACTGTCACCCACAGCTCTCTCTGGGATCTCCATCTCCGTGTGGCGCTGGGGTGTGGGAGAGAAATGCGAATCCCGCGTCCTGCTCTGGTAATTTGCAAATGAAAGTCTCCCTGTCTCTGGCTGCTGCCTGGTAACAACACAGACAAGGAGTATATTTGCGTTGGGGACGACATGTCGCTGCCACTGGTTTTTGGTTAATGGGATAAGTTATAATTTTACACTCGAAAATACCATCATCCATCCAAAATGAGAACATTACAAGCAATTAGTGTAGATTATGGATTTGAAATGAAGAAGGAAATATATTAATGTCTAATTACTATGTTAATTAGGCCTTGGTGCCATAATATTTCATACCTAAATACTAATGTTGATGAAGGTATAATTATTACATTTTTTTTGGCGTGCAAAATGAATCCCTGCTATTCTGCTCCACGGTAAATATCAGACGCTGCACGGCCCTCGCGGGTCCTGGGTTACTGCTGCCCACTGCTTGCCTGCCAGGTCCTGAGCGACCCAGACAGCATCTGCGCAGACAGACATCGTCAGTAGAAAACCAGGTGACAATGGTAGCAGCCCTATCGCATCAGAGCACATGCTGCCTGTGACAGGGGTTGAAGTTATAGAAAGGTTGGGTGTGCACTTAGGGATTTCAGGGAATTTGCTGGACTCTCACACCTTGTAACGCTTTGTGTATCAGATGCCTTAATTACATTGTCATGTCTGCAGTCTGTTCCAAAGCAAGCACTGGGCATGGGCCAGCAGGGTGACCTGGGACCCGAGGTTCCTGGAGGAGGGGGTTAAGTGGCTCTTGTTGCCCCAGGCTGGAGTGACCAGGTGGAGTGCCCCAGGTTGCCTAGAACGTCCCCGATTTTAAAATCGACAGTCCTGTGTGCCGGGAACACTTTCAATCCAAGGAAGATGGAGATCGTTTTCCTGGGACTCTGCTGGTTTTTAAAACTGAAGCCCCCTCAGCCCTGGGCAGAACCACGTGGCAGCCCCCTGCTCTAGGCTCCAGGCACACCACCGCCAGCAAGACCCTGCCTTGGCCCGTGGGCCTGACCACTCGAGGGCTGTCCTGATGGACACGTGACTCAGTCTCTCACCTGCAGAGTGGCTTTGTGCTCAACAGTGAGGACATCTGGGAAGTCAAAGAAGTGCTCTTGCAGTATGCTTCGGTTCTGAGTGTGTGCGACTATTCATGTCATTTTGTCTCAACATGGCCTTGGGCCTTGGACGGCACCTCTAGGGGTGAACTGAACCTCTTGGACCGCAGAAGGCAAGGATGTGGGCTTCAGCCGATGCTCTGGCCATGTCCTGCCGAGAGCCCTTGAACCCAGGCCCAGATTCCCAGTTGGGTGGGAGCCCTTTGAACAGGTCTGCTGGTTCCTGACCCTTTGCCTGATGTCCACTCTGCTTTCCTTTGGGGTTATCATCCAATATTTCCCTTTGGGGAACCCACCCATCCCATAGGGCAAAGCCTCGTGGGACCTGGATTAAGGTGCCCTGAGTGTTCCTCTGGAAGAGGGGATGTGCCACCCCAGCACTGCCATCAGATGGTTCCTTCGCAGACTCTGAGTCCCGAGTGAAGGGACAAAACGGTTAAAAGTGGCTGGAGATGCTTCACCCATGGAGGCATCGGGCATGTCAGCTTAGCCGTCTGAGCCTTTCCGGAGCTGCCTGGTTTCTGTCTCTCTGAATGAGGTTCCTTGGCGTTTTCTTTGATTCTGTGAGCTTCTTTCATAGGATTCTCATGAATTCCCTAAGGGCTTGAGTTTTCCAGATTGATTTAGGTTCTAGGAACCTGAGACATTTCTCATGTCTGCAGAAATCGGTACCCAGATTTGGAGCATGTCAGGCTGGGTTGGGGTCTCCCAAGTTCCCTGAATCGCACCGTTGCAGTTACCGGTGTCCTACTCTTGCCACCTCAGTCTCCCTTTCACCAGAGAACCCTGGTGAGGGCGTGAATTTAAAAGCTGCTGGCATCCAGCCACCCAAACAGACTCTGAATCTGGTTTTCTGCTGACATCAGCTCTGCGGGTGGTGGAGACGAGAGATTCTCTGAGCGTGGCCACAGGGCGTTCCTGGGGCCTGGGCCTCGCCTTGGGTGAGAATGGAGGGAGTTGAGGTGGCCTTGCTTCAAGCAGGCCGGAGCACCGTCATATGTTCCTTCGTAGCAGGTATCTCTGTCCCTAAAGCTGGGCTCCGGGCGGGGGGAGCACAGAAGACTGCTTGATGAATGGTTTGGGCATCAGGTCTATGGACGGTGCCGTTCCCATCCCAGAATAGGAATGAGGTTCCCTCTCTCCTCCACCTCAGCTTGACGACCAGGTGAAAATGTTCTTCATTTCCCGGGAAGTCAGTTACCTTACCACCTGCTGTCAGTTCCAACGGCTATTTTATTAAGGAAAACAGCCTTGGGAGGACAGCTGTCCAGGCAGGTCTGAGAAACAAGGTCAGGGAGTCTCAGGCTTACAGCTGGGTGGGACCAGTACTTGGCCATTCAATCCAAAAGTTTCACTCTGGGAGAGCATCCAACTGGCCTGGCATCCTCTGTGGCCACGTGCAGCGACCCCGTCATCTGCTGTGAATGCAGGTTCTCGCTTTAAACTGGGTGCACAAGAGCCTTGGTTGTTTCCCGGCTTTGGCCAAGCCCTAAGGGGCAGGGAGGGGACTTGGTCCTAGCAGCTGGAAGAACATCTGGGTGTGCCCTGGCAGTCTGCATGCAGGGATGTGCTGATGGCATCATCCTTGGGAAATCTTGGGATTGGAGTTTTACCAGAATATTAGGAAAAGGAGAGTACGTAATGAAAAGGGGGAGCATTTGAGAAGTCTAGTCATTGTTTTAGATTTTCAGGGTGATGGATCATGTTCTTAATGGGACTTTGTTTCAGTGGATGATTGAGGCTCTGTACACTCTATCGTTAAGGGAAGGATATTCTTTTTTTTTTTGTGGCCCTCTCACTGTTGTGGCCTCTCCCGTTGCGGAGCACAGGCTCTGGTCGCGCAGGCTCAGCGGCCATGGCTCACGGGCCCAGCCGCTCCGCGGCATGTGGGATCCTCCCGGGCCGGGGCACGAACCCGCGTCCCCCGCATCGGCAGACAGACTCGCAACCACTGCGCCACCAGGGAAGCCCGGGAAGGATATTCTTTTCAGATGCTTCTGTGCAGCTTCATGATTGCTCAGTGATCTGGCAACAACGTAGGAAGGACCTGCCTTTGCTGAGTAATTGGAAGTTGAGAAATGATCTTTTTCCTTGTCTTTGAGAATTTTATTCACCTTTTAAATGCTCAGCTTCTCAGATCAGGTGAGCATTATTATGTAAGTGTGAGCTCAGCTAACTGACATCTGGGAGTGGATAGAGCTGTCCTGATTCGTCCCTAGTGATTCCTCTATGATGAAGTGCCCTAGGGTTCTTCCCCAGGAGGGCGTGATGGATGCCCTACTGCTTTGGGGCAGAGATGGAGTCACTGGGTGCTCCCCTTTGTGGTCACAGGTTAGATGCTCACGAGATGTGGCAGAGGGGACAGAAAGGAGGCCTGCCATGTCCAGGCTCTTCCTGTGTCGGGCCCAGCTTGCCGAGGGGGCGCTGCCCCATGGAGGGGCTGGCGAGGAGGGCCAGGAGTGACACCACAGGCTCGGGCTGAGGCCGGCCCTGGAAACCCCACTCTGTCACCGCCCCTTGGTTGATTTAGATGTGCAGCCGTCAGTTTTATGTGCAGATTGAACCCTGCCAACCACGTTGGTGGAGATGATTAGAGCTTGGAATCCCCAGTGGATCTGTTCTCCAGAATAGAGGATTTTTTCATAAGTAAACAGTTACCTACCACATCCTCTTGCAGCAAATCTAGATTCCTCTTCACTGAATCTTTTTAAAGCTGAGTAAAGCTGAGCAATTCTCAAAGCAATTTAAAAAGAGGTGTAACTAATAAGCCAGTAGTGGAGACAAAATGAAATCATAAAGAACACTCAGGTAACCCAGAAATAGTAAGAAAAAGAGGAAAAACAGAACAAAGAATGATTGGAACAAAAAGAAAATAACTAGCAAAATGATAGGTTTAATCCCATCAAATCAACAATTATATTAAATGCAAATGTCGTAAACATCATAAACATTTTAAAACAATTTAAAAGCCAAGATTATCAGATCAGATAAAGAAGCAAGGCCCAGCAATATGCCATTATAAGAAACCCACTTTACATATGAAGACGTAGATGGGGTAAATATATAAACATGGGAGAAACGGTATCATGCAAACATTAATTGAACAAGTATCAGTCAACTTAGACCTTGGAACAAGGAATATTACCAGGGACAAAGAGAGATATAACATTAAGATAAGAGGTCCATGAATCAAGAGACATAATCCTGAATGTGTATGTAGCTAGTAAAAGAGCTTTAAAATATGTGAGGCAAGAAATGATTGGATTGAAAAGGGAAATAGACAAATCCATAATTATAGTTGGAAGCTGTAATACTCCTTTCTTTCTAATCAGTGGAACAAGTAAACAGAAAATCAGTAAGGATATGGGAGACTAGAACAGCAGTCTTTTCCAACTTGATCTAAGTGACACTCAGAACAATTCACCCAACCACAGCAGAATATACGTTCTTTCCAAGTGCACGTGAAACATTCACCAAGATAGACCGTGTTCTTAGCCATGCAATGAGCTTCAACATCTCAACATATTTTAAATAATTAAAATTATATAAGATATATTCTCTGGCTACAAAGGAATTAAACAAAAAATCTATAATAGAAAGATATTTGGAAAATTCCCCTAAATTTGGAACCCAAAAGGCATGCTTCTAAATAATATATAGGTCAAAGGGGAAGACACAAGGACCATGGGAATTATTTTCCATTGAATGAAAATAAAGGGGCTTCCCTGGTGGCGCAGTGGTTGAGAATCCACCTGCTAATGCAGGGGACACGGGTTCGAGCCCTGGTCCAGGAAGATCTCACATGCCGTGGAGCAACAAAGCCCATGTGCCACAACTGCTGAAGCCCGCGTGCCTAGAGCCCACGCTCCACAACAAGAGAAGCCACTGCAATGAGAAGCCCACCCACCACAATGAAGAGTAGCCACCACTTGCCACAACTAGAGAAAACCCGTGCGCAGCAATGAAGACCCAACGCAGCCATAAATAAATAAATAGAAAATTAAAACATAAGATATGAAAATTTGTGGATACAACTAAAGAAGTGTTTTGAAAGACGTTTATGGCATTAAACATTTATATTTTAAAACAAGAACTGTTTTAGATCAAGAATCTGTTTCTTTTTTAAGCAACCGGAAAAAGAACTAACCAATTACAAAGCAAACGGAAGCAAATACCAAAGATAAGAGCAGAAATCAATGAAATTGAAAACAGAAAAATAGAGAAAATCAATAAAACCAAAACCTGGCCCTTGGAAAAGATCAATCAATTTGATAAACCTTTAGTCAGACTTGTCAAGATAAAGAGGACACAAATTATCAATATCAGGAATGAGAGAGGGCATCATTACAGATCCTAAAGACATTTAAAGGATAAATAGGGAATATTATGAAATACTTAATGTCATAAGTATTTCAGAATTGTGGGACACCTCTACATAACTTTGACAAATTATTTATTAACTCCAGGCTTCAGTATTGTCATCCTTAAAAGGGTGGAGTAATGTACAGTCCATTCCAGTCTAAGATCAAGATGCTGTCAGATTTGGTGTCTGGTGGGAGCCTGCCTCCTGGCTTGTGGAAAGCTGCCTTCTTGCTGTGTCCTCCTGTGATAGAAAGAGAGAGAACTCTGGTCTCTTCATCCCCTTATAAAGGCACTAATCTCATCATGGGGCCCCACCCTCATGACCTAATCTAACCTAATCACCTCCCAAAGGTCTTACCTCCACATACTGTCACATGGGGGATTGGGTTCAACATATAGATCTTGGGGGGATACAAACACCCAGTCCGTAGCAGGCCCCCTGGCTGTAGGTGTGATGGCGAGACAGCCTTTGCTGTAGGCTGCAACGCAGTGGGGAGGGAGTAGGTGGGGCAGATCGCCTGAACCTCTTGTGCTGGCCTCTTGTCTACTGCCAGTGCCTCGCATCAGCTGATCCCACCAGGAGGCAGAGAGGAGGGCGGGGGGCGGTGAGATGACTCAGTCTAGAGCAGGGACACAGCGCATGCAGCAGGTGGATCTGGGGAGAATGGAGGGTGATAGCCCAATGACGGGCTCCACCCCCTCTTCCTTAAAACTGCAGTTGTCCCCAGCGGGGTTGTTATGGAGACTGAATTTGATAATGTGAATCCAGGGTTCCACACAGTGCTGGCATAACGGGAAAAGCAGAGTGATGACCATAATAATTATTCAGTGAACTTTGCATTTTGATGGAACTGCTGTATATTTTCTTCTTGCTCAAAACACAAATTATGACTAGCTTTCCATGTCCGAAATTTCTTGCAAAATATCATTTTTAATATCTGAAGAATATTCCATTTTGTGGATGCTCCCAAATGTCCTCAACATTCTCCTGTTTTTGGACAGATTCTTTTTTTCTGTTAAAAGTGAAGCTTCAGTCTTCCTAGAGCTAAATACTTGGGCATCTCCTTGACCATTTTCTAGAAGTAGAACTGCTGAGTCATGGCACTCCTGTATGTTTAAAGTTTCGATATTTGCAGCCAAGTCAACTTCAAAATGATGGTGTAGCAGTAAACACCCACTATGGGCCTCCATCTTCTTAGAATCCCAGGGCCCAGAGCTCTCTCTGGCTGAGGACACAGGACCACTCCATGGGAGTGCCTGGGGAACACGTGACTTTAGCATTGGAAGTCCCTCTGGACCGATGGATGGATGTAGGGCATGGTCCCAGGGAGATTGTCTGCCTGTGGGTCCCGCCTCTGTCTTGGATGGCCACCTGCTCTTGGGGACCTGACCACTGGGGCTCCGTCTCCGCACTCCTGCTTGGCTGTCTCCTTCTCAGCATTCAGCTCCATTGTCCAGAGTCACCTCCTCCTAAGGTGCCATGTGATCCAGAAAACACCCCCCCAACATTCTCCCTTCCTATTTTAGTTTAGATTCCCCGGAAAGCAGAACCCAGAGCTCAGGCCGGGTGCTCTGTTTGTCGAATAGACTGTGAGCAAACCTGACGTGCGTCTCTCTGATCGAAGCACTTCAGGGCTGGGGGCCTGCTTTGCCTCTCTCCTCCCTGCCTCCAAAACCTACGGGAACCTGTGTTGAGATGGTGAAGCTACAGGATGGAGGTGGCACCTGATGCCTTTTATTGAATGTATGTGAGTGAGAAGCAAACCTTGCTTGTCAAGCCATCCAGCTTCAGGTTTGCCTGTCATGAGAGCTAGCTTTCCCTCCTGACTAGTTCAGGTGGGGAGTTTGACCTCGTTCATGAAACAGCAAAAGGGATGGTGTGGCAGGTGGGGCAGGAAGGCCTTATCAGCCACAGTCAGGACACTGGGCTTGATTCTAGGGGAGGTGGGAATCCTTTGAAGGTTTAAGCAGAGGAGAGTTTGGTCTGACTCATGCTTTGGACAGACCGCAGGCATCCAGACCACCTGAGGGATTGCTGTGCATTGCAGGAATGCCATGCTGCTGGCCGGGACAAGGCGGGGAGCATTGTGGGTCCAGCATACAGTTTGGAGGCAGAGAAGATCGGACTTGCTGATGGAGTCAAGGTTGGGAATAAGGGCAAATAGGAGTCAGAGGCAGCTCCCAGTCTGACCTAATCCACGAATGAATGACGGGGCCAGTCTTTGCAACCAGAAGACTTGTGAGAAGCAGTTTGGCGAGAAATTCCTGGGCATCTTAAGTTTGAGGTGCCTATTAGATTCACGAGGAAAGAGTGATGTGCCATTTTTGTGACTACGATCAGGTACGGAGCTGTCGCCCTACCTGTTTTGTGTCACGAGCGTGGTGCCACCTCTCAGAGCCACGCGACATGGGGGCCTTGACCCTGTGCACATTCTGTGGGATGCACAGGGTCTGTAGTGTCCTAAAATGACAGCAGTGGCCTGTTCACATTCATATCTCAGATGCACACTCATAAAATGTCATGTAGGTCTGCCGTGAGCAGGGAGGTGCCTTCCCTGTGTTTGTTTACAAGAGTATTCGCAGTACCGTTTCCTCTGCAGCTACTGTTTACCTTGAAAACATTCCACTTGTTTTGATGCAAACGTAAACAGTTCTTTGTCAGGTTAGGCTTCCATAGAGTGCCTCGAAAATCAGAGTTTCCGTTTCTGAGGTTTGGTGGCACGTGGTCAAATGCTGCTCTCGCTGAGCCCAGGGCGCCAGGGCTGGTGTTCTTGCTTTCACTGACTTCCTACCATGTGCATCTCAGCTCAGGGCAGGAACTGCCACCCAGTCTTTGCTAACCCGTTGGGAGCCCCCAGCAGTGGTGGGACATGAACAGAGAGTTTGGTTTAGAAGACACTGCATTTTGGCAGTGGGAGTGGAGTGTAAAGGTGAGCAAGGCGCTATCCAAGGGCGAGGAGCTTACACGGTGTGAGGATAGATGAGCATGTTGGCCATGACCACAGCCCAAGGCCTTGTGGGGCAGGTTCTCAGCAGTAAATGAGCATCGTGCTCTGTGGATGTTGGGAGAGACGGGCACCATCTGGGGGTCAAAGATGCTTTCCAGGGTTCAGCTGAGTTCTCAAGAGTGGGTGGACACATCCTAGGTTGAGGGTATGGCTTGAGCAAAGAGCCTAGAAGTAGGGGACCATGTTTCCTTTTTATTGCAAGGACAGAGGCCTAACTAACTTACTCAAAAGCTCCGGGGAGAACTGACTGCCCTACATGACTGACATGGCTGGATCCAGACGTTCAAATGTCATAGTTAAGAATCTCTCCCCACTTCTCAGCCGTGTCTTCCTCCATGTCATCTTCATTCTCAGGCAGTCCTTTCCCATGTGCTGGCAGAAACGGCCACCAGGAGCTCCAAGTGCAGACCCTCCTAGCTCAGCACCTCCTTCCCCGGGAGGAAAGAGCTTTGCTTTCCTAGCTTTGCAGCAGAAACTCCAGTGTGGCCATGTGTCCAGTGCTGAACCAGTCACTGCCCAGAGGGGTGTGTGTTCTATTTAACAAGCCAGGCCCTAGGCCACCCCTACTGCTGGACGTCCATGGTAGCCTCACCAGAACCACATGGATAGAAGATAAGAGAAGGGTGGTTTTCCAAAGCAAAATCAAGGTGCTATTACCAGATGAAAAGGGATCAATGCTCAGGGAAGCATTGTCTATGCATGACATAGAAGCCAGGAGTTTGGTGGCAGCAGGCACTTTTATTCATCCATCCATCCACCCATTCATCCATGCATCTGTTCATCTATCCATCCATCCATCCATCCATCCATCCTCTTACTCACTCATTGAATTGAATGTATGGGTTTCCTGTGGGTACTGTAGCGAATGATCACGGGCTTTGTGATTTAAAACAATGCATATTTATTATCTCATAGTTCTGGAGGTCGGACGTCTGACAGAGGTCTCACACGGCTAAGATCACGGTGTCAGGAGGGCTTTGTTCCTTCCGGAGGCTCCAGGGGAGAATCTTTTTCCTTGCCTTTCCTGCTTTGAGAGGCGCCCACATTCCTCCTCCTTCAAGCCAGCAACAGACTGAGTCTTCTCACTCTGCCATCTTTTTGGTTCCCTCTCTTGTCTCCCTTTTCCACTTACAGAGACTCCTGGTCTTTGCTTTATTGTTTCCAAGCTTTGCCTCTGTGTATATTACAAACCAGACAAGGCACTGTCATTAATTTTGGTTTAAGAAGTCAGCTATATTTTAAAGTGCTACAAGTAATAAGAATAACTGTCTTTATATTTACCCATGTAGTTACCACTTCTGGTGTTCTTTATTACTTTGTGTAGATCCAGATTTCTATCTGCTCTCATTTTCCCCTTGCTTGAAAAACTTGCTTATGGTGTAGTTTCACTGGTGATAACGTTTCTCAGCTTTTGCATGTCTGGAAACTATTTTGCCTTCACTTTTAAAGCGGTTTTTATGGAGTAAAGGATTCTAGGTTGACAGTGTTTTTCAGTAATTTAAAGTTGTGCCGTCGTTTAGCAGCTGACACTTACCCCACCGAGATGTCTGCTGTTACCCTCATTCCTTTTCCTCTCCAGGTAACGTGACCCTTTTCTCTGGCTGCCTTTAAGGTTGTTTTTTATCGTTTGAACAGTTTGATGGTAATGTGTGCCTTTGTGTGGTTCTCTTCATGTTTATTGTACTTTAGGTTTGATGAGGTTTTTTGACCGATGGGTTTAGGTTTTCATAAAATTTAGAAAATGTTATGCCATTCTATCCCCAACCTCTCCTTTCTTTTTCTGAGCTGCTAGGCCGTGTGTATTTGGCCACTTGAAGTTGTCCCGCACCGTCCTGATGCTCTGTTCATTTTCTGAGCCATTTCCCCCTTTCTGTGTTTAATTTCATCTATTGCTATGTCTTCAGGTTCACTAATTTCTTCTGCCACAGTGTTTAACCCGCTGTTAATTCTATCTGTCATATTTATTTTAATCTCATACCTTATAGTTTTCATTTCTAAAACTTCGATTTGGGTCCTTTTTAGTGACTTCCACAGCTCTTCTTAACATGCACAGCCTCTATGTTATGGAGCATATAGAACAGTTACCATACCTGTATTATGTCCTTCTCTACTAACTTTATCATCATGTCACAGCTAGGTCAGTTTTGGTTGCTTGCTTTTTCTCCTCGTGGTGGGTGTCATCTTCTTGTTTCTTTGTGCGCCGAGCAGTCTTGGACGGGAAGCCAGACGTTGTGATTCTACCTTATTGGGTGCTGGATATTCTTCTATTCCTGCAAATATTCTTGAACTTTGTTCTGTGCCATGATTTAGTTCCTTGGAAACAGTTTGCTCCTTTCAGAGTTTGCTTTTATGCTTCTTAGGTGGGAGCAGAGTGAGTTTTAGTCCAGGGTTAAGTTACTCCACGAGTGCGTAAAACTGTTGGGAGTGCTTTACCCTCTTCCCTGTAACTTGAGATTCTCCTAATCAGGCTGGTGGAACGGGCAGTGTTCTTGGCCCTTTGTGAGCCTTGATGATTGTTCCCTGTAATCTTCTTGGGGGTCCTTTTCCTGGTCTTGGGTGGCTTTTCCACAGGACTGTCTGGGGGAGTCCTCTGGGGGTCTCTGGAGCTCTCACAGGTGCAGCCCCCTCCTCCCCTGCACTCTGTGACCTCTAGCCTCTTGGGCTTTCAGAGCTTTCCCAGCTCTGTCTCCTCAATGCAAGGAGACCCTGGAGCTTGGCATGGAGGAGATTTCACTGAAATACTGACTTTTTAAGGCAGATATAAAGAACCCACTTGTTAGGTCTTCTCTCTGTAGCTTTTCATCACCTTTGGAATGAGAGAACTTCAGTTAGTTGACCTGCAAATGGCTTGTTCTGTGTCTGAGCAGCTGTGCGTGTAGACAGCCCCTCCCAGCTTGTCGTCTCTACCGATTCACCCTAGTCCTGCCACTGTGACACGTGTGCGGATCCTCTGACCAACACTCCTCTGTGTCTCTCGGGGCCCGATTTCAGTCCCTAAACCATCTAGGTCATTCTTTCTATTGCCTCTTTTCTTTCCAAGCGAGGGGGCTCATATTTAAATATGACACTCCAGGCAAGTTCCAATTATAGGGTACAGCTATTACCTCTTGCTTCCTAGATACCATCGTTCTATTAATGTAGCTCAAGATTGCTCTGGCCTTTTTTTTTTTTTTTTTTCCGGTACGTGGGCCTCCGGACGCGCAGGCTCAGCGGCCGTGGCTCACGGGCCCAGCCACTCCGCGGCATGTGGGGTCTTCCTGGACTGGGGCTCGAACCCACGTCCCCTGCGTCGGCAGGCCGACTCTCAACCACTGCGCCACCAGGGAAGCCCTACATTCATGATTATTAAGCTACAATAAGCATGGTATTTCTTTCCTTCAGTATTGGCTTTTGAGGGACAAGTTTGGGGAAATGTGTGTTAAGAATTTATTAGGAAAGAGCAAAAATATAAACGCAGGAGCTGGGTTTGCTGTTGGGTGAGTCTTCAACGTAAATATGCTAACTTATATTTTAAGTGAAACCACGTATATGAGGGCTCGTTGGAAGAGGGTGCATGTTCAAAATACAGCGGAACATGTGGTCACCTGAAGATTTTGATGTTTTATAGAAGCCTTAAATTTGGCAGATTTCAGTATTGCAAGCCAGACTCCTTTAGACTGGTTCTCATTCATTAAGCCACACGTCAGAGAACACTTATTTAACCAATAACACTTATGGTATTGAAGTTTATCAAGTGCTCTTGACTCAATGCTAAAATAAAGACGAGCTATTGATATTTGATTACGATAGCAGCTGTTACAGAAGTGCTGTACCCTCATGCAAAGAACACTGTTATTATACAGTAGGATAAAATAGTTACTACGAAGCACCGCAATTAGAAAATAAAGGTTACTTGAAAGCATGAAATTATTTCAAGTTAATTTTACACTCTGCTCTTGAAGCTGCTTAGTAGAAAATGCAACGCAATGTAATTTTTGCTAAACAGCTGAGCCAGGAGGGTAGCACAGAAGCCTGCAATTAGCCCTGATTGGTACGGAGCTTTTTGTGTGTCAGAGACCTGAGTGTATGATGGTGTCTCACGAGGTGTGACCTGCTGAGGCTAGTCAGCCCGGCTTCTGGGCAGCAGACCGACAGCAGCTGTTTCATATTTGTGATTGCCGTGGAGACACAGCAGTTATTTCCAGTTTCCCTGGGGCAGGAAGAGGGTACCGTGGGAGGTCTTGTAGAAGTCCTGGCGTGTGTCTCTGTAGGGGAGGGCTTGTGAGTCCAGGTCTAGTATGTCGCCCAGCTCCTGTCCACCCCCCTCCCTCTTGGGCTATTGGCAGTGCGGTAACATTGATTCGCAATGATGAGCTTTGGCAAATGACCTCGCCATTGGGCATCAAGAAAGCGATCCGTCCTCAAGGCCTTAGAAGAGATCTATGCCCATGTGTCCAGATGTAGTGCGTGTGTGTGACTGATGAAGAAGCCTCTGACCCAGCAGCCGGCATCTTGGATTGTCACAGGAAAATTGCATGAGTGTGTGTGTGTGTGTGTGTGTGTGTGTGTGTGTGTGTAAATTACGAGAACTGTCCCTCAAGGACTGGGCATTGGACCTAAGCCTAGAGTGGTGAAAGTGACCAGAGCTGAGCCCAACACTGGAGAGAGGCGTCCTACACCTGACCCAGAGAAACCGTGCTGGGGCAGTGGCGAGACCTGGCTTGTGGACACTGTGCAGGACGGGGCCTGGGCTGAAGCATTGGGTAATAGCTTCGTCTTACAGCTGTGTCAGCGACCACAGTCACGAGTCAGGGCTCCTGGCAGACCGAGCCTCTGCCTGGGTTTCTCACCTGTGGGGTAGCTGGGGTTTTGTGAAAGGGGCATTCCTAGCTGGAGGAAGGAAAGCATTGTCACAAGGGCTGCTTGGACACACAGGGTTACTAATTTGACTGTTAAAAGGTGTGTGAGCTCATTATGTAGTCTGAGCTGGTAGAGGGGCCATATCAGTTACATACCCATGAAATTAAGTATGAATTAGACGCTTGTGTCCTTGAAGACATCCAGGCAGGCATAAAGAGAGATTCAGCCTACACTGGGCCCTCACTTTCTCCTTCCTGACTTTCACGGATGTCCACGTTGGGTAGAATGACTTCTTATATTGTGTTAAGTCAGTGAAATGGTAGACGGTAGAAGAAAATCAAGTTGACCACCAGTAAGGAGTGACAGTCTCAGCTGGTGTGCAGGAAACATACATGTTTCAGGGTAAACAGGTGGAAAATATCCCCCATTGTTTCCTAAAGTGGAGCCGAGTGACTTGAACTAGACCCAGAGGCAGGCAGGCACCATAGTCTTTATTTAAATCCCAGGTGCTTCTCCTGTGGGTCTTATTCTCCCCAGCGTTTCCTGATTCTAGGGTGGTGGGGGAGGTCCACCAGTTAGAGAACTTCACCCGTGTCCCTGAATAACCTCCTGCTTTGTGACTAGGAGCTGGCCATGTGACACCCTCGTGGCTTCCTTATCCGAAACGGGAGCAGACGGGGTAGTCTGCGGTGTCTCAGATTTCTCTGTGGTGCTGAGTGAAAGATCCATTCACTTTTATTTTTGAAGTCAGCTCCACTAAGGCCCCAAAAGCTACTCTCATTTCTTAGCCCAGAGTGAAGCATTTCTAGGCACCTGGCTGAAGGTGGGGCTCTTTGGGTACAAGTGGCAGACACCCCTTTCTCAAGGGCAAACAGGAAGTTCATTTGCACATGGAATTCAGGAGTGCTAGAGAGCCAGGGCCCCTGCTGAGCTCGTCCAAGTGTGGCCTCTGATTCCATCTGTGTTATCTTAGCTCTTGGGTGGGTCCCCGTGAGCCAGCCCCACCAAGCAGCTCCAGCATCAGCAGGGTTTTCACCTAAATTTCCAGCAGGAAGAGAACGTTTCCTCTGATGGTTCCAAAATTGGAGTCCTGGGCTTGTTTATCTTTGGGTGGACTTGGGTCAGGTGCTCAGCCCTAAACCAGTCATTGTAGCCACAGGACGGGCTGTGTGAACTTGCTAGGTCTGGGTCCCGTGCTCATCCTGAATTGCGGTGCAAGGGAGGTGGGGTCCCAGCCAAACCCCACAGACCGAGAGTGATGGAGGGGTTGGCCTCCAGAGAAAATGAGAAGAATGCATAATCAATGCTGAGTGTAAAAACAGCAGTTTACCATGGTGCCCAGCAAATATTTAAGTCACCGAATGAATAATGGTGCAGAGATAGCGTATCAGTCAGGGTTCTCCAGAGAAATAGAACCAACAGGAGATAAATATATATATAATTATTATAAGGAATTGGCTCACGTGATGTGGAGCCTGACACTCTCAAGATCTGTGGACTGCAAGTTGGAGACCCAGAAGAACTGATGGTGTAAATTCCAGTCCAGAGCTGGCAGGCTCAAGACCCAGGGAGAGCCAGTGTTCCAGTTTGAATCCCAAGACAGTAAAAAAAAAAAGACGCAATGTCCTGGCTGAAGGCAGTCAGACAGCAGAAAATTCCCTCTTATTTGTAGGAAGGTCAGCCTTTTTGTTCTTTTCAGGCCATCAGCTGATTGGATGAGGCCCGCCACATTGGAGAGGAGAACTGCTTTACTCAGTCTACAGATTCACATGTTCATCTCATATAGAAACACCCCCGCAGACACCCCCAGAATGATGTTTGACAAGATGTCAGGGAGCCCTATGGTCCATTCCGGTTGACACATAAAATTCACCATCACAGACAGACTCCCAATCTACTTTATTTTATTGGGAAATGGTTTAGTTTGAGGGGAATCTTTGTTTTTCCATCTAATCAATGGTAGCATCCAACTAATAACTTACCTCCAAGAGTTAAGAAGTTTGGGATAATAAGGAACCATAGTCCTATTTTGGGATGTGACTCTGAAAGTTTTGATTTATGAGATGTAAATATCTCTCCTTACCCAAAAGATATCCATCTGATAGGTTTATTTCTTCCCCACTGCCCAAATTAATTGCATTTTTAATGTTGTATTCTATACCTGTCAAGAGTTAAATAAAGCCAATAAGCTCAGGTTACTTTCTAATGACATTTATGCCATTTTAAAAGATGAAACTAGTTTATTAGCTATGCACTTTTAAAATAAAGCACAGATGGGACCTGGAAGCTTGCACATCAGATTCTGAGCTTGATTCTGGAAAAGTGGGGGATGGAATGTCTACCAGAGTCCTTACACATCAGCCTTAGCAACACCAGGAGACTACGACACATTCTGTGCTTCCCTATCTCTTGACACTTGTGCCAGTGGGTCCCCAAAGTAGATGGATAGCAAGCAGTTCCCAGGGGGCTCGTCATGGCTACACACCGTCATTTGTGCCTGAGGTTCCTGGTGACTGCTGGAGCTCTGGGCAGAGCTGGGTCAGAAGACTCCTAGTCTGGTGGGTGATGGGGTACCTGGGCTGCCCACGCCAGATGCAAGGACTTGAACAAGCTGGCGACGGAGGAAGGGGATTGCAGAGCCACTGGGCTGCTAGCAGTAATCCTAAGACATTACTTATGGCCCCACATGCCCAGCCTGTCTAAGAAGTGAAGGGTTTCTTGAAGTCAGCTTAGCCTAAACCATAGAGCAAAAGTGGATCATATCCATGGCTTTTGTCTCCTGCCCCCCGCCCCCCACCCCCGCCCCCACCCTCCACCGCCGCCCTCGCCCCTCACCCCTCCGCCCCCACCCCCTGCCCCGCCCCCAGACACAGCTGGCCCCTCATCATAGTCCCATCTGCCTAAAGCTGCCCAACTTTGACCTTTCTCAGGATTTTCTTTGCCTTCACCCCCTACTGTGGGTTGAATTGTGCCACCCCTCCCCCAAATTCATGTGTTGAAGTCCTAATCCCCAGTACTTCAGAATGTGACTTTATTTGGAGACAGGGTCTTTACAGAGGTAAGCAAGTTAAAATGAGGTCATTAGGTGGGCCCTTATCCAATATGACTGCTGATCTTAAAAAAGGGGGGGATTAAGATACAGAGACACACGCTTAGAGGGAAGATGATGTGAAAATACAAGGAGAATGCCACGTGAAGGCAGAGGACTGGATGATGCATTTCAGGTCAAGGGAAACCAAAGACTGATGCAACCACCAAAAAATGGAGAGGGGCCTGGAGCAGAGTCTCCGTCCCGTGATTTCTCCCACAGGGGAAAGTGCAAGTGTGTGAGTTCGAGTTGGTGCCTGGTTTGTCCAGCTCTGTGGGACACCATCCAAGATGCATGCTTATTTCTCACCCCACTCAGCATACTGAGGTGATTGGCATGGCTGAGTCGCTGGGAGAAGCTGGGAGCACAGCAGCCGGGGCTCGGAACTCACCAGAGGGATGCTGCTAACCACTTCACAGTTCATCCTCCTAATCCTTCATGGACTCCATCAGGAAGCCCACCACGAGCTACTGGGGACCCCCCATCTGCAAACCCCTCAACTGGTCCCCGGACAGTGGCAACAAATACCACAGCTGGCCCAATGCTCCTGTATCTCACCCATAGCATCCCACCCCGTGACAGGCTCCCCAGGTGCACTCCTGAGAGGGAGCAAGGGTGAGTGTTTGCAGACCAGTAGTTAGCACTCACAGGAAGCCAGCCTGGCTCTGGAGGATTGGGAGAAGGCCCACGAACTTGAGTATTTCAGGGTACAATGCTAGGGAAAACACAGGAGGCTCTCAGCACTAGGCCTGACTTTGCAGGAAAGAGAGAAGGCATACAATCTTAAGAATTCCTCCCCAAGGGTGAATACGAAGTGTGGAGTGCTGCCAGCAGTAATCCTAAGACATTTAGGTTTCTGCTGTCTGACAGAGGGAGGGAGGGGGAGGGAGGGGGAAGGAGAGAGAGAGAGAGAAAGAAAGGGCAGAAAGCTTACTTAAGAAAATAATGCCCGGGGCTTCCCTGGTGGCGCTGTGGTTAAGAATCCACCTGCCATTGTAGGGGACGCGGGTTCGAGCCCTGGTCTGGGAAGATCCCACCTGCCATGGAGCAGCTAAGCCCGTGCACCACAACTACTGAACCTGCGCTCTAGAGCCCGTGAGCCACAACTACTGAGCCCACGTGCCACAACTACTGAAGCCCGCGTGCCTAGAGCCCGTGTTCTGCACCAAGAGAGGCCACCGCAATGAGAAGCCCGCGCACGTCAACGAAGAGTAGCCCCCGCTCCCTGCAACTAGAGAAAGCCTGCACGCAGCAGCAAAGACCCAGCGCAGCCAAAAATAAAATAATTAATTAATTAAAAAAAAAGAAAAAAATGGCCGAAAATGTCCCAAATCTGGGGAGAGACATAGTCATACAGGTACATGAAGATTATAGGTGCCCAAACAGATTCAATCCAAAAAAGACTTCACTGAGACATATAAAACTGTCGAAAATCCAAGACAAAGAAAGAATTTTGAAAGCAGCAAGAGTAAAGGAACTCATCACATACAGGGAACTTCCACAGGGGTATCAGTCCATTTCTCAGCAGAAAACACGATGGTAAAAGCGGAAAGATTTTCTTCTGAGATCGGAAACAAGACAAGGATTGTTCACTGTGGCCACTGCCATTCAGCCTATGGTACTGGGAGTCCTAGCCAGAACAGTTAGGCAAGAAAAAGAAATAAAAGGCATCTAAATCAGAAGGGAAGAAGTAAAATTGTCTCTGTTTGCAAATGAAATTATCATATATATAGAAAACCCTAAAGACTCCATCAAATATCTGTTAGAACTAATGGACAATCTGTAAAGTTGAAGGATGTAAAATCAGAATAACAAAAATCAGTTGTGTTTCTATACACTAACAATGAACTATCAGGAAGAGAAACTAAGAAAACAATCCCAGTTACAATACATCAGAAAGAGTAAAATACTTAGGAATAAATTTAACCGGGGAGGTGAAAGACCTGTATGCTGAAAACTATAATGTGTTGATAAAAGAAATTAAGGAAGATACAAATAAATGGAAAAATATCTCATGTTCATGGGTTGGAAGAATTCCTATTGTTAAAATGTCCAAAGTACCCAAAGTGATCTACAGTTTCAATGCAATCCCTATCAAAATTCCAATGACGTTTTTCACTAAAATAGACATAAAGATCCTGAAATTCGTACGGAACCACGAATGACCCTGAGTAGCCAAAGCAATCTTGAGAGAGAAGAACCAACCTGCGGGCATCACACTTCCTGATGTCAAATGATGTTACAAAGCTATGATAAAGCAATATGGTGCTCGCATAAAAACAGATACATAGACTAATGGAACAGAATCAAGGGTCCAGAGTAAACCCATGAATATGTAGTCAACTAACCTTTGGCAAGAGATCCAAGAATACACAGTGGAGGAAGAATGTCTTTTCAGTAAATGGTGCTAGGAAAACTGGGTACTCCCATGCAGAGGAATGAAACTTGACCCCTGTCCTACTCACAAAATTAACTTGAAATGCATTAAAGACGTAAATGTAAGACCTGAAACTGTAAAACTTCTATAAGAAAACATAGGAAGAAAGCTCCTTGACATTGGTCTTGTCAATGAGTTTTTGGATATGATGCCGAAAGCACAGGCAACAAAACCAGAAATAGACTAGTGAGACCACACGAAATCACAGCAAACCATAAACAAAATGAAGGCAATCTACGGAATGGGGAAAATGTTTGCAAGCTATCTATATGATAAGGGCTAAATATCCAAAATACATAAGGAGCTCATACGATCCAATAGTAAGAAACAAATAGGTTAAAAACACCTCACAGCTGTTAGGATGGCAATTATCAGTAAGACGGGAGATAACACACGTTGGCCAGGATATGGAGAAAAGGGAACCCTTGTGAACTGTTGGTGGGAATGTAGATTGGAGCAGTCGCTATGGAAAATGTTATGGAAGTTACTCAAAATATGAAAAATAGAGCTACCATGTGATTCAGCAACCGTGCCTCTGGGTATATATCCAAAGGAAATGAAGTCAGTGTCTTGAAGAGATAGCTGAACTCCCATGTTCATAGCAGCATTTACTCACTACCAAAGATATAGAAACAATCTAAGTGTTCATTGATGGATGAATGGATAAAGAAAATGTGGTAAATATATATGGATTCTTAATCAGCCAAATAAAAGAAGGAAATCCTGCCGTTCGTGACGACATGGATGGAACCTGAGGGCATTATGTTAAGTGAAATAAGCCAGACAGAGAAAGACAAATACTGTATCATCTCACTCATATGTGGAATCTAAAAAAAAAAAAAAAAAACGTCAAACTGATAGAAACAGAGAGTAGAATGGCGGTTTCCAGGGGCTGGAGGTTGGGGAAATGAGGAGATATTGGTCTTAAGGTACAAGCTTTCAGTTATAAGATGAATAAGCCCTGGGGGGATCTAATGTACAGCATGGTGATGATCGTTAACAATACTGTATTGTACGCTTGAAATTTGCTGAGAGAGTAGCTCTGAAGTGGTGTCACTACGAAATATATGGTACCTATGTGAGGTAATAGATGGAGTCCTTAATTGTGGCAGTCCTTTCTCAGTGAATACATATATCAAAGCATCACGTTGTACACTTTTTTTTTTTTTTTTTTTTTTTTTGCAGTACGCGGGGCCTCTCACTGTTGTGCCCTCTCCCGTTGCGGAGCACAGGCTCCAGACGCACAGGCTCAGCGTCCATGGTTCACGGTCCCAGCTGCTCCACGGCATGTGGGATCTTCCCAGACCGGGGCACGAACCTGCGTCCCCTGCATTGGCAGGCGGACTCTCAACCACTGCGCCACCAGGGAAGCCCTGTACACTTTAAATATATACATTTTTATGTGTCAATCATGCCTCAGTAGAACTGGAAAAACAAGTGTCAGAAAATGAGGTAATGGCTCATATAACATTGAAGGAATTTTAATGTATTCCAGAAATTTTTCTAAAATTTTCATATGTAAGTGTCTGGTAACTGTAGATATTATCATATCATTTAAAAATTAAAACACTCAACCTATCCTAGAATAAGCTGAAAAAACAGTGGCACGCCCAGAATATCTGTCGCTTTCTCCATTCCAGGCCGTTTCAAAATTGATGATTGCTTCCTGGATGGTTCCTGTGTAGAAACTCGCTTTTTCAGTGGCTGGCTGAGCTTTTCCTGCAGATGTTCTATTTCTATCACCAAAGCAAGTCACTTTGCTATCCACACGGCCTCTCCTTCTGTGGTCCCTCTTCCTGGAGGTGGCGTCATCTCCCTCCAGGAATTCTGAGGACGGTTCAGCTCAGCCCTCCCTTCGCTGGGGCTGCCCTACCCCAGCTGTCCTGCCCTGACATTTTGTTTCACCCTCTCTTCTCTGTCCTCACACCCCCGCCCTATTCCACGCTGACATTTCCTTGTAGGCACTAGCAGTCTTGTTCTAATCAGGGCAGAATCCAGGGGATCTTTGAACTAGGATGGGAAAAAAAATTACATCTTCATATTCATTAACCTTTCACTGAAGTTTAGCATTTCATTCAATTACGAACACACGCCTCAAAGCCCCGTGGAATTAGCAGTTTCCTGGGACTTGTCCCTAATACAGGCTCTGCTTCTGGGGGGCGCTATTGCGTGTATGATGTTCCTGAATCCTTGAACTTCATGAAACCCCAAGGGAACACACACGTGTTTTCCTCTCACATTTCAGGCTTGCAGACATCTGGACGTTCATTCCTGCTTATCCTGCTCTAAACTCAGAGACATAGTGTTGCACCTGCTGCTCTAGGGCTTGCTAGCCGGACAAAACCCCGGGCTCAGGCAGCTCAACCTGGGGACTGCAGAATCTTCGGGGTCTTAAAAACCTTAGAATTTTAGCGCTCAGGTACACAGAAACACAGAAGAGACCCTTAGACGGTTTCAGAATCTTCTAACAACTCTAAAGAGACCATCGTCCTGCTTCGCCCTTGTCCTCCATGGTCTGTGCCCCACTCGGAACCCAGAGGGATAAGGAACCTCACATGTTACCATATCATGCTTATTTTCTCAAAATCATTTGATAACCATACTTCAATTGATTTCCTTTGCGCTTCTGTGTTTACTTTACGCCTTTAGCACTCAGTCTTCTGAGAAGGGATCCTAGGCTTGCCGGATGGCCGACGCCCATGGCTCAAAATGTAAGACCCCTCACCCATGTAGAAACTGGCTTTTACGTCTTCGTCCTCAGCCACTTTGATGGGGCCTCGCGCTGCTGCCTTGAATCTTCCTAAAGTACAGTGAGGGGCATGGGACCCCTGTGAGCAGGATTCAGGAGAGAAGCCTCAGCCCGCGTACCATGGGGTCCGCCTCTGTTTCCATCCTGTTTGACTCCACCTGCTGACACGCCCTGATTTACCCACACGGGGCTGTTTTAGGGTCTCATGCCTGCCTCACACTCTTCACCTTCTTGCATTCACGTAGCTCCTGCTTCTGGAATGTTCTCCTCTCTACTCATAGGCCATTTCAAGCAATGTCCCTTCTGCAAGGCCTCCAGAGAACCCAGTGTGTGGCTCTCCTTATGGGAGGCGCTGCGGTTTCAATGAGTGATTGCTGCTGGCTGGTCCTGATGACGGGAGGGGCCCGAAGGGTGTGTCCCATTCCCAGTGAATACCTGGGCTGCACGCCGGCACTTTCTGGGCAAGGATCATTTTCGGGGAGGACAGACACCACCAGGAAACCATTCCTGCCTGAAGAGCCAGTAGCTGTCAGCGCTCTGGGGGATGGAGAGCATTCAGATACACGACCTTCGCTCTTCTGAGCGAGAAGACCAGGGGACCGTGGGAGGATCCTGATGCCTGCTCTGCTGAGCTGCCCTGAGCCTGTGAGCAACCGGGAGGATGTCGTGCTGCAGGTGTCGCTGCCGCCTGGAGCTCTAGCCCATCACCGTCCCCTTCGAGTGGCGGTGCCGTGCCTCTGACACGTCTGCCTAAACCCTGAGGCCCTCGCTGCCTGTACTAGGTTGAATAGTGTCCTTCCCCTGAAAGTCATGTCCGCCCAGAACCTCAGAATGTGACCTTGTTTGGAAATAGGGTCACTGCAGGTGTAATTATTTAAATTAAGTTGTGGTCATACTGGAGTAGGGTGTGCCCTCGGGTGGCCCTAAATCCATTGACGGGTGTCCTTAGAAGAAGATGAGAGGACACAGAGGAGACCATTATGTGATGACAGAGGCAGAGACTGGAGCGATGCTGCCACAAGCCGAGGGATGCTGAGGATGGCCGGCCGCTACCACAAGCTAGGGGAGAGGCATGCGACAGGTTCTCCTGAGCCTCCAGAAGAACCAGCCCTGGCATCACCTTGATTTGGGACTTCTGGCCTCACCTTGATTTGGGACTTCTGGCCTCCAGAACTGTGAGAGAATGAATTTCTGTTGTTCTAAGCCACCAAGTTCATGGTAATTTGTCCTGGCATCACCAGGAAACGAATACACTGCCAGACTCCACGGGGGCTACGTGAGGGAGGGCATTCTGCTTCCTCCCGGCCCCCCATCTCTACAGTTTCCCCCTCCTCCATTTACCCCTCTCAGATCCCTACTCACCGAATGAGTTGGGCAGTGAGCCTTTCTGATGTGTCTCTGTGTCAGCCTACTGGCCCTGGCGGGACTGAAGCTGTTTAACCAGTGAAGTGTTCGTGTTTGCATATGCTTTTTTATTTTTATTGAACTGTTTGGCACATAGAGTGCTTTCGATTACCACATATAATTATTTAGATATAAATTTTAGAAATATCGTGTTTCTTGGCAGAGGTAGTTGGAAAACTATAAACCTGACACATTTGATAACTCTGTTCCCATGTGCCTGAGCCTTTCAGACCAGAGGGGGCATGACCCTGGGTGGGCTGCAGAGCAGGCAATGGGGCCACAGGGCCAACACCCATGATTGATTTTATTGAGCTGCAGTAATTTAAATCATGTAAAATTAAGGCCCCCAGAACACGTTATGAGTGGGGTGTTAGAATTCCCATGGATTTTAATACAGTTTAAGACTTAAATCAGTAATCTCTGGGAATGTATTGTAGGGGAAAAATTTAAGGAAGATATTCTTTCTGTCTGAGATTGTGCCATCCACTCATTTGCTGACCTTTTCTTGGGCATCTCCACGTGCCAGCTGGGTACAGGAACTGAGGATACAGGGTGATATCTCTGGCTGGGAGGTGTTTCCGCCTGGCTGGGTGGTTGGCGGGGGGAAGGGTGGTGACACTTCTCTTTGAACCAATGGAGACGATCAAGAAAGAGGTCCTGAATTCAGAATAGCTTCTCTCATCTGTTTTTCTCTGGGATTGTCTTGAAGATGAATGATATATGACAAATGACAAATAGAATGTAATGAAACAATTAAAATCCTTTTACTTGAGGATTTAAGGGGATGTTGATCTTTTTTTAAAATTTTATTTTATTTTGGCTGCGCTGGGTCTTAGGTGCAGCGTGCATGCAGGATCTAGTAAGGGAATGTTTGTCGTTAATAGCCACAGATCATGGTCCAGGTATCTTTTTATTTTTTGCTGTGCTGTTCAACTTGTGGGATCTCAGTTTCTCAGGGATTGAAACCTGGGCCATGGCAGTGAGTCCTAACCACTAGGCCACCAGGGAACTCCCCCCACCTGCCTTTTTTTTTTTTTTTGGGATTTCCTTTCAGATCAAAGGAGGCAGGCTTGGCGTGGAGACTAATGTTCCCTTCCTCGGCAGAGGAGCAGGGCCAGGACTAGAGCCAGGAGGCGTATGAGCTGTCCACGGTCCTGCTGCCGGCTGTGAGGTCCCTGGGCACAGACGCCTTGGCCATCCCACCTGGACTGCACGTGGGGGAATGTGATGAGCCCTGAGTGCAGGGCTCCCGGGTGGCGGTGTTTCAGGATTTCAACCCCAGTAAGGATCACAGGCTTCCTGAGAAGTCCTCTCATGGTTTGCATTTGTCCTCTGGGGAAGGCATGGCAGCCTGTGTGGCCACATCTGGGGCCCTGGCTGCGGGCAGCAGACTAGGTCCAGGCTGTGCCCAGTGGGGCGAGACTGGCCTGTGGCTGAAGCTCAGCTCCCATTCCGTTGGGGGACCCGGTTAGTGTGTTGGGGACCTTGGCCTCACACCGCTTCCAGGGGTCCTCCTGGCACATGTGGCAGGAGCAAGGTGTTTCCCGAGCTCTAAATCATGAGTCAAAATGCAGTTTCTCCTAAAAGCCAACAGTTTTCAAAGAACAGTTCTCGAAAGATAGCTTTCTAAGTCAAATGTCACACTTCTAGGTCTTTGGGGCTGTACTGAATGTAAAGTATCCTTGCTCGGTGACTAAGAATTGTGATGGCCATCTCGCCGTATAATGGCAAGGCAGCGATGCCTTCAAGCTGTTAAGATATGCAGAGCTATTCGCCTCCACGTTAAATGCCCCCGGACCATGAGGGTTTTGGTGGTTTTGTGTTTCTAGTGGAATCTGGGGAACAGTGAGGACGATGTAGGAGAGGGTTTATCTGCTACACGTGCTATCTCTCCACTGGGGAAAAGCCTGCCGAGCAGGGACAGGGTCTGCGGTTCCCCGCGGGGGACCTGGTGCCTGACGATGGGCCGGGTGTGGGGCTGGTGTTCAGTCCACCTCCTGAATAAGTGAGTGAATGGATGTCCTCACCATTAAATTTGGCTGTTAGAGAAATATCTGTTTGTGTGCTTTTTCCCAAGGAGATACTGTACATCTTTTTTGCCTTTGTTTTTCTGTGAATTAAGGTGTTCTTTAGTAAGTGCTCATCCTCTGTAAAACAAACACTGAACATCTCGTATTTTCTACGTTTTGTTTACTTGCTTTTGTATGTTGTGCTAAATTTCAGAACTGGTGAGTTTACACACTCCCACTTGAATCCAAGTCGAATTTATTAGTTCATGCAGTAACTACGCATTTGTTTGGAAGGGCTGCTTAGTTCCAGGGCCTGTGCTGGGCGCTAGTGGAAGGAGCGAGAGGATGGAGGAAGGAGATTTCAGCGTAAAGCAGACCCTGACTGTGTCCCGGAGGAGGGGCGAGTGCAGCGGGGGTAGCAAGTGGAGGATAGCCTCAGTGTGCCACACAAGGTCTTACAAGGTGAGAGGAATGGACACTGATTTCTCGGAGCGGGAGAGGTTGATTTGGGGAGATGGTGGCAGTGAAATCAGGGGGGACTTCATGGAGGTGGCATTTGTACCGACCTTGGGAGGCAGGGGCGTTTGGAACGAGCGGAGGGTGAGGAGCAAGAGAGGAAAAGGTGGCTGTGTGATGGGGACCGGCACGTGTTTTGGTTCTGTTGGAATCTGTGTTCTGCCGAGTAGACTGAGGATGGGTAGTGCCAGGCCTTGAAGGTCACGCAAAGAGTCCTCTTCCCAGGAGGAAACGGCAGCATCATGTGGGGTTAGGGCTAGGGTGAGACGTGGCCACAGCCCCCCTCAGGATCATCTGGACCCAGGTCCTGGGTGTCCCGGCAGAGGAGCCGAAGAGAGCAGAGAAGTCAGATGTGGTCCCCAGGGAGGATCTGGGTGCTTGGGGGTGGGCTTTGGGGTGGGGAGGGACGTTGCGGGAGGGCTGGTTACTCTACCAAGTGGGGAGTGAGTACTTATTATCCACAACCAGCAGAGGGCGATGGCAGCAGTCCTTCCCGCAGTCTTTCTATGAGTCTGTGCGTTGGGTTTGGGGCTTCAGACAAAACTTGATCTCAGGGCAGCAGCACGTGATACGTTGGCTACGAAACCCATTAGCCAATTGAATTACCGCTCACCTTTCAACTCAGCAGAGTTTGGATGCTGATAGCATGAGCTGCTCCTGCCTCTGAACGTTTGCTCTGATCCTGGTAGAGTCAACTGTGTTGTAACGGCCTGCCGGCCTTGGACAGCGCTCTCCCTTGCCAAGCCGTGGTCTCCTGGGGGGCAGGGACCCCGTCCTGGCCCCCACAGTCTCTGTCACCATAGGGTTAGGCGCTCATCCGATGTGGTTGATGCATATGATTCGTGAGACACATCAAGGAAGAGCCACTGCACATGAAGTTCAAGGATAAACTTTGGAGTTGTAATATCGATTCTCTTTTGCATCTTCTGTGTTTCGTTCACAATACAGAACAAAGTTGTGTGTCCTACTTTAGGGAAAATAGAAGTCTATTCAGGGTATTGATTTTCTGCAGAATCTGATTCCGTCCTTTTACGTAATGAGTGAGATCACTCTCCTTATCTCCAGATATGTGTGTTAGACAGTCTTACTGCTGATAGCTGTGATCGGGGTAACGTCGCTCAGCCATCGATGGCTTTCACAGCCAGTGTGTAGCAGCTGCAAAACTACGATTCTGTTGATGTGCGTGGAGGAGGTTTTCCAGCCAGAGTGGAAGCTTAACCAGACCAACGGCGATGAGAATGTTAGCTGGAAGGAAGGACAGAGGCAAAGCTCTTCCCACTTAAGCCCAGAGGCCTCCGCACGCGCAGCCCCTACAGAAACACACACAGGATAGCGGGGCATCCGGAGATCCAAGCAGGTCGGAATGTTAATGAGGAGTGACCGCGGAGCAAGAGGCCTCAGCTTTCTTGAAAGGCCCTGACCTGCGATGCCCGAGGTCTGCCCACCAGCATCCTGTATCCCTTCCTGCATGGTTCCCAACTATGTCCAAACAGGCGCGTGTCTAGGAGGCTGAGCTCCAGTGTCCAGCGCCCAGGCCCCAGATGCTTGGGCGATTCAGAGATAAATCAATGTGAGCTGGTCAGGAAAGTGAACATAATACTTGATCCAGGTTTGAAAGGATACCTCAGCAAAGCAACAGACCCTGCGGGCTACAGAATATGTGGAAAGAATAAACCACTTCAATAATTTAAACAATTTTAAGGCTTTGATTTGAAAGTTCACTTCTATCCTGGAGTCTGAACAGCTGGCTATCTAAGAATTTCCCTGGAAGGCCTATGTGCCTCCGCCTCCCCAGGGGTTGTTTGCTTCTAGAACAGTCTGGTCTCTTCAGCCAGAGGCTCCAGAACCTTCTGCAGGTAATTAACGTTGCTGGACTATTCTCCACCTGGTCAGGTCTCGGGGAGAGTGTCCACGTGCTGGGAGAGTCTTCAGAATATCTGAAGACACAATAATCTTCCAATTCTTTACGTCAGTTTTGATTAAAAAAAAAATATCGGTCTCATTCCAGCCCTTTGACAGATGACACTTCAGGGACCAAAGGAAAATCTACTTCTTTGAGATCCAGTAGGAAAAGGCTGCATGCGGATCAGGACTTCGAGTGCAGTATTCACCGGCACATGTTGACTGGAAATCTTGACCACCCTGGATGCATTGAGTAGAGGCAATGCCCGGGGTGTGTGTTATCTGCATTTACTTGTAAAGCTGCAATAGCGACCTTGAATGCAACGCCAGTGGCATTTGATCTCTTTGTAAATGGGTGAGGAAGTCACCCACAGGTCCACAGGGCATGGCGATTCCTTTCTGAGGGTGCAGCCACTTCCCTTGAGCCTCTGTGTGGAGCCTGCGGAGGCCTGGCACGGTGCCCCCTTCCTGCCTGAGCGCGGCGGGAGGGAGCAGGGGGCCGGAGGCTGGAGACACGGGGCAGCCTGAAGTCCTGGCTCCAAGAGCTCCACGGTCATGGTCATTTCTTGGGTCTGGCTGCAATAGGGGTGCTGACTCTCCGTGCTTCTGCTTTGTCATCTCTGGGGTGGGATGATAACCTGTCTGTGCAGCAAGTGTTTTAGGCAAGATTAGGAGATTAAATGAGATGGGCTCTGCAGAGCATTGAGACCAGTGCCTGGCACACTGTAGGTGCTCATTAAATGGTAGCTCTTATTATTGCGAGAACTCAGGGGTCTTTGGAGCTTTCGCGTATACTGCAGTGAGATGCGAGGATGCATCCCTGCTCACCCCGCTAAGTCAGCTGACCGGGTCCTCTTCCAGTGCACCCCCTGGGCCGGGGCATTCGGTCAAAGAGGGTGGTGTTTCCAGACAGAGGGGCTCTTTCTCTAAACGAGGGTTTTCAGCTCAGTTTTACAGCAGCTGCTCTAAGCTGGTGCTGCCAGTGGGTCATGCCAGTCCGTCTCTGCCAGCTCCCTTTTGCTGCAGACACTGCCAAGTCTGGAAATTAGCCGTGAGACCTGTGCATTGGCTCAGCTCCTGGCAATTCACCTCCACTGGCCTGATCACTGGAGATCAGTGGGTGGCTCTGGAAAAGGTGGCCACAGACTCGAGTCTCAGTGAGAGCTGGTCACGAGGCAGCCCAGAGGGGAAGCTGGGGATGTGGTTGGCGGGGTAACCCAGCCTGGCGCCTCTCCCCATCTCAGGCAGCCCCACGCCCTTTCCTTCCTCTGCTCCGCGTCACCACCGTGCCTCCCTAATGAGGCTTCTCTGCTTTCTGCCTTCATCTTCTCACTGCACGAAAGGGAGTTCGTCCTGCCCCGCCCCCCAAACTGCTACCTGCCGGAGGTGCTCTGCAAGGTGCTGGCCGGCCTGCATCTTCCTCCCACACTGGGATTCTTGGCTTCCCTCTATGCTGATGACTCCTGAAGCTGTACTCTCAGTACATGCCAGATCTGCCCTGACGACAGCGACACCAGCTCCCGTTATGAGGACTCACACTCTCTAGTCCTCACCGAGGTCTCAAGGCACCAGTATTACGTCTCCATATTTAAACTGGAAGAACTGAAGCTGTGGGTTGGCAGGGTAGAGTTGTAGCTCACGGCAGATCCTGAGGCTCTTTCCCTGCAGTGTCCCTGCTTCACTTGTGTTCGCAACTGATACGGTCTTGTGCATGCCGTGATCTTGATTCACACTCAACGTGCCAGATACCAAGCTTGCCAGATGCCCTCCCCAGCCCCCTGCACCCCTCATTCACCACCACGCACCCTCGTGCCTCCTTCCATCATTGTTTGACTCCTCTGGGGTCTCCCCTCTCTGCCCATCCCAGCTTCCCATTTGTTATTTCATTTCTCTAGTTGAGGCCCTCTCTGCCCTTTCCCTCTCTCTTTAAACTGAGACTTCAAATCTGGCATTGTCACTAGTGGGAATGCATTTGGATATCTGTTTACAGTATGGCTTGGTTTTTATTCCATTAGTCGTCTGGCTAGTTGCAATGCTATGCTTCTGTTCCATTCTGCATCCTCCACCCCTCTGAATAGGCAGAATTTCAGTGACTTGCTATCTCTCAATCTCAAAGTAAACTAGAAATCCCAGGATCTTCCTGGATTCTCCCTTAGACGTAAACATCAGGAAACTCCCTCCGGCCCTCTTGTTAGGTGGGTTCTCGTGGGAACATGGGAGGCAGAACGAGGAGGTGACTGGACAAGAAGTCATACCACGAGGACCAGCACAGTACTTACGAGAAATAAAAGGCTGAGGATTCACGCCCGCCGCAGCCGTTCACGTGGTCCATGCCGGGTGTCATGAGGCTGATGAAATTTCTTACCTTTTTTGCCCCCTAAACAGCCTCCATCTCATTATTTGGGGTCCTAAGGGGCCAGATCGAAAGCTCTCAATCATTTCTGGGTTTCCACAGAGAATTTTTCCTCTACCTGTAATTTTCCCATTACACTGGAGCCTAGTACACCCCTACCCGCCCCGGGCAGGGAAGTGCCACTTTCAGCTTTGGATCTGCAGCCCCTGGGAGCCCTGCCCAGCAGTCTGAGCCGCAGCCCAGTGTTTGTAGGCAGAGAGGGGCTGGTTTGGTGTCTAAACAGTGTCTGGAGGGAACCAGGCATTATGCTCTTTGGATGCCCTAAACATTCTGTGTAAATAGTTCCTTTTCTTGTTAATCCCTAGATGAGAGGAGATATGAAGCTCAATGCAAATAATGCCTGAAGCATCTTTCTTAATTAACTTTGAAATGCTAGTAATTATCCACATAATTAGAGCAAATCGAATCTAGCTTGTGTCGCTGACAGGGCGGATGTTCGGAGGCTGGCACCTCCTTGCTCACAGTGGTTTCAGTCACACAAAAAATTCAGCCCAGGGCTTCCCTGGTGGCGCAGTGGTTGAGAGTCCGCCTGCCAATGCAGGGGACGCGGGTTCGTGCCCCGGTCTGGGAAGATCCCACATGCTGCGGAGCGGCTGGGCCCGTGAGCCATTGCCGCTGAGCCTGCGCGTCCGGAGCCTGTGCTCCGCAATGGGAGAGGCCACAACAGTGAGAGGCCCGCGTACTGCAAAAAAAAAAAAAAAAGCAAAAACAAATTCAGCCCACATGACAACATAACTGCCTTCTGAGCGCTCGCTGCCCAGAGATGCCCACCACAAAGGAAGTGCTGAGGGGCTTTGTACCCGTTTGACACACACACAGGTGCCGCCTCGTGTGGACTGCAGATGCCCTCAGCTGAGCTCGCGGGAGTCGGGGAGCCCTGGTGTCAGTCGGTGGGGTGGGCTGCTTCGGGGTCCGGGTAGCATCAGTGGTGCTGCTGGCTGCGTGTGCAGAGCTCTCTGCCTCTGTGCCCGGGTGCAGCCCCGGAAGCAGGGGGTCAGGACACAGGAGGCAGAGATTGGGGTGATGCTCCAAAGACACGTGGAGCCCCCAGGAGCTGGAAGGGGCAGGAAGGACCCTCCCCGGAGCCTCGGAGGGAGCACAGCTGTGCATCACCTTGACTTTGGACTTCTGGCCTCCAGACCTGTGGAGAGAATAAATTTCTGTTGTAAGTCACCTAGTTTTTGGCACTTTGTAACAGCAGCCCAGGAAACTAACAAACCTGCCCCTCCAGGTGCTGGTGACGTTCCTGGAACCCTAACAACAGGCGACTGGTAGAACCCAGCAGATGATTCACGTGGAATTTCCAACCAGCCTGATGTGATGGGTGGTTCTGGGTGGGGCTCAGAGCGTTAGTTGCTGTGTCTTGCACATCTGAGTTTGTGCAGACTGGTTTGTGATTGGCTGGACGTTCTTCACTCTTTTTTTTGTTTCTTTCCTCTTTCAAACTAGTGTTTTGTTTGTTTGTTTTTCTCCTAAGTGCGTCCCTTTAAATCTCTGGGACTCTGCTGTGTCTGCTCACTGCCCCCTGTGCTGTCCGCCTGGGAGATGCTGCTGGATAAGGGGTCCCTGCTGCCCAGAGACAGTTCTCTCTGCATTGCCCACCCATCATCCCTGCAGGGACCCCGAAAGCTAAATCCGTCACCATTCCTGCCTGGAAACTGGGTGCACCAAAACGAGGTGGATTTAGAATAAAATTATTTACTACCATCCTTAAGAGGGAAGACCCATGTCCCACCAGTTCCCGCGTCCTCCCCGTTCCGCGTTCCTGATCTCATACGTGTACCTACTGTTGTTCACTGGTATTCCAGCAGGCTTTCCCGAGGCACCTCTGCCTGCCCCCCAGGGAACCTGCTGGGGCCGTAGTCTTGGGTCACCTCCTTAAACTCTCCTGTAAGACAGGAATAAAGACACAGACCTACTGGAGAATGGACTTGAGGATATGGGGAGGGGGAAGGGTAAGCTGTGACAAAGCGCGAGAGAGGGGTGGACATATATACACTACCAAACGTAAGGTAGATAGCTAGTGGGAAGAAGCTGCATAGCACAGGGAGATCAGCTTGGTGCTTTGTGACCACCTAGAGGGGTGGGATAGGGTGGGAGGGAGGGAGACGCAAGAGGGAAGAGATATGGGAACATATGTATATGTATAACAGATTCACTTTGTTATAAAGCAGAAACTAACACGCCATTGTAAAGCAATTGTACTCCAATAAAGATGTAAAAAAAACCCCAAAACCCCCAGGGCTGAATTGCAGCTCATTTGCTCCCAGCTTGGAACGTGTGTGTCTGTGGAGGGCAGTTAGGCTTCATGGGATCACCCCTTGCAGAGGGTGAGTGGTTGACTGTGGTTATATCTGTAGGTGCACGGTGATATTTTCCCTCCTAGAAACAGCCTCTTTATACTGCCACGTTGAAAAACCAGTTCTTGGAGATGACCTCCTCTGGCTGACCTTGGCCAGCCTTCTGCAGCTGCTGTATTGCAAAGCCCAGCATGATGGCTACTCAGAGTGGGCTGGAAGCACTTGTAACCCAGGCAGTGATGGGAACTCATGGCTGTGAGGTTTGTCCAAGTGCACTCCAGCCCAGCACCTGTTAGGTCCCAGATGGCAAACGTTGTTGAGGACATAGGGCCGGGGGTCAGCAGTTTGTATCTGAGCCATAAAGACCCCCGGAGAAAGAGAATAAACACCATATCTTCTTCCCCTTTTGAAGCTCAATGTCATTAGACCATGTTAGATTATTGTGGGCTCACGACCCGTGGGCAGAGATGACCTTACAGGGGAAACTTGCTTTGACGGTAGGGAGAATTGGGGCTGCTGCTGGCTGGGGCAGATCTTGTCTCAGGCAAAGTCTGGTTCCGGCACTTCTGGCCCAGTCCTGTGTGAGGGCTTCAAATAAGTGACTGAGCCTGTGAGTGTGGGATCAGTTAAGGATGCCCAGCGGGGGGCTCTCCTGCTTGAGTACCAGCTCAAGCTGAGAATAACTGGAAGGGCAAGAGCTCTACAGTCCTCCCTGCCCCTTCCAGGGATCCTCATCTTTGTGAGCTTCTGCAGTTTCCCTGGGATTTCTGGAGGCACGTTGCCTCAACCCGGGGTGAGCATCGTGCGTTAGCCCTTTGGAAGGGGGATCAGCCTCTGGTGCGAGACCCCGGGGCACAGTGCTTGAGCTCTGCTAACTTGGCCAAGTGGGGCTAGAGCTTTGTAACTGGAATGAGGCTTGGGGAGGGGCTACATAAACCCCCGCAAGGCGGTGTGGGTCCCATGCGCACATATACGTGGGTTCAAATGTGAGACCACCCCGCGGTGCTTACTGCTTTCTCTCAGTCACCATGATGCCGGCGCACGTGCTCACGGAGTGGGAGAGAGCTGGGTTTGGAAATCAGAGACCTGGCTGTGAATGCTGCTGCTGCCGTCGCCCAGCTCTGGGGGTCACCTCGCTTCTCCAGGGTCAGATGTCCTCAGCTGGGTGTTGGACAGGTGCCTCCGGAGGCGGGAGCATGCCTGTGAAAGTGCTTGTTGGAAACTGAAAATCCTGGAGGGGGTTCATTTGCTACTATTATTCCCCGTGCGGTTTTGCAGGCTTGTCAGGCAGAGATGATTTGTGCTTTGGGCAGCGTGGATCTAGCCGATTCATGAGCCCTTGTGCGAGCTTATTTCCCCCTGAGAACTGGGGTCAAGCGGTCCCCATGGTGGCCTCCGGAGGGCCGTGTGGACTGGCCTGCAGGGTGTTCTGCTGCCCCTACTGGAAACGTGCACCGATACCGCTACGTATGCCTCACAAGCTCAGTCGTGGGCAGAAATGAATTTATCTTGTTCACGCCGCTCTCGGTGACAGTATTTAATGAAGAGACGTTTCAGAGTGTTCCTGAACTTACGGATTTTGAGACAGGCCGCATAGCTTTACAAAATCACTTGCAGAAACAAATTCGGAACTGCAATTCACTTCACTTAATGAAAAGAAACCAAAAAGGCACGTGGTTGCCGCTTGGCTGGATGTTTCCTTTGCACGTGTCCCAGCCTGTACACGTCAGTGAGGCCCCGCCGCTTCAAGCCAAGAGCTTTCAAACTTCAATAGGTTGATGGCCGTGTGTGGAAAGTGGCCGAGGGGGCTTATGTTGGAATTCCATAAATGGGCGTCCCAACTTTGCATCTAAGTGGATCACCACACTGAGTTCAGAAACGTAACACCTGTCACAACTCGTCACAACAGGCGCTTCTGATTATCCGAGCCCTGAGTTAGAATTTTCCAACAGAGCCCATCAGGAGCGTGTGATATAAGATCCAGATGTACCCTGGGATGTTCTGGTTTCTGGAACAACATGTTTGGGAGACTGCTGGGCCCGTGTCTCTCACTGCATGGTGTCCGTGATGGCTAGCAGCTCAGGGGCACGTAACTGAGGGGTGTGATTCCAGTTGCAGCAAAGGGGCGTCCCTGGGAAGCGGGCGTGTGTCCCATAGGCAGGAAGTAGCGCTGAGTCCTGCTCTGCCGGTTCTCCGGGGATGCCCGCTCCTTGTGTCTGCTCAGCCTCCTGAAATCCACTCACTCCTGAGAACGGGGGCTTTGCCTCATAACCTGGCAGGTCAGGTTGTTACGTGTGGCCTTGTGTCCAGCAGCTCACTTCAGTACTGACTGCGTTTTCTCCTGTCTCCGTCCTCATTTTCCACTGACACTGCTGTGTAATTGCCTGCAGCCTGGGTAATTAATTGTTAGTTCTGGGTGCATTGGTGTAGCCCTAGTGAGCACGAGAGGCCCCCGTGTTGGGAAGGTCTCTGAATTGGATTTTCATCTGCTCGGCACTGTCGTTGTTAATTATGAGACCAGCAGTGAGGCCATTTTGGAAATGAAAACACATTACCCTGACTTGCAGGCATCCTGGATCCGTTAAGTTTCTCTTCCAGCTGCCTCGCAGACACGTGCAGATGACAGCTTCGGATGCTTTCTTTAGATTTACGTATGGATAAGATCATGCCCTTGGAGGCTGCTTCTATCCTTCTGATGGGGGTGCGCGTGGAGGATGCCTGTTTCTTGAGTTTGCTCTGCTTCATTTGATCTGGCACTTGGACCCTTTGCAGAAGAAAAGCGTAGCAATAAGCCCAGGAGGCTGGCCGTAGCTGCATTATTCAACATGTGGCCGGAGGGCGTTGGTGCGGTGCCCTCAAAAGAGGGTCTGCTTGAGATTCAGTGTAGTTGCTGCTCAGCCGCCACCCTCAGGGCACCTCACCGTTTTGGGGATCCCTTGAGTACCCTTTGCGCGCGGCCACATGGTTTACTTATGGTTTCTGGCTTATGTCGGTTTACCTAGCACTGCACCTGTTGTGGACAGACTAAAGGCTCCCCAAACATTTTCCTGCCCTTATCCCTGAAGCCTGTGACTGTGTCATCTTACGTGGTGAAAGGAACTCTCTGGATAGGCTTAAATTAAATATCTTGATATATAGGGAGATTATTCTGGATTACCTGGATGGGCCCAAGGGTCCTTTAAGAGGGAGACCAGAGGGTCAGAGGCAGGAAAAGCAGATCTAGTGACGGGACCAAAGCTGCTTCAGGCTGGAGTGTTGCACTTTGAAGGGAGGAAGGGGCCCTGGGCCAGGAGATGCAGGCACCTCCAGACACTGGAAAAGGCAAGGAGACAGACTCTCGTCCAGAAGGAGTGAAGCCCTGCCTGCACCTGGATTTTGGAGTTCTGACCTCCAGAACCGGAAGAGAATAAAGTTGAGGAGTTATTTTTGAGCCGCTGAGTTGTGGCCATTTGCTACAGCAGCAATAGTAAACTAACATTGAACCCGATCCTTACGAGGTATGAAGTGTTTGTTGAATGGAAGATTGCTGGAGAAGCAGAGCCCCAGCGATGTAGTTTCCATGTGAAATCAGTTCCAGAATGAGCGCTAATAAACTCACCTCACCTTCTCTCGCTCTGCTGAGATGAGGACCATTTACTGCCTTTTGGTTCATGACGCAGAATCCTCACGCGCATGGAGCAATTTTGGCTAAGAGCAGTGTCGACTAACAGCTGCAGCTTCGTTGTAAAATGCTATTAAATGGAAACTTAAAGGTTTCCATTAATTTCCTTTCGTGAAGTTTTCATGATGTGTTTAAAGGAAAAACTGTGAGTATGTCACCCTATCATCTGTTTCAAAGATGCAGGAAAAAAGGTAAGAAAAAAGAGAATCAAAGCAGTATTTTGAACTTTTGAGGGCACCCTTTCTCAGAGCCCTCAAATTCCCAGTGGAAGACATAACGCATACCTTTGGCTTAAAAGGATACTTTGTAGTTTTGTGTCTCTTTTGTCCTTTTTTATTTTCTATCTCAGCTTGTCTCTTATTTGTGGTCAGCATGTGTCTCTTATTTGTGGTCAGCATGTTGCCTTCATTTCTGTTAACGAGATGCTGCACAGCTCTTGAGGAAGGTTTCAGAGAGGGATTGCGGGACGGCAGGTCAGGGAAGCAGCGTGGTTGTCCAAGCCCGGCCACCGAGCAGCCTGTGACCTGGTCCAGTCAAATCCCTGTCTGGGTCCTGGCTTCCTCTTCTGTAACATGAGGGCTCAGAGTAGATAGTCCCTGGCATACTTCCCTCTGAATTCTGGTCTCGCCCAGGCCATTTTGAGAGCCAACTGAATGGGATGCATGTTGATTCTGTTCAGCTGGACATTTCCAACCCAAAGTCTTTAAAGGTGGGCTGACCTTCCACGTTTTATTTCTTGAGGAAAAAAACCCCAAACAAAGAAGTTTCTAAACATGTTAATAAGCTCCCCTAAGACCACCATTCATCATTCTGATTGAAACCTTTTAAACTGCATAATTGTGCTCTGTTTTTCTCAGTTCCGATAATGAAGTAGCTTTTGAGGCAACAGTGATTAACTACAGGCTTGATAGAGCGCGATGCATTTGTCTGTAGGTGTCTGCTTTTTTCGGTTTTAAATTTATCTTAACTCTCTTTGTGGAGTGAATCCATAGGACGATGGTGCTGCCACAAGAATGACAATGATGCCTCCTTCATTCCGCCCCAAATTAATGAAGGGCGATTAGTGAAGTTCCTATTTGCCCTTTAAATGTGATTTTCCCCCCTCTTTTTTGACTCGTGCCAAAGCTCGTGGCAGGGCTGCTCTTTATTGAGCTGTGCCTCCTCCTCAACCCCATAAATACATTTTTTTAAAAAAAAAGACTTAATAGATGACTTCTTTAAAGATTTATGAGGCTCTGCAACTAGACTTTGTATAAAGAAAGTACGGATCCTAAATTTTATGTTTTAATAAGATCAGAGGGACTGATTCATTGTTTTTTTGGTACTTTATAGAAAGTCGATAAATACAATTCTTTGACTCCTGTGAGACTTTCGGTGTTTTGGTCTTCCACTGAAGCTCAAATGTGCATTACAGGGAAAGATTTCTGGTTGAAATGATTCAGAAAATGCATAATTCAGTAAGCTGAACTGGAAACCCTCGGGATAATTCACCTTCTCGGATGTGAACAGTCTGTAACCCCTCCTTTGAATTCCCAGCCTGGGAATATTGTTTCCAGTTCCACAGGTCAAAGGATGGTTTTGAGTCCCCTAACAGTAAGTTGTAAAGGGAAAGATGTAGAAATCATTGCTTACGGCTTTGAGAAGAAGTCTAGGAAATTATGCTGATCCAGATGAAAGAAATAGGTTGTGAGATATAAGAATTATCTGCTCTAGTAAAGGTGAAGTGGCCATAACTCAGCAGTGTGATAGCATCTCCCGAGTGGAGGATAACCACGCACAAGAAGAGGTGACAGGCTGCCAACCCAGTGGCGATAAAAAGGGTTTTCTCTGTCCTTTGCCGTAAAACTGACGTTGTGTTCAACGACATGACCTCGAAGGCAGATAGTCACCTGGTGTTTCCTTCCGCTTTGCTCTGAAGGATGCGCATTTAAAGATGGAGGAAGTGTGGGGTGAGGGCTGGATTGCAGGAGACAGGAGCGTGTCTGCTCTTCTGCACCCGCGGAGGACCGGACCTCTGATCACAAACACATCCTGCCCCGTGGTCCACGGCAGCCACCAGCCACACTGAAGATGGAGAATGAGATTTGGTCTTGAGCTGCACTCCGGCATGATTTCTAGGGTCAGTTTCCCCACACCTACAGCGAACTGGGTGGCACGCTGGACTTGGAACCCATGGTCACCTGTCAGGATGATCAAATTCAGGGTGTGGATTGAATAGAAAATGGCATTACAGATCTTTCGTAAGGCTTCTTTAAAAAATTTTCATGAAAATCACCCAAGTAATTCAATTTCTTCATAGAATTCAAGAAGACAAGAATATACAGATACTTTAAAAATGAATAAAGATCACCCATAAACCCAGCACCTGAAATCAACCAAACATTGCTGTTTTATAATGTATATTCTTCCAGACTTTATATATATATATGTGCGTGTGTGTATACATATATACTATATTTTTATGCATTGTATCCTTCTTTCCCCTTTTTAACTGAACTATACGTACAGTAAAGTATGCTAATCTTAAGTGTACAGATTGATACATTTTTATATAGATGTACACCCATATAGCCATCACCCAGATCAGGGCAAAAAACCCTCCGATCACCCTGGAAGACTGTTCAAACCCTTTTCAGGAGAGACAAGAGGGCATTGTACGTGGTAATTGCTGTACTGACTTCACACTGAAAGTCAGCTGTGCCTGTTCTAGAGCTTCAGATTTATGGTATCACACACTGTGCAGACTTCGGTGAAATAAATGTGGCACTCACATTTCTGTGTATAAGAGTAGTTACTTCCTTTTAATTGTGCAGTCACATTCCATCGTATAAATATGCCACAACTTATTATTACCTGTTCTCTTGTTTTTGGACATTTGGCTTGCTTTGCAGTTCTTGGTTACCAGGAATAAACGTGTAGGACCATGCTTGTGTATATCTTTTGGGAGATGTATACACTCATTTCTCTTGAGTCAATACTGTAGGAGAAATATTGCCTGTTGTAAAATGCATACATGATTATCTTTAACAGATGCCACTAAATAGTTTTTAAATTAATGTTCCATATCCTCACAAATTTCTTTTTAATTTTAGTCTTCCTGGTGAGTGTGTGAAGGTACTTAATTATGATTTTAATATACATTTTTTCTGATAAAGACTTACGTTGGAAACCTTTTCATATGCTCATTAAGTATTTGAATATCCTCTTTTGTATTTTGCCTACTCAAGTCTTCGACTATTTTAAAAAATTAGGTAGATTTTTATTATTGATTTGTGAGAATTCTTTATATATTCTGGATATAAGTTCATTCTTGGATATATGTTTAGCAGATTTTCCCTCAACGGTGATTTGTTTAACGGAACACAAGTTCTTAATGTTAATATGTCCATTTTATCTAGTTTTTTGTTTTCTATTAATGCTTTTTGTCATGCTAAGAAATATTTCTCTACTCAAGATGATGAAAAAATGTTCCTGTGTTTTCTTTTTGAAACTTTATTGTTTCACCTTTTGCATTTAGATTTATAATAATTCTTGGGTTGATTTTGGATGTGGTTTGGAGTAGAATCAAAGTGTATGCTTTTCTTTTCTGTTGCTTCATTACCATGTATGCAAGAGCTTATCCTATCCCTTCTGAATTTAGATGCCCTTTTCCTAAAGCAAGTGACTGTACCTGCATGTCTGTTTCTGTATTTTCTATTCTGTCACTGTCTATTTATCATTGCAGAAACAACACACAGTGCCCTGATTACTATAGCTTTGTAGTAAGTCTTGTTGTCTGATAGTTTGTCTCCCAACTTCTTTGTTTTTCCTCAAGACTCTCTTGATTATTCTAGGTTCTTTGTATTTCCATGTAAATTTTAGAATTGGCTTGTCACTTTCACAGAAATACCTGCTGGAATTTCAGTTGAGCTTGCATTGAATCCAGAGATCAGTTTGAGAAGAATTGACATTTTTTTTTTTTTTTTTTGCGGTACGCGGGCCTCTCACTGTTGTGGCCTCTCCCGTTGCAGAGCACCGGCTCCGGACGCGCAGGCTCAGCAGCCACGGCTCAAGGGCCCAGCCGCTCCGCGGCATGTGGGATCTTCCCGGACCGGGGCACAAACCCGCATCCCCTGCATCGGCAGGCGGACTCTCAACCTCTGCGCCACCAGGGAAGCCCCAAGAATTGACATTTTTTAAAAAATGATTTTTATAAGCCATAAATAAGGAATATCTCTTCCTATGTCTTCTTTAACTTATTTCAGAAATGTTTTATAGTTTTCCATGTAGAAGTCTTACCCTTGAAAAAAAAATTAATCCATAGGTATTTGATTTTTTGATGCTGTGTTAAGCAGTATTTGAAAATTTTCTTCTAATTTTTGTTGGTAGTATCTAGAAACAAAATGGGCTCTTTACACTGATAATATTTACAGTGACTTTTCTAAATTTACTCATTAATTCTAAGAGTTTATTTGTAGATTATTTTGGATTTTCTATGCATTTATGTCATCTGTGAATCTCGCCATTTTTATTTCTTCTGTCTGTCTTCTCTCTACCTACCTACCTATGTATGTATGTATGTATCTATTTTTGTATGTATGTATCTATTTCTCTAATTACATATGTATGTATGTATCTACCTATGTATCTCTGTATGTGTGTATTTATTTGTCTAATTATGTATGTATGTATATATGTATGTATGTATGTATCTACCTAGCTATCTACCTACATATCTTTGTATGTATGTATGTGTCTATCTACTTATGTATCTTTATGTGTATGTATGTATCTATTTCTCTAATTATATATGTATGTTTGTATGTATGTATCTGTCTGTCTATCCATCATCTTTGCCTCATTGCTCTGGCAGTCTAGCACAATATTTAGTAGAAGTGGTGGTAATGGGCTTCCTGAACCTACAGAGAAGGTGTTCACTCTTTTGATATCAAATATACTGTTAGCTATAGGGTTCCCCCCCCAACAGATTATCTTTGTCATTTTTAGGAAGACCCTTTCAATTCCCAGTTTTCTGAGCATTTTAATCATGAACGGTTACTGAATGTTATTAAATGTTTTTCTTCATCTGTTAAGACAATCCTATGGTTTGGTCCTTTACTCTGTTAATGTGAATAACATGTATTGGTATTTGAATGTTAACTCAACCCTTGCATTCCTGGAGTAAACCCCATCTGGTCATCTTTTTACTATACCAAATTCAATTGCTAATGTTAATTAGGATTTTTGTGTCTAGGCTCATAAAAGATGTTGACCTATAGGTTCTTTCTTAGTGTCTTTGTCATATTTTTGGCATCAGGGTCCTGCTGTACTCATAAAATTAATTGGTGAGTGTTCCCCTTTCTTCCCTTCTCTGAAAGAATATTTTTCAGATGGATATTATTATTTTTAAAAGTTTGGAGATATTAAGCATGACTCTACCTGAGACTAACGTTTTCTTTATGGGAATTTTCTCACTGTTGATTTAATTTTTAGGCAGATATAGGGCTACTTAAATGTTCTGTTTTTCCTGATGCCAGCTTTTTAGGTTGTGCTCTTCAGAAAGTTTGTTCTTTTCATCGAAGTTTACGAACGCCTTGGCATAAGATTTTTTCATAATATCCTTTATTTTCTTCTCTAGGTCTATGGGATCTTGGTGGTGTCCCCTTTTCATTCATGATAGTGGTCATTTTTTCCTCTCTTTCTGCCTCATCATTCTTTAAAGGGAATTTTCAATTTTATTAATATTTTTAAATAACATGGTTTGGCTTTGATTTTCCGTATTGTAAATCTGCATTTTGTTTCACTGACATCTCCTCTTGTCTTTTCTGTTTATTTTCGTCAACTTTAATTTGTTATTCTAGATTCTTGACATGGAAGTTTAGATAATGAATATAAATCATTTCTTCCCATTTCTTTCAATATATAAATTTTGGGCTATAGACTCTTCTCTAAGCACTGTTTTAATTTTATCCCACAATTTTTAATATTCCTGTTTTCATTATTGTCCAGTTCAAAGTATTTCCCTTTGTAATTTAATCTTCACCCGTGGGTTCTCGTTCAGGCATTTCATTTGTTCCCAACAGTTGTGTGCTTTCCTGCTATCTTTGTTATTTATTTTGTTTCATTGTCATTAGAGAAGAGCTCAGTGCGGTTTTAATTATTTGAAATTCACTGAGTCTTGCTTTCTGACCCAGTGGATGGATTTAGTTTGGTAAATGTTCCATGTACACTTATATAGAATATGTATTCTGTCATAGCTGTGTGCAGTGTTGTGTACATTCCAATTAGGTACTATTTGTAAATCATGTTCAGATCTTCTATATTCCTTCTGATTTTTTGCTTGTTTAATTAGCTCCCTTTAATTCAAGCTTGAAGAACTCCTTTCAGCATTTCTTGTAATGCAGTTCTAAAGGTGATGAACTCTCTCAGCTTTTTTTGTCTGGGAAAGCTTTTATCTCTCCTTCATTTCTGAAGGACAACTTTGCGGTAAAGTGCTCTTGGTTGGGAGTTTTTTCTTTCAGCACTTTGAATATCATCCCATCGTCTCCTGGCCTGTACGGTTCCTGCTGAGAGAATCTGCTGACAGCCTTAGGGGGCTTCCCTTGTATGTGAGGGATTTTTTTCTCTTGCTGCTTTTAAAATTCTCTCTTTATTTGATTTTAGACAGTTTTATTATAATGTGTCTTGGAGAAGGTCTTTTGAGTTGAAAAAATTAGGGAGACCTATGAAATTTATGAACTTTGGTGTTCAAATCTCTCTCTAGATTTGCAAGTTCTCAGCCATTATTACTTTAAATAAACTTTTCTCCCCTTTCTCCCTCTTTTCTCCTTTGAGACTCCAGTAATTCATAGATTGTTCCTCTTAATGGTATCCGTAGTTCACAGAGACTTTCTTCACTCTTTTTCATTCTTTTTTCTTTGTTCTCCTCTGACTGGGTAATTTCAAATGACCTGTCTTTGAGTTCACAGTCTCTTTCTTCTGCTTGGTCCAGTCTGATGATGATAGTGTCTACTGCATTTTCCATTTCATTCATTATATTCCTCAGCTCCAGAATTTCTGTTTGTCTCTTTTTAATGATTTCTGTCTCTGTTAAACTTCTCATTTTGTTAGTTTATTGTTTTCCTGATTTTGTCAAACTGTCTTTCTATGTTTTCTTGTGGCTCGCTGAGCTCTCTTTAAGCTACTATTTTGAATTCTTTCTCAGGCAGATTGCAGACCTCCCTTTCTTTGGGGATGGTCACTGGAAAATTATTGTGTACCTTTGGTGGTGTCATGTCTCCTTGACTTTTCATGTTCCTTGAAGTCCTGTGTTGCTGTCTTTGCATTTGAAGATGTCACCTCCTCCAGTCTTTACTGACTTGCTTTGAGAGAGAAATGCCTTTTGTCAGACCTGCTAGGGGTTTTGAGGCCTTCTGAGACCTTTCCTATGGGTACACCTACTCCACACTTCTTGTTCTCTCTTGGGCAGAATTCTTAAGATTGTGTGCCTTCTCCAATCCTGCAAAGCCAGGCTGGCTGCTACCCTAAACTGTGTCTTTATATTTAAAGTGTATATCTTGTAAAAAGCACATAACCGGGTTTAATCTTCTTGTGTAGTCTGACAGTCTTTGTCTTTCAGGTGAAGTGTTTATTCTGTTTATATTTAATGTACGTACTGATTTGGTTGGGTTTAAGCCTTAAAACACTTCCCACGCTTTGTGTCAGACAGTAAATATTCTAGAGTATTCACCCACATATTTACCCTTGGTGATGCTCTTTATTGCTTAATGTATTTTTTTTTTTTTTTTTTTTTTTTTTTTTTTTTTATGCGTTACGCGGGCCTCTCACTGTTGTGGCCTCTCCCGTTGCGGAGGACAGGCTCCAGACGCGCAGGCTCAGCGGCCATGGCTCACGGGCCCAGCCGCTCCGCGGCATGTGGGATCCTCCCAGACCGGGGCACGAACCCGTGTCCCCTGCATCGGCAGGCGGACTCTCAACCACTGCGCCACCAGGGGAGCCCGCTTAATGTATTTCTGTGCCTGCATCGAGGATACGTTTTTTTTTCTGCCACTAAAAACTTCCTTTAGTATTTCTTGTACTGTGGGCCTTCTAGCAATGAACCTCTGTTTTCATTGGTTTTAAAACATCTTTATTTTCCCTTTATTTTTGAGGGGCTCTTCCCTGGGTATAGTATTTTTAGTTGGGCTTGTTTTTTCTTTCAGTGTTTTACCAATGTCATCGCCTTTTCTTTAGAGTTCCACTTTTTCTTTTAAAAAGCCATCTGTTAGTCTTATTATTCTTTTGAAGGTAATATGCCTTTTTCCTTCTGGCTGGATTTTCTCCATATTTTTGGTTTTCAAGTCTAAGTACACTGTTTTTAGGTTTTCTTTGTATGTATTTTTGTGGGGCTTCACTGAGGGATTCATTGAATCTGTGAGTTAATGGCTTTCATCAGTTCTGTATAATTCTTATCTATTCTCTTTTCAAATGTTTTTGCCTCATGCTTTCTTGCCTGTCATTTGGAACTTTATTTACAAGTATGTTAGGCTATTTGACAGTATTCCACATGTCTCCAATGCTCTGCTATGTTGTTACTTTTTATTATATTTTCCCCTTTGTTCTTTAATGTAGACACTTTTTAATTGATATTTCTAAGTTCACTAATTATCCTCTGCTGTGTACAGTCTGTTTTTAATGCATCCAGTGCATTGTAGTTTGAAATATTATATTTTCAGTTTTAGAATGTCTATTTGATTTTTTAAATAGATTTCAGAATTCTTCATCTTTTCATTCTTTTATCTACTTTAACATACTAATCATAGTTATTTAAATGTCTTTGTATGCTTTCCAATATATGGACAATCTGTGGATCTGGTTACGTAGTCTAATTTTTATTGTTTGGATTATTGGTCACTTTATACTGCCTCTTCATTTGTCTCATAGTTTTTGAATGTATGCCAGACATTGTGAATAAAAGAACCATAGAGACGCCGATGATGTTAATTTCCTCTGGAAAGGATTCTCTTCTTCCTAAGTAGTTTTTTGTTTTTGTTTGTTTTATGTTTTGCTTTATGCTTAAGTTTGAATGGCTGGTCAGCAAAGAATTGAGCCACTTCGCTATATAAGTAAGACTCAGTCTTACTCCCATCTCTTTTTCTTGGGCCTGGTTCTCCTGGGCTATTAGTCTAGAGGCTGACAGGTGTCTGTCCCACAGCTCTGAAGTCCTGTGGCACTCATGTCAGTTCTCAGAGGTTTGATGTTGAGTCTTAGCCTCTCTCCCCCTGCAGCTTTAAATTCATCAGTTTTCCTGAGCAGGATGCTGTCTCTGTGTTTTAGGCAGTCCTCTTGCCTCTAGTGGAGCTTTGTCTCCTAAACAGTCTTAATTGCAGGATATTTCAATCTACCTAGTAGAGATTTCTGACTCCAGCCCCGCCCCCTTCAGCCTCCTATGTTACCCTAGAACTTAGCAAATGCCCCAAGGATTTAAATTGGCTTTTCCCCCTGTTTTTGGATTCCAATTCATCTTTCCAGCTGGTGTGGCTGTCAGCAGGTCTCCTGGTGTTTCTTCCTCCCACTAGAATCTTTCTGTGTTGGTTAAACCAAATCCTCAGACTTTGCCCCAAATGTGCAAATGTTCCCGCAAGAGAAAGCTTCTGGCAACCATCAGTTCTAGTAAAGACTTTTCCTTCTCTGGGATATTTGCTCATTTAGATGTTATTTCTACCACAGCTGTCTGATGTTTTAAAAATACAGCCTCTTGTAATTTATCTAGTTTTATTCTAGTTGTTGAAGTGAGACCATCCGCTGCCTACAACCTATAACATCCTACTTGGAACAAAAGTTTGACAACTTGTTTATAATCTGTTTTCTCCCTATTAATGTACTATGAACCCATGTCCCTTTTAATACATTTATGTCAGTAAGTATACTTCTGTAACTTTATTTAAAAATCTATATAGATTTTAACTATTCCCCTGTGGTTGAATATTTAGATTCTTTCTTTTTTTTTTCGCAGTGTACTTCAAGTTTATCATTAAAAATTTCTGACATATAGGCTAACAGATAAAGTATTACAAAGGACACCTGTATAACTACCAACAATTGTCAACATTTTGCCATGTTTGCTTGTCTATATAGGTTTTTCCCCCAAACCATTTAAATATATTTCTCAGATGTGGCTATTCACACCAAATTTTTTGAGCATGTGTTTAAACTTTTTTCCTTACATAATTACCCTGCTGTTCTCACACCTATGAAAATGAACAGTCCCTCAGTTTCCCTAGTTGTCCCCAAAAATGTCTTTAATAGTTGATCTAAAACCAAGATTTGGTATAGGATGGTAAGTTGAGTTCAGTTGTTATGTCTTTTTTTTTTTAATTAATTAATTTAGTTAGCGGCGTTGGGTCTTAGCTGTGACATGCAGGATCTTCATTGCAGCATGCAGGATCTTTCGTAGTGGTGCATGGGCTGTTCGTTGCAGTGTGCAGGCTTCTCTCTAGTTGTGGCATGTGGGCTCCAGAGCACATGGGCTCTCTAGTTATGGGGCTCGGGCACTAGAGTGCACGGGTTTAGTTGTCCCTTGGCATGTGGGATCTCAGTTTCCCGATCAGGTATCGAACCCACATCCCCTGCATCGGAAGGTGGATTCTTAACCACTAGACCACCAGGGAAGTCCCCAGTTATTATGTCTTAATTCAGAGTAGTTCCTCATTTTCTTTAACAATCTTGCTTTTTTTTTTAACATCTTTATTGGAGTATAATTGCTTTACAGTGTTGTGTTAGTTTCTGCTGTATAACAGAGTGAATCAGCTATATGCATATGTATATCCCCATATCCCCTCCCTCTTGAGTCTCCCTCCCACCCACCTTATCCCACCCCTCTAGGTTGTCACAAAGCACCAAGCTGATCTCCCTGTGCCATGCAGCTGCTTCCCACTAGCTGCATTATTTTTTTACATTTGGTAGTGTATATATGTCAATGCTATTCTCTCACTTCATCCCAGCTTACCCTTTCCCCTCCCTGTGTCCTCAAGTCCATTCTCTACATCTGTGTCTTTATTCCTATCCTGCCCCTAGGTTCATCAGAACCTTTTTTTTTTTCTTTAGATTCCATATATGTGTGTTAGCATACAGTATTTGTTTTTCTCTTTCTGACTTGCTTCACTCTGTAGGACAGACTGTAGGTCCATCCACCTCACTACAAATAACTCAATTTCATTTCTTTTTATGGCTGAGTAATATTCCATTGTATATGTGTGCCACATCTTCTTTATCCATTCATCTGTTGTTGGATATTTAGGATGCTTCCATGTCCTGGCTATTGTAAATAGAGCTGCAGTGAACATAGGGGTACATGTGTCCTTTTGAATTATGGTTTTCTCAAGGTATATGCCCAGTATTGGGATTGCTGGGTCATATGGTAGTTCTATTTTTATTTTTTTAAGGAACCTCCATACTGTTCTCCACAGTGGCTGTACCAATTTACATTCCCATCAACAGTGCAAGAGGGCTCCCTTTTCTCCACACCCTCTCCAGCATTTATTGTTTGTAGATTTTTTGATGATGGCCATTCTGACTGGTGTGAGGTGATACCTCACTGTAGTTTTGATTTGCATTTCTCTAATGATTAGTGATGTTGAGCATCTTTTCGTGTGTTTGTTGGCCGTCTGTATCTCTTCTTTGGAGAAATGTCTATTTAGGTCTTCTGCCCATTTTTGGATTGGGTTGTTTGTTTTTTTGATATTGAGCTGCATGAGCTGCTTGTGTATTTTGGAGATTAATTCTTTGTCAGTTGCATCGTTTGCAAATATTTTCTCCCATTCTGAGGGTTGTCTTTTTGTCTTGTTTATGGTATCATGTGCTGTGCAAAAGCTTTTAAGTTTCATTAGGTCCAGGCTTCCCTGGTGACTCAGTGGTTAAGAATCTGCCTGCCAATGCAGGGGCCATGGGTTCAAGCCCTGGTCTGGGAAGATTCCACATGCCGCGGAGCAACTAAGCCTGTGCACTGCAACTACTGAGCCTGTGCTCTAAAGCCCGTGAGCCACAACTACTGAGCCCTCGTGCCACAAATACTGAAGCCCGTGTGCCTATAGCCTGTGCTCCGTGACAAGAGAAGCCACTGCAATGAGAAGCCTGCGCACTGCAACGAAGAGTAGCTCCTGCTCACCGCAACTAGAGAAAACTTGCAAACAGCAACGGAAACCCAATGCAGCCAAAAGTAAAATAAATAAATTTAAAGTTTCATTAGGTCCCATTTGTTTAGTTTTGTTTTTATTTCCATTTCTCTAGGAGGTGGGTCAAAAAGAGTCTTGCTGTGATTTATGTCATAGAGTGTTCTGCCTGTGTTTTCCTCTAAGATTTTATAATGTCTGGCCTTACGTTTAGTTTTTTAATCCGTTTTGAGTTTATTTTTGTGTATGGTATTAGGAAGTGTTCTAATTTCATTCTTTTACATGTAGCCGTCCAGTTTTCGCAGCACCACTTATCGAAGAGGCTTTCTTTTCTACATTGTATACTTTTGCCTCCTTTATCAAAGATAAGGTGACCATATGTGCGTGGGCTTATCTCTGGACTTTCTATCCTGTTCCATTGATCTATATTTCTGTTTTTGTGCCAGTACCATAATGTGTTGATTACTGTAGCTTTGTAGTATAGTCTGAAGTCCAGGCGCCTGATTCCCCAGCTCCATTTTTCTTTCTCAAGATTATTTTGGCTATTCAGGGTCTTTTGTGTTTCCATATAAATTGTGCAATTTTTTGGTCTAGTTCTGTGAAAAATGCCATTGGTAGTTTGATAGGGATTGCATTGAATCTGTGGATTGCTTTGGGTAGTATAGTCATTTTCACATAGATTATTTCTTAAACATATTTTAGCCAATCTTATATCCTTATGATAAATCCTTAGAGATGGAATAAGAAAATAAATACTTTGAAATGCTTTTTCATCATCTCTCCTTCTTAGAGAGTGTTTAGGTTACCTGGCATCATTTTTATAAAGCCCTGTGCTTTAATTTATCAGACAAGACTTCGATAGTTTCCTTCTTTATTGCACATTTGTTCTCCTATCTTGCAAAAATGTGGACTCCTTTTATGATTGAGAACAATGCCTATGTAGGTAAATATTGTTATCACAGCCATTGATATTCAACAGTTTTTCCCTTTCCTGCAGAGGCTGATGTGGACACTGCATTTGTGCAGCAGAGGATGTGTTTCTCTTTTCTGTTGGTTGGCTAGCTGCTTTCATTTCTTACCAAGCAACGCTTGAGCTGTCCTTAAATATTCTTTTCCTCTTATCTTTGCTGTTACCTCCACCACTTGCACTGGTAGATAAGAGGTAGATGGCCAGTAATTGAGAGAGAGAAGGAGAGAAAGAGAGAGACTGAGAGAGGAGATATCTAGAATAGTTTGTTCTCAAACCTAGGTGATTGACTCCCCTGGAATGCTTGTTTCAATTAAAGATTTCCCAGTCTGTTAATCTGTGGTATGAGATATGTAAAGGATTTAGAATAGCGCCTAGCACATGGGAGATTACCAAGCCATGCTGGCTGCTGTCATTGTCATAGTTGACATCACCACCATCTTCATCATTATCATCACCATCATTGACACCATCAACATCATCATCACCACCATCATCACATCATCATCACCATCATCACATCATCACCGTCACCACCATCATCACCACCATCACCACCATCACCGTCATTATCATCACCATCATTGACACCATCAACATCATCATCACCATCATCACCGTCACCACCATCATCACCACCATCACCACCATCACCGTCATTATCATCACCATCATTGACACCATCAACATCATCATCACATACATCATCACCACCATCACCATCACTACCATCACCATCACCATAACCAATACCTCTCCTATGGAATCAGAATCTTCAGGAATGGAGCTAAGAGTCTATACTTTGAATTTATGTCACAAGCAGTTTTTACACTGTCACTGGTCCTTAATCAGTATTTGCAAAAGCCACTGGCCTAGAAGGTGTTTTAATATCTCTTCCTTTCGTATTAGTTTATTTCTGTCCTTGATTCATCAGGTCACCTGGAAGACACTCCCATCCTACAATTTTTGTTTCCTAGAGGAATACCCTGAAACAGTTTAATATAGTGTCCTTTCCATTGTGCAAAGACCGAGATGTGAACAGCCGTATACAAATATTCCTGCATCATTTGGAACTCCTGTTAGTGATGGCCTGTTCTCATTTCTTTGGACCTCACATAAAGGACTGTGTATGTTAGAATTTGGGGTGTATGTTTTTCTCTCTTATTTTCCAGTGTTTCTGTAGAATTGATATTTACATCTCAGAAAAATCTTAATAAGAGGAACATGCCTGCAATGAACCATCCTCAGTATCCAAGGCTGAGGGCGGTGTCCTCAAGTGGATATGTATCCACATACATAGATAACACAGTTTTCATCGTCTTAGTGTCCAGGACACTCAGAATTGAATATCACGCACTATTTTGCTCTGTTTGTTGACACAGCCCTCTCCATCCCCGTCCCGCTCCTCACTTTCTTGTTCCTGTGGTAAATTTTGACTGTATTTGTGTCTCTTATTGTGACTGTTTTAAATCTTTATGGCACTTGGTAGTGTAAATAATCAGTTCACTATAAACCCATGATCTCCAGCTGCGCCTGGGCCGTCAGTGCTGCTGTAATAACGGTCCTCCAGCCAGGTGGCTCTCCTGTCCCCTGCAGTGGCTCCTTTACACCTTCCCCATCCTCTTCAGGTCTCTGACCCCTCCTGCTTCCACACTCACTCTGGCCCGAATCATCACCTTCTGCCTGTCATAGAAAATAGAAGCTGCCATCAGGAACTCCCTCTTTTCCCTACAATCTTCTCTGCACCCACACTCATCCTTTCTCTTTCTTTCCTGTGACGATACAGGAGGCACCGTCTTGCCGTCTGAGGCCAGACCCTCCAAGGGGGCTCTGCATTCCACCCCTGCCCCACCTTAGCTCTCCTTCCACTCCTACAGCTTCAGTGCCTCCCTCTCTCCCCAGTCCTTGCTCTCTGAATTCAAACATGTTCAGTTACATACCATTAAAATGGAAAATTCTCTCCACTTCCTTTGCCCCTGAATTTCAGGATTCTTTGTTACTGTCACATGTCTTGGATGAGCTTCTGTGTCTCTCCCTCCATGGGCTGCTCAGCCTACCTCCATCCACTCTCTCCTCCCACCACGGTCACCAGTACATGGAAGTCACCCTGCAGAGGGTGGGAGTGGACCATTTGAGCTTTCAGCTTTCACAGGGGCTACACCGCTCAGGGACCAAGAGTGCAGTGAGCTGGAGCTGGACCACGTCAGTGCAAATTCCAGTGCCGCTAGGTACTCGCAGCCTGATGTCCGGCCAGCTGACCTCGCCAAGCCTTGGTTTCCTTACTTGTTACATGGTTACCTAACTGGTAACGATTCTCACCGCAAGGCTGCTGTGAGCCATCAACGAGATAAGGCACCTACAGCAGCGAGCGCCCTCCCGGCACAAGGCTGCCGTCCACGCCCTGTTGCTCTCCCTCCTTTTATCCCCTGTGCTGAGGGTGTTGCTGTTGTTTGGCCCTAAGCAGCGTGGACGCCGCTCAGCGCTGTGCCTTCCCACAACGTCCTCTTTGATCTCCTCCTTTGGCGGGGCTGTGCAGGCTGGCGGGGGACCCTCACTGCCCGGCCCCCCAGTGCCTTGTCCGCCCTGTCGGCTCCACCAGCCGCCGGGCGCTTTGATCAGCGCACACCTCCCCCAGACAGATGGCGGTCCTGTGAGTGGGAGAGGGCGTGTGTCCTGTGCTGTCCACCTGTCACGCACCCTGCAGACAGAGGACCGCTGTATGCTTGTGCCAGAGTGGTCGGCTCTGCAGGTGGCCACTGTGACTGGGGGTGCCCGAGCCACTCTGCCTGACAGCAGTCGGTCAGCACAGCATAGCACGATGACCCATGACTTTGCCAGCCCTCTTGCGACTCCTGGCTCTGCCTCCTCCGATTTTATTCAGATATTCATATATTCCAACAGTGACACATTTGAATGACTTATGTCTGCAAGGCTGACCCTAGAATCTGCGGTGCTGGGCTGCCCTGGGGGCCCAGCATGTGGGTTCCCACCATTTTCTAGCGGAACCCGCCCTCCTCCTCCTGGCTGCTTCCAGACTTTCCCCTCCCTCTCTGGGGGAGCTCTGCATCCATCACGTCCATTATCATCAGAGCCGGTCCACCCAGGGAGGTGGGGCCTCCGTGCTGGTCCCAGAGCGGGGGGCTTGCATCTCCTCTTGGAAAGCATTTTGCATCAGCTCAAGGCTGTAGAAGGCTCCCCAGAGTGGGGTCCCTAGGTACCCAAGGGCACAGTCATTGGCTCTAACTTTGCAGTAATCTGGCAGCCAAACCTGCTTGGAGTTATAAAACCTAATTTAATGTTTCTTCTGCTTTACAGTAGCAGTGATGGGCACGCCCCCTCTGGGAGCCATTGCAGGCACTGCCCAGGGACCTCAGTGTGTCCTGGGTGAGGCGGGGTGGCTTAGTGGGCCGGGGTCCCTCAGGCCGCCAGCCCCTTTGTTCTGTCTCGACCAGGAACCGGGCTGCGTGCCTTTCTAACAACCAGGGGCCGAGTCACCTGGCCCCGCGGCCCGGGCCTTTGCAATGTTTCCAGTTCTAAGAGCAGAGTTTGGTTTGTGGGAATTGACATAAAACGTGCAGAAAAAAAAGCGAGGCCTTGTCCTCCAGGGCAGCCTTCCGGCGGGAAAGGCAGGACATCCCTGCCACGGTGGCAGCGTGTGACAGCTGCCCTGGGCCGGGGCTGTGGTGGCAGAATGCCCCGAGGGCTGTTCCTGCGCCTAGATCCCCGAGTGTCTTTGCTCAGCCGCCTGCGGCATCCTGACTTGCCCCCCAGCGCTGAGCCCGGCTTCCCTCCAAGAGGCCGCCAGGCACTCAGCACCTTCTTTTTTTTTTTTTTTAAACATCTTTATTGGAGTATAATTGCTTTACAATGGTGTGTCAGTTCAGCAGCTTCTCTGAAATCACTTCCTTAGCGGGTTTGCCAGAGCTGCAGGGCTGGCGTGGGGCGAGGGGCCCTGAGCCCCAGGATGGGGCAGCCTGCCCGCCCCCCTTCTTCACAGGACACAGTCTGGGCTGGGCCTTCTTTGGTGACCGTGGAGCCAGGGCTGTGCCCTCAGTGCCGGCCAGGCTCACTGTCCAGCTGACAGGGCGGTCTCCCTGCGCTTCCATCCAGAGCCGGGCCTGTCCTGCTTTGTATTAGGTGCAGAGTGTACTTAGTTGGTTGAGAGTAGGAAATCGAGCCGATGAAGCCGTAATCGATGGACAGTGGCCGTGGAGGGTGTCACTGGTGCCCAGGTCGCAGGCCAGCCCTCCGGTTCCAGCCCTGGCTGCCGCGGGCATCCTGGGAGAGCTCAGACCCGCCTGCTGCTGGCCGGGTCCCACCACGGGCACGGGGGCTCCGGGGACTCCTGGATGCTGTGGGTAGGGCCACAGGTGGGGCCTAGGATTGTGGGGGGAGGGAAGCTGGTGCATGTGAGTGGCCGCACCCACCCTCCAGGTGGGCGTTTCCGGGGGGATCTGGGGGCTTTCCCGGCTGGCTGGTCCCCCTCCCCTGTCCGACTCCCACCGCCCGTGTCTCCTCTTAGGGGGTTTCCGTCCGAATGCCCGCTTTCACGGTGGCTCATGTGAACGCAAAGGGGAGGGCGCTCATGTGGCTGCTTTGGAAACGGGTGATGCTCCAGGGAGTTTTCTGAAGGGCCGGGGCGGGGCGCTCCAAGTTCAAGAGTGGGTGGGATGTCTCTGGCATTGAGGGGTCCCAGCCGGGATGGCCGGCATCGAGGTTGTGTGCCTGCATCGACCCCTCCCTCCTTGCTGCTCCTCTCTGAGCCCAGACACGTGGCTTCTACTGCTTCCTGGAGAGGGGCCCTCGGGCAGGTGCCTGGGCTGGTGGCCCTGCGAGGGTAGGCCTGTGTCCGGTGTCCGGTTTCACGGCCACCACCCCCCCCCAGCCGGCCTTCACTGGACAATGGCCTGCCGAGGAGCTGGCCAGAGGACGCCTGCCTCTCAAGGTTCCCGGGCTCCCCCTGCACAAATCGCGAACGAGAGATAGACGTTTGTTCCCAGGGTTCCGGTCACTGAATAATGTATCAGAGGCAGCTCTTAAGAAGTCACATTTGCAGCACCTCTGACTGGGGCCCCACGATGGGGCCCGGCTTCTGAGCCAGGCCACGAGGCGTGAGAGTCGCTGTGATTTTCGAAACGCCCTGGGTTCCTGGTGCTTTTTGTTTTAGTGGCTGCATAAAGCCCTGATTTCCCCCAGAGGAGCTGAATAATGGAGCTGTGAGCTTCAGCGCAAGCCTTAATATTTGCATCTCAACGGGATTCCCTAAGCGCCAAGTTGATATTTTTGTGCAGTGGCAGGAGAACAAAGCCATGTTAAATTCTAAGGTGTTTGCAGAAATGCCACAGGGTTTGTTCTGTTGTTGTCGCTTTAAACTTTTTGTTGTTTGCGTTTGCCTAAATTAAATATTGTGCATTCGCGTGGTGGGAAAAAGGAAAAAAGAGTTCCTGTTGTCTGAAACCAAACCACACCACCGCACACCACGCCTCTCCATCATGGTAGCTGCTTTGTCTTGACCTCCTGGGTTGGGCTGTCCTTTCGGGAGATGTCCAGACAGCAGGTGTGAACATTTAGCAGACGGTTCTTAAGACTTCCTCTGTCACTCTTGCCTCGGGAAATGTGCCTTGCACATTCGGCACGGAATTGGCCAGTGTGGGCAAGAATAATGATCATGGATGGCAGATGATCCTACATGGGAATGGGATGAGTGTTTGAGACCCTCTTCCCAGGAAATACACATATTTTATACACAGTGTGTTGAGAATGATTGCAGGGAAGTAGTGGGCCAACTGAAACCCACACACTTACTCCAGCTGGAAAACAAATTTCCAGTCTGTGGGAAAGAAGGCTCCTGGCTAGATATTTGAGAATCATGGGTTGTTCTGGGAAGGACAGGGCAGTAAAATCCAGGCCACATGTTCCTGTCATCTGACCTTCCTGTGATTCACAAGGCGGACTTTCCTTGCTACCAGCTCCAAGCAAATGGCTAATAGGAAGCAGTGCCATCCTGGGAGAGCCTGGGAGGCCACCAGCAGCAGAACCTCGGGAGTTAGGAACACACTAGTGGCCTGTCCTGATCCAAGAGGAAATCGCAGTCCCCCTTGCCTGCCTTGGATTTGGCGAATCTGTACCCCACTTGGTGTTTTACTGTATCCTATCCACCAATGTACCCAGATGGGTCTTATTTTTGTCCTTGTTGTGTGGTCATCAAAGAACACAAAATTAGGGGTACAGAATGGTATATTTCATTCCATTTAATTATTGGGGTGTTTTGCACAATCATTTTCCAGGACTGTAACATTCTGAAGTTTCTGTGAGAAAAATCAAACTATACCTCTGCTTGGCTTGGTGTCAGAGGTTATGTACATGTAATATGAACAAAAATTAAGGATGTTATAATAAAACTATGCTGGGGTGTCTTTGATAAACTGGTTCTTATGGAACCCCACGATTATTGTGCAAATTATATGGTCCTATAGAAACTTTCCCTTGAACTCTTTTGCTAAAGTTTAAAAAGTCTTACACAGATTCATGATACTAACTTGTGATATTTTCTGACAGTATTAATTTTCTTTTTCTTTAAAGTTTATCCAAAAATGTCTTTATTTGCCTTCATTATTTTTTTTCCAGTTTGTTGTAAAATACACATAACATAAACTTTATCATCTTATTTTATTTATTTATCTTTTAAATAATTAATTAATTATTTCTGGCCGCGTTGGCTCTTCGTTGCTGGGCGCGGGCTTTCTCTAGTTGCGGCAAGCGGGGGCTACTCTTCCTTGCGGTGCGTGGGCTTCTCATTGCGGTGGCTTCTCTTGTTGCGGAGCACGGGCTCTAGGCACGTGGGCCTTAGTAGTTGTGGCACACAGACTCAGTAGTTGTGGCTCGCGGGCTCTAGAGCGCAGGCTCAGTAGTTGTGGCGCACGGGCTTAGTTGCTCCGTGGCATGTGGGATCTCCCTGGACCAGGGCTCGAACCCGTGTCCCCTGCATTGGCAGGCGGATCCTTAACCACCAAGGAAGTCCCTATCATCTTAGTTATTTTAAAGTGTACAGTTCAGGGGTATAAAATACATTCAAAATGTTGTACACCCGTCACCACTGTCCATCTCCATAACGCTTTTCATCCTGTGAAACTGAACCACTGTCCTTACTGGACACTCACTCCCCACCCATGCCCCTCCAGCCCCGGCCCCCACCCTTTTCTTGTCTATGGATCTGATATAAATGGAATCAGACAATATTTATCTTTTTGTGGCTGGCCGATTTCACTTAGCATAATGTCCTCAAGGTTTATCCAAGTGTTCATTTTCTTTTGAGATGATGGACCTTTTAAATATTTGTATTTATCCAACAGCTAAAAGAAATTCGGGTTCACACCACCCTACATGAGATGAAAGACACATAATGACATTACTGCTTGTGGAAATGGAGAGTCCGTGGGGAACTTTACGGGGTTTTTTTAGTTTTCCGTTCCTTGACATTGCTTCCGAAGTGCCTGGAATTCTTTCCGAACACTCTGCTCCCGGAGAGGTGGGGATGTCCTTTTCCCTTGGAGCTTGGGCTGTGTGGGGTGGGAGATTGTCTCGACAGCACGTTCTGAAATTCAGTCCGGGCTGCCTGACCCAGGAATCGAAGAGAGGAAGGAAGTGGAGCCTTGCACACTTCTTGGCATCACCGTGGGGCAAACACCTGCTTGTTGTGAGACTGTGGTGCAGGGTACCCAAACCAGTGACAAAGACTGAGGCGGGTAAGGCTGACCGGAGGGGAGAGATGAGCGCTCCCTCGAATGTGCTGGGTAAGTGCTGGGTGGATGGCAAGTACCAGTGGGAGCTGATGCCCTTGTAAACGGCTCTGAGGTGTGCGGGTGTCTCATGCTGTTCTCCCCTACAAGGAATCAAGGCTGCTTGGAGAGCCTTGGATTCCACATTTAGAGCCAGAGAACTGAAGGCAGGCCTGCAACACCTCGTGCGGAAACAAGGATGCATCCAACCATTGGGGGAGGTGTGGTGCCAGCACAAGCAGGCCAGAGGGGACATCACTGGCTGATGTGTTATAATTTGAACCTCAGAAACAGACCTCAGTGCTTATAGCTGAATTTGTAAAGAGCTGCAAATCCAGGATGATACGCAAAAGGGGCAAGAAGTGAGATGGGTTAGAAAAAGGTCATAGAAACTAATGGCAGTACCGACCAGTTCCAAATTATAGAAGCTATACATATGTGACCCCCGATTCCTTGATGTACGACCACCCATGGGAGCCTGGGGAAAAAACAGAGAAGGAAGCTGCGAGTGTGGTCTCGGTAAAAATTCCACATCAAAACCACCTGGCTAATGAGTATTAAATAGGGTGCTGGGACCCATGGGACCCATCAGGCTTTCTGGGAGCGTGGGAAGCTGGAGGTGCTATTTATAGATGCCTGGGCACTGATACCACTACCTGGCTGGTCCCTGAGAGGTGATGCAGGGCTTGAACCTTGAGAACCATGATGGTAGTTGACGTCTGCGGGAATTTCCCATGAAGGGCAAAGATGATTTGCATAAGTCCTTCATGATCACTGACATAAAGCTCCCAGCAGAGGAGAACCTTGGTACAAGAAGCATTAGCTCCTTTGGTCTATAAGGCCCTGATCTGTTCATCTGTGGAGTTAGTGCCAGCACCATCGGTGGCCCCTCCCTCCAAGCCCAGCTGGGGACTTGAGCCTTCTGGAGCAGCTTCTGTATCTGCTCGCGTGTCTGTGTGTGTGTGTGTGATTGTGTATGAGTGTGTGAGTGGGAGAGTGCATGAGTCCTGGTCCTGGCTGGGGTGACGGACGGATGGTGAGGATGATGGGCAGGGCTGGGGAGGAAGGTGAGTTATCTTTAGTCAAGCTGGGTCTGAGGCACGTGTGAGACGCCAGGTTGGTGGTTGGAAATATGGATCTGGAACTGTGCAAAGGTCAGGCTTTGGGGGAGGTTCTGGCCTAGGGATGGGTTGATGAGGTCACCTGGGGGTGCTGATAGAAGAGGGCAGAGGTCAGGGCTCTGCACAGTCCCAACTGCTGTGATGGGAAAGCTCAGAGAAGCTAAGTCATGCACCTAGGTCCTCCCCTCCGTGGGGAGGGGAACGGGGTGGGGTGTCAGCCTCCCCCCACTCTCCTGGGGGTGGCTGCACACCTGGGACCTTAGATTTAGGAGGGACCTTGAAAGTCCCCTGGTCAGAACCCTGGCTCCGATAGATACCAGCTGAGTGACAGCAGGCGAGGGGCTGAACCTGAGTCTGTTTCCTCGTCTGTGAAGATGCTGAAGGTGGCCTTCTCCTGGGGTGGTGAGGCTTCCAGGCCAGGACGTGTGTGAACTGCCTGGCGCTGCGACGGGCACGCACTCAGAAGTCATCACTGTTGTCAGTGGTCAGGATGCCTTCCAGCTACTCTCGGGAGCATTCACAACAGACGGACTTAGCTAAGCGATCCCTCCATGGGGGGCTCTTCGGTAGTTGAGCCCAGTGAATTGTTATGCCACCCTTGCCGCCTGGCTGCTTCCAAAGGGGGAGGCATCCACATCTTCCCGGAGCCCACGGGGACCAGGCTGCCTCTGATGCTGACGCCCACCTGCTTACCTCTCTTCTGCAGGGGTGGGCAGGGTGCAGGCTTCCCTCGGCTGCGTGGGTAGAGAGAGAACAGGGTGAAGGATTTTCATTTATTTTGAATAAAATGTTCCACCTGTTCTCCATCTGTGTTGATAACCCCACATCAGTGGGCCAGGGTCAGCAGAAAGCACCTGCCAAGCAGCTGAAGACCTTTCTGGATGTAAAGTTCTCGGAAAAAAAGTGCCTTGAGTCTAATGTTGAACTCTAAGGGAAATCTGGTTTGAGTTATTTTTAGGTACACGTTTATGAAATTATAATGCAATAATAATGTAAGGCGAACCACTGATCCTGGACGTGTATTACCACCAAGACAAGATAATTTCAGAGAATATTTCCAATACGCAAGTCTTTGAAAAGTGCGCTCTCGTATTTCGTCAAAATGATCGACACCCCTTGTTACCTTCAACGCGTTGGGGTTTTCTTGTTTGGGAGCTGGGTGGCGTCCCTCCGAGTTAAAGTCTGAGGATGGAAGCGTAGCCTGCCTTTAGCTCCTCTTCTCCAAGGGCCGCTCTGTTGCCCCGACCCCAGGCGGGGCAGTGTATGGGTTGATTTGGGATGGGACTCTCTTCACATCCAGCTGGGGGCGTGTCTACAAGGAGAGACACCCACCCCCCTTCCACGTCCCCCACTCCCACCCCACCCACGGCCTATAATCCCGGAAGGGCAGAGCAGGGCCGGGGGTGGGGAACTGAGGGCCCCCTAAGAACGTGTCCTGGGGTCTCTGTGCAGCAGGAAAGCCGCACTCTGGGCTCGGGGCCTCAACGGGCTTTGGACCTCTGTCTGCGGCACCTCAGCTCCTCCAGAACATCTGGCTCCCGTTTCATTCCTCGCAAGGTACAACGTCACCTTGAGGAGTGTCTCTTCTTGCGCGCAGGCCCGTATTCTGACTGTGAAACTGCATTGAAATCATTATTTTCAGTTTCTGTTGCGGTCCGGGTAGACTCCAAGAGCTTTCAGGCTCCTTCGTAGACACTTCTGTCTAAAGCCTGACCGTGGCTTCAGCGCCTGTTGTGCTGCGGGAGTGCACGCCAAGATGCAGCCTGTCCCTCCTGCTGGACCTGGGAGAAGGCTGGAGACAGATGGACCCGTGTCCTCCTCCCACCTTGTGCCCGGTGGCCGGTCACTGGATCCTGCAGTGAAGCCATCATGGACAGAGATTAAGGGCCACTTGGGGGGCTGAAGGCTGGCAGAGCCCACGCGTGGCCTGGAAGAGGAGGTCCCGCCCGGCATGGCTGTTCTGGTGGAGAGGAGACCTCTCTGGAAGGTGGGCTCCTCCGAAGCTGGCTTCTCCTCCGTGGATGTGCCTCTTGAAATTGAATACAGTGAAAGTCGCTGTGATTAGGTAACAGTGGCTCTAAGCTGAGCAGTTTCAGTTTCAAGAACTAGGTCCCGTTAAGGGCAGATACCTGAGTACAAGCTAGTTGAAGGTAAGAGCCAACTACGTTTTGACCAAGTGTAAATAACTCTCTTTCTAATTCAGTCGTTCTTTCTTCCTTCCCCTTCAGATTTCTGTGCTTTTCCTCTGTGAATTGCTTTTGGTTATTAAGAAATCAGAGCTGGGTCTCCTGTCTTGGGTCATTGATGTCATCATAACACACCTGTTCGGGTGAGGGAGGGCCCCACTGTCTGCACGCCTCACTCTGCTCAGGGACACACTGAAGGGTCTTGGGTCAAGGTTTCCCCGTGTGTCAAATGGTGCCCAGGCTGCCGTGACCCCGCATCCCTGCCCCCTACCGCTTAACATGGAAATAACCCATTCAGTCTGTTTTCCACCAAAATAAACAAACTGGAAAAAGCCGTCGATCATTCAGATATACATCCAGTTTAAGTGAGTTAACAAAACAAAAGGAAACAACACAAAAGTGGACCATTGCTTTGGGCAAAAACAGCCCCTGTGTTTCCGTGTGCGTCTCGCTCATGGTAGCCCTCCTCCTACTCTTTGCTCTGCCGTGCCAGCAGGCTCTGGGGAGGTCAGAGCTGGTATTTTCAAATGTGATGCCATTGTGTATACTTTTCTTTCACCCAAAGGTCTTGGTATGAAGTGAATTAATGAAAACTCCTTTCTGGTTTCCCTAACAGGAATTGCTGCATTGTGGCCTATCTATGCGTACTGTGTATTGGATTTAAGAGAATACATAAATTATTGTTTACAGGTACAGTTCTCCTAAGTGTTGAAATGAAAATTCTCTGCTGTGTTGTTTGGGAGCCCAGTTTAGGTGGTGTTGGTGGCCTAGCCCTGCCTTGGGAGCTGACTGGCTGTGGCAAGCTTCAACCCTGTCCTCTCAAACACGGGATCTTATTTTAGAGGTGGCTAGGGCTGCAGTGTGAGTGGTGGCTGGGCGGGGCCCCACTTAGGAGGCTGTTGGAAGGAGGGAGATGGAAGATGAGAGCTTAACACAGAGCAGAAGTCATAGGGATGGAGAGCCTGGAACAGATTCAGGGGAATTTCAGGGGTAGCTTTAGCTGGATTTGGTGTCTGTTAGTATGCAGAGGGTGGTGAGAGAGATGAATGGACATTCTCTGGGATTTGAGTTTGGGTGAGTGGGTGGATGGTGGTGGGAGCCCAGGAGAGGAGCAGGCAAGGAGTAAGGTGAGGTCAGGTTGGGTTTGAGGGGCCTGGGGGACCCGCAGGTTCAGTTCAGGGGAGACCACTGGGCTGTAGGCACAGCTTTGCATCTTGCAGTCACGAGTGTAGAGTGAGAACAGCAGCAATTTCTCCCCATGGCTTTTTTTTTTTTTTTTTTTTTGCCGTACGCGGGCCTCTCACTGCCGTGGCCTCTCCCATTGCGGAGCACAGGCTCCGGACGCGCAGGCTCAGCGGCCATGGCTCACGGGCCCAGCCGCTCTGCGGCATGTGGGATCCTCCCGGATCGGGGCACGAACCCGCATCCCCTGCATCGGCAGGCGGACTCTCAACCACTGCGCCACCAGGGAAGCCCTCCCCATGGTTTTGAATTTCTTTGGTTTTTGTTATATCTACATCACTTTGTTCCTTCTCTTTGCTGTGGGCTGTTTTTTCTTCTTTTCTAGTAGTGGAAACTTAGATCATCAATTGAAGAATTCTTTTCTTTTCTAATATGAGAACTCGATGTTAAAAGTTATTCCACAAGCACTGCCTTCACTGCATCCCACACATTTTGATGTGTTGTGTTTTCATTGCATTCAATTGCAAATATTTTCTGATTTCCCTGGGGATTTTCTCTGTGACCCATGGGTTGTTTATAGATGTGTTGTTTAATTTGGCATTTTGGGCAATTTTCAGATATCTCTGTTATTGGTTTCTACTTTAACCCCATTTGGGTCAGAGAACACAGTTTGTATGATTTCAGTTCTTTTATATTTGTTGAGGTTTGTTTTAGGGCCCAGAATATAGCCTATCCTAGTGAATATTTAATTTACTCTTAAAAAGGATGTGTCATTGTGTGGAGTGTCCTATAAATCTCAATTAGGTCTTGTTGGTTCAAAGTGTTGTTTAGACCCTCCATATCCTTACCGATTTTTTGTTTTATTTACTTTTTCAATTACTCAAAGAGGATTGCTGAAGTTCCAACTATATATATATAGATTTGTCTATTTTTGCTTTCTGTCCTCTTACTTTTTGCTTCAGGTATTTTTTTTTTTTCTTGCGGTACGTGGGCCTCTCACTGTTGTGGCCTCTCCCATTGCGGAGCACAGGCTCCGGACACGCAGGCTCAGCGGCCATGGCTCACGGGCCCAGCCACTCCGCGGCATATGGGATCTTCCCAGACCGGGTCACGAACCCGCGTCCCCTGCATCGGCAGGCGGACTCTCAACCACTGCGCCACCAGGGAAGCCCTGCTTCAGGTATTTTGAAGCTCTCTTGTTAGGTGCGTGGACATTTAGGATTGTTATATCTTCTTGATAAGTTACAGAATGTGGGAGTGCTGGTGGGGCCCCTGCCATGGTTTCATCAGGATGACATGTCAGTGTCTGTAAGATATCAGAGACATGCGTGGCTGAGGCGGGTTGGCGTTTCTTCTGGGAGCAGTAATTGTCAGGGGCTTGGCCCCTTTCCACGGGGTGGCCCCTGAAGTGCCTGGGTGCCCCCATCGGCTTCTCTGGGAGATGCAGACCTCGGGCCATGCTGCAACCATCGCCCTGGGACCCTGCGAGGCTCTGCTGTGCTCTCGACCACGGTGGGAGAACCAAGCTAGCTGGCAGCTGGGGCCATGGCTTTGCAGGGTGGTCCTTGGGGAGCCCCGAGCCTGCTCGAAGCGTGATGCAGCCTCCCCGAGCAGACAGCGACCTAAACGGGGAGGGTCACGCTGGATTAAATGACTCATTAAATGTCCCCTCCACAAAAGAGGAGCAGAGGGTACGGAGCCAAGGACGCCCCTTCTGCTGCCAGGGCCCCCGCGTACCCAGTCTCCGTGCCTGTGTCATAACAACCTGGGTTTGTTGAACGGGGTGAACACCCACAGGTGGGCCTGAGTCCGCCCACGTGATGCTCCGTTTTCCTTTCCTTCATGCTCAGGAGCCAAAGTTCTCGGTCACTGATGACCTCTCATGCTCCACGGAACCGAGGGCCGACAGTGTGTAAAATATGGATAAACTCGAGGTGAATTTAAACCCTTGAGAGAAGGCCTGCTTCAGCTCCACCTGTCAGCAGCCGCTGCTGCCTCTCTGCTCACCCCCAGAGCCCAAACACTCCTGCCAGATCGAGGTTTACGGTTCTTTTTCCAATAAATGTAACCGGGAGTTCTTGGAGGGCAGTGGATTTCATTTCAGGCTTGAAGCAGGGAAGGATCAGGTGGCTTTGGGACCTGTTCTTCTGGTCAGAGAGAGAGAATATTCCCTGCCAGGAGGGGCCAAGTCAGAAGGATGAGCGTCCAGCTGGAAGGGGCGTCGCGGCCAAGTGTTGGACGGTGCGCCTCGCAGGAGAGCGCTGTAGTCGTGGGAATAGGTTGAGCCCGTGATGATGCTCGAAAGAAAAGCGTTCATCTAGAGGGGCCACGGGGAGTTCCCAGGGCGAGCGAAGTGAATCACAGGACGGGCTGTAGGAGAGGGGTAGTCAGTACGGTGTTCGGTTTCTTCTCTTAATTATATTCCTGTCTCTGAGGGACGGGGCTGTGCTTGTTTTCGTGTAAGCAGGAGAGAAGGGCTGTAGAACCGAGTGAGAGAGCCCAGCAGTCTGGGGCCAGGCAGGAACATCTGGCCACATGTCCTCACGAGGAGGAAATGGGAGGGGGTGTCTGACATCTGATGGCCACACACATCAGTGGTGTTCCTGAAATGCCGTTCAGCCCAGTGGACTGGGGAAGAGAGCCAGCCACCCGGAGCCAATCCCTTCCTGAAAAATCGGGGTCTTCAGACTCTTTTGGCCTGACTCAGAGTGAACAATGCATTTTACATCAGGGTCTGGTGCAGGCGCGCACACACATGTAAAGGAACCGTAGGTACACAGGACCCACACTAGGTAGTAGATCCCCAGAGCATGCATTTCTCTCTTCATCTCCCTACCAGAAAGACAGACTTGTCCATGGAGCACCACTGGCCCTCCTGTGAGCAAGGCCACCGCACACAGTGGGCGCCCTCACTGCCTGAGCGGCCAGCGGGGGTCCAGCGGGGAAAGGACGAAGTCGCTGCTGTCCAGTTCCGGCCACCTCCGGCCCAGAACTGGTCTGCTGGCGGCTGGGAATCAGGCCTCGGGTGTTTATCGGTGTGAGGGGAGCCCAGGCCTGGGAATCGAGAGCGAAGCTTCTTTGAGGGCCACCTCGAAAGACAAAGCACCTTTCCCGTTTGAGAAGAAGTCCTTGAGGCAAACTTGGTCACCTCGGAGTGGGGACAGCTCCTCGGGGTGGATGCCAAGAGGACACAGAACGCCACTCTCACCTTAAAGAGAGGTTTGACTCTGGCACACCTTGTCCGATATAAAGTCGCCATCGTGTTTTAAAGTGAAGACAGTGTCTCCTCCTTGTTAATTGAGCATCTACTGTATGCCTGCCTCTGTGCTGAGTCCCCTACTGCCCGTCTCAGGAGACCCGGCAGAGCCCTCTGCAGACGGACCTTGTTCTCTGGCAGAGGGGCCAAGGGACAACCCCTAATTAGTGGAGGGTCTGGATCTGCATCCACATTTCTAACCGTAGACACATTATTTTCTTATCATGGCTTCTGTGTGGAATCTTTATAGGTTTCTTAAGCAGCATGGAGGGGGGGAAAGCACATTTCATTCTAAGGGAATAATAGCTTGATTATTTTGCACTATTTAATGTTTATAAATACTTGCCAATTGAAAAATGTAGTGAAGTACTTATAGTGAAATAATGGAATGACCCCATGCAGTTAAGCCTCAAGGGGCCTTTCCCTCTTCAATCCTGGGAGATACAGCTGCCGTTTCAGAATACATCAGCTCTCAGCACCAGAGTCTGCAGACATGTCATCCTAATTCATTATGTTCCCGCCTCCGTACCTGGACCTGTCTGACATCGTAACTTATCCATTTTTGGATTCTGAATACGTAAGCGTAGAGTCCTAGTGCAGCACTGAAATGGATACTTAATAGGGAAAGTCATTATTTCCCCTTGCTATCGTTCTAGCTGTTAGCTCCTCTGTGGTTCAGGAAAATATGATTAAGTTTTGATTCCTGTTCTGTGGTAAGAAGGGAGTCGCTGATGACCCCACGCTCATTAGAGCCATTCTTCCCCGTCCCCCCACCCCAGGTGTGGAGGGGTAATCGGCTTGGTGGGTTTTGCATTTCACCGTTTACCCTGTTCCCTTCTGTCCATGCTAATAAACTTTGAAATGGACAGGGAAGGGAAGGAAAGAATTGCAAAGCAGGGAAATTTCAGCCTGTGGATACCCTGTCTGGAGAGCACTGTTTGATCATAGAGTCTGCATTTCACTGTTTTAAAGACACTCTACGAGCAAGGTCCCATCTTTTGAAAAGGTGAACCATCTCTCTCCAGGTTCCTACAACCCATGGGCAGAAACACTTTGAAGGCCTTGCTTTAAGAATGAGTCTCCACAAAACATGCCCAAACCCGGCTGGTCCAGGCCCCATCACCGCGCTCCTCTCTGCCAATTACCTGAGATGTGGCCTCGGCCACGCCCCCTGCTGGGAGGATCCAACCCTCTCCCCACCTGCAGGGTTTTCTTCATATGCAAACAGAACACAAAGAATCTTAACATGTATAGGCTTCCTTGGGTTTGATGTGAAATTCTTACTTTGGTGGATAAATTGGATGTTGGAGGCGACCCTTGTGCCCCCTGTTTTTGGCCTAAGCCCCCTTTGGGGGTCATCCATAACGGGAGACCGACAGGGTTACATTCAGGGTGTGCTTAACACAGTCCCGTGTCTTTTGTGGTTATGATGTGGAATATTTTATCTACTCCATGGATACTTCTTCTCCTACTGACTCCTTCACTGTGGGCTAATTGGATTGGAGATGGGATCTTTATTCTGTGAATGGGGTCTCAGTCTAGGTTTATTTATGATAATTAACATGCTTACAGAGTTTTAGGAAGGTATCAATACTGTTATTAAGATTCCACTAAATGTCTTATGGAAAATGGGGATTCCAGTGAAAATATAAGATGTGCTCAGAAACTCACGTGATCAACAGAGAGTAACCTGAAGGATGTGCTACTGGCGTTCCAGTGGGAACTCGAGAAACATGGCCCAGATTCAGTTTCTGACCGTGTCTGGTGTCCTGCATCATGGTGACATCCACGTGCCACGCAATGGGCAGTGAGGCCCATGGCCTGCAGTCCTCTTTGCTGGCTTCCAGCTGGACAGGGCTGTACTGACCTCATGCTGGGTCAGCCGGTGGTCTTCCAGATCTCCAGGGAAAAGGAACTGACTGGACGTGACATGGTCTGGCTGGAGGCAGAAGTATCTGTGTTTATTGGCAGGTCAGCCAGCGAATGAGACTCACAGGAACCTCCATCCCCGGGGATGTGTTCCTCCCTTCCTGGCCCCGCCCACCTGCCTAGGACCCTCTCCTGCTGTTGCTCCCGCCTGGTCCTCCTGGGTCCTCTTCATGACCCTCCTGGGTTGTCTGGCCTCAGTCCCTGACATTTCCTCACTGGAGCTAGTTTAAGTTTTTTTCATTATGGGGCCAGGACTTGCCCCTGTGAGTCAGTTCCCCACAGACTGGGTGGCTTATATACACAGACTCTTACGTCTCATGGTTCCAGAGGCCGGAAGTCCACGAGCAGGGCACCAGTGTGCTCAGGTTCTGGGGAGGCCCCTTCTGGGTTGCAGATGTTGTCTTCCCACTGGGTCCTCACATGGAGGAAAGGGTGAGGGAGCTCTGTGGGGTCTCTTCCCATAAGGGCACTAATCCCATTCACAGGGGCTCCACCTGGTCACCTCCCAAAGGCCCCACCCCCCAACAGCATCCCCCTGGGGCTTAGATTTAAACACGTGAGTCTGGGGGCACAGACACCCCCTAAGCACACAGTGTCCCTCTGATGCTGCCCCTTGTCTTCCCTCAGCTTCTCTTTTTCTCATCTCTGCCCTTCTCTCAAAGACAAAGGTGGTGAGCAGCCCAAGCCACGTCCCCCTTCCCGTCCTCCTCCCGGGTGTGGGGCTGCATGTCAGCTCCTGGGAGGGAGGGGCTTTGCCCCTTCTGCAGGATCCCCGACCCAGCCATTCTCCTCTGTGATGGGGTCAAAGGGCAGGCCCACCCCAGGGCCGGGCAGATTCAAGCCAGGGGCAGCTCTGCTCAGTCTCTGCATCCCGAGAACAAAATCCAGAACAAGTGTGCTCCCCGCACACAGACGACCCAGGTTAGCGATGGGACCGTGGCAGGGGCCCCACCAGCACTCCCACTCGTGGAGACCTGCCAGGCTCGGCCCAAAGTACAGCTCGCTCACGGCGAGGGTTGTTACAGGGCACAGGAGGGCACACGCAGGGATCGTGGGTGGGGAGTGGGGACCAGGGCTGGGGTCTGGAGGAATCCACACCCAGGCTTCCCTGTTCTCCTTCCCGCAGGGCGTCACACAGCACACCTCGCCCCCTCCCCGGGCCCTCCCCACCCAGCAACGAAAATGCAGCAACACATGTGCAGCGTTTCTGCCCAAGGCTTTTACTGGTCTGGGGCTGGTCATGGGGGCGCCTCTGTCTGGCGTGCACTGAAGTTCCAGACTCCAGGAGGGAAGCAGGGGCTCAGCGTACACCGCAGTGTTTGTACAAAGAATTTAGGTTCTGTGAGCCACCCTTGTCGGTTAGGGTGACGGAGCCCTCCCCAGACCCGAGTGCCCAGATGCCAGCCAAGGGCCAGCCCTGCACGCTGGCCTTCCTAAGGAATGTGGTGGGGCCCTGGGTTAGGTAGCTAGTCAGCCCTGTTCTGCCCTGGGCCGTTCACTGTTTCCCAGAGACCTTATCTCCTTGGAAAGCAGCTTCTTCTTTAGAGAAGTGTGGCCAGCATTGTTGTTTTCCTAGAAATGAATGATTGGATCTAAACTGCCCCCCAAATCATCTTGGTTTCTAATCTGATAAGCAGGTACCTGGCTCTGTAACAAGCTGGAAACACTGAATGTCTGAATGGGGCAAAGGCCTGTGCAGACCCTGAAGTTTTAGTCAAACACGCTGATAAAACCGTAGAGCCTTAAGGTCAAATTTAATCCCTTCCCGTTAGAATCAATACCAGTATGATGAGATGATGGCTATTGATCTTCCCTTTTAGCAACTGTGAGTTTTCAGAGTTGAAACCATTCACGTGTTGGATGTAGTCATAGCTCTAACCTGGGGCTGGGATGGCATTGAACCCTTTCTTCCCTCATAAGTGAAACCGACCGCAGTCAGCAATGTTTAATCGAGAGAAAAACAATAAAACTGAATAACACAGTTGATTTGGCATGGAGTTAGGGCTGCTGCAACATGTGGAGTTAGTGGCTATTGAATGTTATGAGGAAAATTCACATTTAAAATACATATTTATTTTCCTCGTTACAGGCCCTGTTGCCTCACTTCTTTTTCCTGAATCGATCCTCTGAGAGAATCGATCTCAAAGCCAATGGTGCCGATTACGTCACTGCCATGTGGTCTAATATCCAAGCTCACAGCCAGGGCCCTGGCGGTGCCACAGCTCCTGCTTTCCCTGGGAGAACCAAGAGCCTGTTTCTGGCGGCATGGTCTTAAACTTGAGCTACTTTTGGGGAAACATCTTGTAAGACTCACCTGCTGCTCCCACTAATGGTACCAAACCATGGGAGACAGTGTGGTCTGAAACTCAGGTGGAGAGTTGGGTGGCGTCCCTGTGGAAGACGGTTGGAAAAGAGTCTTCCCTGGGCTGGGAAGGATGCGTAGAATCCGGGTTTGTATCCCAGCCTCAGGAAGGCACTTTTAGCTGGTTGAGTAGCATCTCACCTCAGGGTGACCTTATTTGAGCTGCTGTCCCTCAGTGGCCCTAAAATCCTTCTTCTCCTCTTGGTGCCTTCTACAAGTTCCTGATATTAACTAGAGTAAGAACAGCATTTAAAATTCTAGATGCTTGAGAATAATTGAGTGGCGGGGGGGGGGGGGGGGTGAGTTGTATCAGAAAACCCATTAAGTACTTAAAAGATTAATTTTCAGATTAATTTTCATTCTGACTGCTAGTTGGTAAATATTTAAGATCAGCCCGAACGATAATAGGAGTAATGGGAACTATTCAACTTATTCTGGTTTAATTTTAAAACTTGAATTATGGCAATACTTGCATTTTTACTAGTGTTAGAAGAGGATTGAAGCGAATTATTTTTGGTGGTTGATTTGTTGAAACAGTTCTTACTGGCTCACTGGAAGCGAACCTCCCCTCCTGGGAGCAGGTGTAGAGAAGGGAGAACAGTGAGTCTTCTGGGAGAGGAGCAAAGTTGCCTGGGAATTCTGATTTAGTTTGGGTGAGACCTCTTATGGTTCGTGGTGTCATGACGAGGGAGCCGGTGTTCTGTCTGTTTGTTTGTTCGTTCATTCATTCATTCAACGAGTACTTACCAAGGCTGATGCATTCTTTCTGGGGGGGTAGTAATTTTTTTTAACTTTCATTTTTAATAAGGAGTGTGTGTATCTAAGGTTTGCAACAGGATGATTTGGTAAACGTATCGATGCATAGTGAAAAGATTACCATAATCAAGCTAATTAACACATCGTCTCCTCAAATAGTTACCTTCTTGTGTGTGTGTGATGAGAACACCTGAAACCTACTGTCTCGGCAGATTTCCAGTATTTAGCACCATATTATCGACTACAGTCACCATGCAATACACTAATAGCTAGATTTATTCATCCCATAGAACTGCGGCTTTGGGCCCTTCCTTTGATCAACATCTCCCCATTTTCCTCACCTCCCCACCCCTGGTAACTACTGTTCTACTCTGCTTCTATGAATTTGACGTTTTAAGATTCCACGCATAAGCGAGATCACGCAGTTTTCTCTTTCTGCATCTGGCTCATCTCAGCACGATGTCTTCCAGGTCCATCTATGATGTCGCAAATGGCAGGACCTCCTGCTTCAGGGCCGAATAATATTCCTTGTATACATACACCACGTCTTCGTCCATTCACGTGCTGATGGACCCCTAGGCTGTTGTACATACCTTGGCTATCGTGAATCACGCTGCAGTGAACACGGGAGTGTGGGTATCTCTTTGAGGTACTGATTTCATTTCCCTTGGGTAAACACCCAGAAGAGGGATTTCCCATCATACGGCAGTTCTATTTTTAGTCTCCTGAGGAATCTCCATGTGATGCTTCTTTAAATGCTGGCCGGGGTTGAACGTGGAACAGTCTCTGTCCTTGTGGTCTTACGCTGACGGAAGCCACCTTCAAGCTCTGAATCTTGGCCGTTGGGAGAACGTGTTGCTGACTGGTCCAAACAAGAATCTCTGCCGTCTGGTCCCCAGAGTGAGCCAAGGTGGGGATGCTCTGGGGAGGGGGCATGGAAAGCTTCCCACAGCTCACAGCTCTCGTGGCTTGTTTTGCTGTTCATTAGGGCGCTTTCACCCCAATACGACCTCCAAATCTCACTCGGAAGACCTTACCTTAGTGGAAGCACTTTGCCGGGGACGAAGCGGGTGGAGTCAGAGGTGACCCCAGTGCTCGTCTCTTCCTGGTGCTGAACTTAGGCAGAGCTTTGTGTCCGCTTACCCTGCCCGACGCACTTCCTCTGAGTATGAGCATAGCCATACTTACAATCAGTCGTAAGTATAACCGTAGTCACGGGGATAAGCTATGTGGACGCAACCTGATGTGGTGAGTAGAGCTAGGGTTCGGCCTGGGCGGGGCCTGGACGTCAGTCCTGGCTCTGGCACTTAGCGACTGCATGACCCGAGCAAGTCGGAGAGCTGCTCTGAGTCTCAGGATTTTCATCTCTAGAGTGGCAGTGAACCGACTGCCGCCTCCAGGAAGGCCTCCGAATGAGAAGGTGCGGTCCGCGCTCCGTACCCCTTTGGGGTGGTCACAGAGGGAGCTGTGGCTCCGAGGGGAGGATTCCCTCTGGGTGGCAGCTGTGAGGCCCTACGCATCACACAAGTGACCGTTCATCTCAGCGGACGGCCAGGTCCTCCGTGCCCCATCTGGTTTCCGAGCACCTTTGCCTGAAATCCCATTGGGCAGTGTAGGGAGAAGGTGTGGCCCTCGTGTCTCACTGGTTTTCAGAGAGACTCCCAGAACCATGCCGTCCTCTGTGGGCCTGCACTTGCGGGCCTGGAAACCAGGTAAGCGTGTGACCTCTGACTCGGGGTCTGGCCTACCCCCGCCAGGTGTAGAGAAACACCTTCTGGGTCTCTGAGTCTGACTGTGTTTCGTTCCCGCCTTTGTCCCGAATGCAGGGTCACCACAGGGCTTTGTGTGCTTTGTCCTACCGTGTCCTTGTGGGGCGTGACCCCAAGAGCGAGGAAGCCCTGGACACGCCACTGGTGAGATTATTCGAGAGCGACTAAAGTGCTTCCAGATGCTGGTCTTCTTGAAGTAGTGATGGAAATGGAAAAAAGAAAATATTTGGGAAGAAAAGAGGAATGGATTCTGAACCCTGGTCAAGGCTTCCTGCTAGCCCAGGCCCCGGCAGGCGTAAGGACGACAGATTTGTGTCCCGGGAACAGGGGATTTAGCAGCAGGATCTGCCACGTGCAGCCCGTGGGGACCAGGCTGGCAGCCATGGCATCTCCTGTGCCATCTTCTTGGAGACTCGTCTCTGCTGTTCTTTGCAGCCCGGCCAGATGTTTCTGCTTTCAGACTCAGCCTGTTTCTCCCTTTAAGGGTTTGCTGGAGAGCACATGGCTATTCACAGTGCTGCCCTGAACACATGAGGACTCTCTGCATTCTGAGCGCTGCCGAGTCAGTGGACAGCCCTGCCGTCAGGGCTGAGGGCCCTGCAGAGCTCGGGGAGCTCTGCCCCGCTGGCACGAGGAAGAGCCCTTCGAAAGGACTCCCAGCGGCTTGGGGAAAACGATCGCCACTTCCCATTTCCTGCCGGCCTGGGACCAGGGGACTGCAGGGCCCCCCTGTGCAGGCCACGTGTGCAAGCCCCCGTCACCATCTGCTGCTGTTACTGTTCGTGTGGGCTTTGAACAGGCTCGTTTCTCCTGGGCACCCGTCTCTGGGGAATCATCCACAGTAGCCGTAGGAGGTTTCCCTGAGAACCGGCAAACTGGGGATCTAGCCCTGAATAGAGCCGGCCTGCACACGACCCAGGCCCAGTGCACGGGTGGTCCCGGCAGGCTTGGGTCCCTGTCAGCTCGCTTCCGTAGGTAGTCTGTGCCTGGACACCTGACCGCCTCTGATGTCCTGTCTGATCTGTGCAAGCACAATAGCCAGCTAACGCCCGTCATCTGCTCCTTCCTAAGGGAAACATGAAGCTCCATCATGGTGCCCGAGCCACGTGGGACCGGCGCTGGCCATCGCCGCCGGAGAGAGAACTTGGCACGAACGGCATCTCTTGGTCAGAAGTTACTGGGCTGCAAGGAACAGAAGCCCACTGAGGCAGCTCATGAAGTGGAGGTTTATTCTCAGGACGCGGATGCCGTCCAAGCCCTAGGAAGAGCTAAACCGTCAGGGCTCAGGAGGACGCGGCTGGCTCTGCCCGGAAGGACAACCTCAGCAGACTGCTGAGCGGGCTTCCTGGGGCTCAGGACCCCGTGGACGCGGCTCCAGGCTGGAGGGGGTCCAGCTCGTCTCTGCCTTCTGGCAAATCTCTCAGGCTCTCTTGCCCCACGGGCCCCAGCTCCTAGTGGGCTGGGCAGCACGTCTCTGCTAAGCTGGCAGATCAACTGGTACTTATTTGATGTCTCAAGATGGTAAAAATGCCCACAGGAGCGTGTTGTAACGTGAACTTGCCACTTCAGCTCGTGCCCTAAACCCGCACAGCTCGGGCTGTCAGGACCCTCAGGTCTCTGACTGTTCATCCCTAAGCTGCAGGTGGGCAGGGGCCCCATCACACACACAGCCTCGGACGCAGTTAGGCACCTCCAGGTACAGACGCTGGTGAAAGGAGGGACGAAGGGGCGTCCCCGGGACTCTGGACCTGCTGTGCTTTTGAAAAGGCCCTGGGTGTTTAGAAGACCAGCTGGGAGCGGAGTGATGGGGGATTGGGTGGAAGTTACCGGTCTTCGGAGATTTTTAATGTAGACTACCTGCTCTAAGTGTCTGTCTTTGTCAAACTCTCCTCTACTCAGTCTGATTTCACAGTGGGTGTAAGATTATTTTACCGTTAGCCCCTCACCGTGGGTGCTGCCCTTTGTCCCTTGATCCATTTGGCTGAGAACGGTCCGTGCTGAGTCAGGCCCTGTGGGGCTGTCGCTGCCTGTGTGCTCCTGGTCCAGCTCTGGGCCGCCCTTGAGCACAAAATACTCCCTCTCAGAGCCCAGGTTGTACAAGCAGCAACGTTTATACCACGGCAGTTTCTTCAGTAAGAGTGAAAACTGCGGGAACGGCATTAGTTTTTCTAAGTAAGGAGCGGATTAGGTCCTGTTCTCTGGCTTCTGCAATTTTGCACATGGAAACATCAAACACAAAAACGCCTCCCCATTCCGAATAGTTGAGAAAAACAGGATATTATTGGCGGGGTCAGTGTCACCAAACTGCGAATGTGGTAGTGAGAGAGAAACAGCCGAGTGTACCCCGAGTGTCCTCGCTGGGGTGTTGGCGCTGCTGGTGCTTGTTGCAGCGTGGCTGTGACCTAGGCCCCCAGGAACAACTGGGCCGTGACACCCCTGCTGTGGCTGCTGAGGGGCCGGCCTGTGTGGGTGCGTCTGGGAGAGGCCTGGGGCTCCTCTCCTGGCGGGTCCTGCAGACCCGCCTGCCCCTTCACTGGGGCCGGGAGGAGTGTGCTGGGGAAAAGGATGGGGACCTGCAAGCTCAGGGGGGAAGAGGACCCCCGGGTCCTGACCTCCAGGTGAGGGAGAGGAGTAAAGAGGCTGGGGGAGCCATGCTGGGTGGGGACCACAGCCCGACGGGGGCTAAAGAGGGACACGCCGTGTCTTTTGGAGACCTTTCTCCAGGATGTAGGGGTGTGTTAGAGCCCTGGGGCCGCCGTAACAAAGTACTGCAAACTGGCTGACTCAGAGCGGCAGATAGCCCTCTGCCACAGCCCTGGAGGCCAGGAGCCCGACAGCAAGGTGCTGGCAGGGCCGTGCTCCCTCCAAGGGCTCTAGGCGACCATCTGTTCCTCGCCTGTCTCCTGGCGTTCCGGGCTCTGTAGCTGCATCAGACAGTCGTCCATCTTCATGGCCTGCTCCTGTGTCTTCCCGAGTCTCCCTCTGTGTGTGTCTGACTCCGTGAGCCGAGCCCCCCCTTTTTATAGGGATGCTGGTCACTGGATTAGGCCCACCCTAACGACCTCATCTGAAATGATAAAGACTCTACTTCCTAATAAGGTCACATTCCAAGGTACTGGGGCGTAAGAATTTCAACATATTTTTGGGGCGACATGATTCAACCCCCGGGGGTCAGAGTGAGGCTGGACACGGGCCCCTAGAAAGCCAGGCCTGCCACCTGCACGGCCGCCAGCTGCAGGCCGAGGAGATGGTAGACGTCAGGTGCACGAAACCACCTGCACGTGAGTGCAGAGTCGGACCTCCCGGGCCATCTCCCTCCAGCCGCAGCTCGAGGCGGGCGGAGTGAGAGCAGCCGGTCAGTGTGAGCCTCCCTCCCTCGCCCCCCTCGCATGTGAAGGGGCACACGGAGGGGAGGCCCCGAGGGGCACACCAGCCTGGCCTGGGGTGGAGGGCAGCCCAGCCAGTGGTGAGACTGCAGCTTGGGCTGGTCCAGGCGTTGACTCCACGCTCATGCCAGGAGTGGGTGGGATCTGCTGGAAGGGCCGGCGGCATGAGCACCAGGTGGGCTTGGCTTATCAGTTCATGGCTGTGCCCAGGGCCCAGGACCCAGGAGGCTCTGCAAAGACTACACGAGTTGAGTCCAGGACTCAGGACGGGACGGGTCCGGGCAGGCCGGGCGTGCTGGCCACTCGTGAGCGCCCAGGACCGGGAGGGCAGCAAGCACAGGGCCCCAGGTCCCACCGTGGGGCCAGGCCGGCAACAGGGTGGGGCGAGGGCTTTAAGCCAGGTAAAGATGGGAGAGCTGAAACACCTGGATTCAACATGACCGGAAAGTTCTAGAACTTGTCCAAGAAGTGAGGGGCTGGGAAAGGGAGTGGACAGCACAGTGGTGCTGGGAGAGGAGGGACTCATTCCCGTCATCTCTTCCCCGCAGGTGGGCTCTCCCGCTGCTCGGGGGCTGCTCCCACCAAGCCCTCCTCTCCACATGCTGCCCGTGCACGGGTGTCCTGGGCCGTCTCACCAAGCCCCACGTCCTGGCTGGCTTCAGACCACAGGGCTTTATCCTCACAGCTCTGGAGGCAGAGCTCTGAGACCCCAGAGTCGGCAGGCCATGCTCCCTCTGGAGGCCCCAGGGCATCCCTGCTGCCTGGTCCAGCCTGTCTGGTGCAGCCTGTCTGTCTGTGCTGTGCCTGGTGGTCCTGGGCCCGCAGCCGCGTCACTCCTTTCTGGGTCTCTGTGGTCACGTGAGCTTCTTCTCTCCGTGCATTTGCATCTTCAGATGACCTTTTATTCTTCATTCTTTTTTAAATATTTTTTTCCATTATGGTTTATCATAGGATACTGAACATAGTTCTCTGTGCTCTACAGCAGGACCGAGGTCCTTGGAGCAGGGCGCACCCTAGTTCAGCCTGTTTCCACGTAAGACCACGTTCTGAGGTTCTGGGTGGACGTGAACTTCTGGAGGGACACGGTTCACCCCAGTGCAGGGGAAATCGTCCAGGACTTGCCGATGGGACTCTGACCTCCTCATGTGCGTCCCCTTTGGGCACAGCTCTCAGTGGCCCCCGCTTCTCCTGACCCTCAACCACACAAGCCGGCCTTCGGGGGGCCGTCCTGCTCTCCAGACCCCTCACCTCCTTGGGGGTGAAAGCACCGCCGCGCGGGCGTGGGCTGAGCCGTGGTCAGTGCAGAGTCCCCTTCCTCCCTCGGCTGCAGAAGAGACCCCTGAGAGAGGACCCCACCTCGAAGCCCTGTTGCTGGAGGGGCCCCCGCCCTCGGCTCTAGGATGTCAGGTTTCCAGGGTGCCGTGGTGCCTCCCTGACCCCAGAACTGTGCTCAGGGCTTGTACTCAGATAAAGATAAAGACTGTCCAGGATGCGGCCGCGCACCTGGGACCCCCCGCGCCCCCAGCACCAAAGCGCCGGCCCATCTTTGTTGCCCCTCATGTCTGTCTTTCCCGAGAGCTGCAGGCCCCTGTGCTCACGTGGGTACTTCTCATCCTGAAGACTTTTCCTCCACTAAAAAAAGCAAACCCTTAGCAAGCACTGACTGTGATAATTTTGTGTTTTGAATTGGACTAGAAAAGAATTTCAGCCACATTGTCATATTTACGGGCGTGAAGTTTTCATAATATCACCTTGTACTTTTTATCGACTTTCACCAAAGCGTCACTGTGTGCCCATCGCTTCCCTCGTATCTGGGGCGTAGAGAGGGCACCTCCATCCTTCAGTAGCCTGGAGGAGGAGGTGGTGGTGGTGGCAGGATCCCCACGCCGGCCCTGCTCCGTGAGCCTGGGCGCCGTCAGGGCTACAAAGTCCATCCCCCAGGGCTCACTGTCCGAGGGCAGGGCAGGGCGGTACAGACTGATGGGAGAGGCAGTGAGGCTCCAGGGGAACTTGGGGAGGCAGGGGAGGCAGGGGAGGGGCTTGGCTTGGAGAAGATGGAACCACACTGGGCAATAGGGGCTTTATAGATTTTGTCCACTGGAAAGACTTTTAAGGGTTTTTTTTTCTCTTTGACTTCTCTGGTTTGGAACATGCTCTTTTAAAAGTTATGCATTAAAGGAGGATCTGCATAAGAAAGTAAAAGCACAGAGGCACCCCCCCAGTTCCCATTCCCTGGAGGGACTGGTGGGCATTTGGTGAAGGGCATCGCTGCACACACGCACACACAGGTGGAGGGATTCAGGGAGCTCGCGGTCAGCGGTGAAGCGAGATTCTGCCATATGTGCTTCTCTTAGAATATGTACCAAGTTTAATTTTGCCTGAAGATAACGGAGACGAAAGTAAAGTAGAAGGGACTGCTGAGCTTCCAATGAACGTTTCTAATTAAAAGAGATATTAGTGACAGAGCGATGTCTCCAAGGTGATGAAAAATAATTCTGAGATTCCTAAGGTTGGAGCCTAAGGCCGATGAAATCCCAGGCTTTCGCCTTTCTGTGTACAGACTGCGTGTGTTAAGGTAGATGAGGACCATGCCTTGCCGTACCGCCTTCCTCCTTCTGCTGTCTTCAATCTTCTGTCAGCTCTGATTTTAACGTCATCAAAGCTGCTGTCACGTCCATTTTGGAATGAACTCCCACATTTGTGTGGTCCTGGACGTAAGGGACCTGCCACTGAGCCCAGTCCTGTCCATGAGGGCTGCTCCATCCCTAGGTTATTTAAATTCATTTCCTGGTTGGCTGGACATGAAGCCAATCTTTTTTTTTTTTTTTTTTTTTTGCTGTACGCGGGCCTCTCACTGTTGTGGCCTCTCCCGTTGCGGAGCACAGGCTCCGGACGCGCAGGCTCAGTGGCCACGGCTCACGGGCCCAGCTGCTCCGCGGCATGTGGGATCTTCCCGGACCGGGGCAGGAACCCGTGTCCCCTGCATCGACAGGTGGACTCTCAACCACTGAGCCACCAGGGAAGCCCCGCCAATCATTTTTTTCCTAGAAGAACCCACCTGTCTTATTCCCTGAGGTCTTGGGAGCTCTGAGTGTCTCTTTCTGGGTATGCTCTGCGTCTAGGGTGGACTGCCTTTCTTCCCCTGAGACTCCGTGGAGTTTTTTCACCATCTCTGGCCTCCAGGGTGGGAGCCGTGAAGACCTGTCCCCCACCTTTCCTGCCGGCTGGACTTCGTGACTGAGTAGGTTGCCAAAAGGGCTTCTGGGGTGGGTGCACATTCCCTGAGTCCTTTCATGGTTAGCTGTCGGCCTCTGGGCTCTGCATCTGGGCAGCTCTGTGGCGGCCCCGCCTTCTCTCCCCCGAACTCTGTGCCTGGCGATACCTTGTCTCCTGCGGCGCTGATTTTGGCCAGGGGAGACTCCAGGCCAGTCTGGTGGTTCTCAGTGTGCTGGTGAATTATCTACCTAGATGGCCAAGTATCATTTCTTTAAGGCTGAGAACCAGCACCTTAACCGGGATATTGTCCTGCATCATTTCGTCCTGAAACATGACATGAGATTCTGAGCTGTAGATTCACAGGCTATCTGTCCTACTGAGTCTTCCCTTTTATCTTTGCTCTTTTATCATCTTCGCCCCCTTCCCGGCTTCCTCTGCCTCCCCTGGTGATCATGGTCTTTTCGCTGTGTCAGTGATTCCGTGTTGGTTGTTGCCTCTTTCTTGGTGTTTTGACTTTACGTAGCCTTTCTGTAGTGATGGTGTTTTTGCACTTTGTTTCCTGGAGCCTGCCATTTCCATTCTCATCTTATTTTCTTGCTTTATAATCTTGCCTTTGAGTCACTATTTTCATTGAATTTCTGTTCTTGTTATGTCCTTCCCAAGCAGGCCACAGATGGGACATTTTCTTCTGTTCCTTGGGCAATGTGTGCTTCCGTCCAGGCCGTTTGTCCTTCACGAGCCGTGTCCCCTCCCTCCCTCCTTCCCTGTCCTGCTTCTCCTGATGTCTCTCTCCCTCTCTCCCTTGTTCTTTGCTTCCAGATTCTTTCCTTTGGCTGGCATTGGTGTTCTAGGCTGCCCATTTGAAGTACGATGCTGAAGCCAGCCACATCCCAGGCCAAGTATATCAGAACCTCTGTGGTGAGTCCCAGGCGTCAGTCTTTCTAAATCTCTCCAGCTATTTTCAGTGTGCAGCTCAGGTTGAGAACTGCTGCTCTAATGTCTTAAGTTATCTAGGAAAATGAGAAAATAACCCACTGTGTAAGTTTAACCCTGCTCTAGGAGAGGGTTATCCATATATGAAATGTTCTGAGTTGGGCACTGCCTATAAAGGGCTTGTAAATGTCCTCCAGTGCAGAGGTGGTGACGAGGCCTGGGGGGTGTCTTCTCCCTCCCAATGTCCCTGGTTAAGTGGCCCTTTTGGACCTTCCTGAGGGCTTCCTCCGGCTGCCCGGAGGCCTTGCACGGGCTGCAGAAGGTACTTGCTTTGCAGAACACCTCACTTTGCTTCCAAACAGTTAATCATCTGCAGAAAAAAAGTCTTTTCCCAAGTCAGCCCAGGTTGCATTTTCGAGCTTCTACCAAAGCCAGTGCCGGAGCCATTACTTTAAAACCAAGCTATGAATTGTTCATCCCTCACTAATTCCCAGATGGAAATCGTGATTTTTGTTTACTTTCCTAAAAAATTCACATTTCGCCTGTGGCTCGGCTGAAGGAATTTTAAACATCCTTTGAAAGCTGTAAAGATGGGTTGGGAACGAGAGGACCACTCAGATTGAACCAGCACCGTAATTTTTAAAGTGTGCCATTAAGTAGAGGGGCACAGTCTTGAATGAGGGATGATGTCCAGCCACCAGGAGAATGTTAATTTCATTGGCTGCATCACTCGAAATGACTCTGTGGTTAAGGAACAATTTCTGAGCCACGTAAAGCCCCGTTACCGTGAGGATAGCATTATGATTTGTTTGGTTTAACCCAAGTGCTTTGAACTTCCCGCCCCTCTTCTCACCCCACGTCCCAGCCACCCTCTTGTAATTTTCCAAGTTACACAGAAGAACAAAGCATCACGAAAGGTGTGTGCTTGGGGGAGAAAGAGCAGGAGGGGCAAGGAGTCCAGCACAGCCTGCGGAGAGGAGACTTCGTCTTTGAGAACTCTGCCCTGTCTGCCCCTGATACGTGGCTGGGGATGGAGCCTGGGACACGGGGCGTGGACAGAGGGCTCTGACCCCCACCCGCCGTTCATGGTGGGCAGTGTGCTCTCTGGAGCTCAGGTTCTGTTCTGTAAATGGGGGGCCACTCCCTGCTCCACCACCGGCTTCCCAGGTGCCGGGGGGCGTGTGTCTTGTGTGTCTCCTCCCACAAGGAGAGGATGCTGTGCTTTGCACGGTGCCTCTTGAGGGTCTCCGCAGGCCCCCTGCTTCCCACGTATGCAAACCGTCCTCCTTCTCGTCCGTGCTCTGCCAGCAGCACATGGCAGGTGCCAGTTCGTTCGAAGGGAGCAGCTCAAACGGGCTCTGAGTGAGGAAGCGCCTCATCACACCTGTCACCATGGACGTAAGTGGGGAGAGTGGACTTCAGGTGACACTTAGGAGCGTTTGAACGCAGGGCCTTTCGTCACTCCTCGTCTTGAAGCTCAGCAGCCCTTTCTCCTTCCAGTGCTGCTCCCCTGCATCCTGGGGGGACAAAGAAGGTGGCGAGTCAGGCGGTGCTCTGCACATACAACGCACAGAAGTGGAGAAGGTCGATCGACTGCAAGCTGGGGGATGGCACGTGCCCCGGGCAACCAGGCTGCTTCGAACTCTAGAAACAAAGTGCTGTCCTTTAGGTTAAAAGCGGAGTGAAAAAAAGAGTTTGAAAAATGAGACTTTCAGACTTAATGGAACTTTTCAGACGTCTGCTTGCTAAACTCACGAACCGATGCCTTAGGAATGTTCCTCTGTTTTCAGTGTGATGTTTTGGAATTCAAACACCAATGACTCTTTCTTAAGCTTCCGATGAAGCCAAGCGTTTTGGGGGGCGCCTGAGGGAGACGAGAGCTGCGTCCCCCAGTTACTGGGGTCAGAGGCAGAGCCTGTGGTTGGGTGTTTGAAGTTCATCTAAAAAAGTTATTACTTAATAATTACTGTTAATTAAGTGCTGTGAGGTTCCGGAGGCGGTCTGGGCCTCTGTGTTCCTCACCCCCCCGCCCCCGCATAGGAGGGGGAGGGAGACGGAGGCGGAGGCAGGCGTGGGGCGGGTGAGGTTCTGAGTGATGGGTCCACGCGCATTGTTAGGCCGTCTTCTCTACTTTCACGCGTGTTGGAACATTTCTATGAGAAGCAGAGTTGAGGTATATTACCACGTGATGGAGAAATGAAAACTGGCTTAGAGATAACACAGAAGCAGCATTTTCTAGTCTGAATCAAACCTTGGGGCACTTATCTTTCTGCGGAGTAGAGGGCTGGGGCCTGGCCTTAGGGTTCTGCTGGAGGAGAACCTCGGGGTTCGTTCCTCAGGGTCTGTTGTCTGGTTGTAGGTCCCAGCATCAAGTCTGAGCCAGAGCAATCTTAGCAGTCGTGCCACGAGAAGGCACTTTTACCAGAGGCTTTCGTGTGCGTGCGTGTGTGTGTGTGTGTGCATGTCGTGCACATGTGTATGGGCACACAAGTGTGTTTGTATTTGCATGTAGACATGCACACACGTGTCTGTGTAGGCACATGTTTGTGCATACCCTCATATGTGCACATATATGTATGTGTGCCGGCAAGGCACAGGCACCCACAGGTAGGCATCAGAGTGCACATATGTGTGTGCATGCTGTGTGGGCACCTGTGTGTTCTTGTATGTGTGTGTACACACGTCTGCATATGGCTGTGCATGCACGTATATGAATTTGTGTGCACACGTGTATTTACATGTGCACGTGTGTGTCTATGTCTGTGTACATGTGTCTGTATAAATGTGCATTTGTGCACACGTGCGTGTGTATGTGCATGTGGATTTGTGTGTATATATATGTGTGCATGTGTGTGTGCACATGTTGTAGGAACATAGTTGCTCTTCAGTGCTCAACAAAGAGCTAGCCAGGTCTGCTATGTGATGGGCTCCGTAGTGCAAACTAGTTATGAAACCGAAGAAGGTGCTTTTCTGACACATAGTGACCGAACATTTACGCATGTAGATAGTGGTTTGCAGTCATCACTCATCTCTTTACTGTTTACTCCTTTTGTTATGTTAAACACAAAGTAGAACTGAGCCCAACCCCTGCCTCTGCCGTAGCCACAGCCCGGGTGGGTGGTTTGTGGCAGCTGATGTTTCTTGAGCACCTACTATGTGCCAGGGCCTGGACAGGGCTTAGGCTCCAGTAGTGAGCCAGCTGCACCGTATCTACTGTGAGCAGCAGGGCATTTCCAAAGGGCAGATAAAGCATCGCGGAGACCAAGTGGTTGTACTTCCTGGGGGACAGGCCACCTGCCCGGAAGGCCTTCCCTCCCTCGCAGCACCGTGGGGGGTTTTGTGGGAAACACATAGCTTCTCCTATCAGGACCAGTGAGAAGGCCAAATTCGCCAGGGCAATAAGTCATACGACACGGGTAAAAGTGCAAGCGGCCGGGGCAGGGGTGCAGTGCCCAGCAGTGGCCGAGCTGGCCGGCCTGGGTCCTGAAGCAGCTAGTGGATGTGGAAAGGCCCCCCCTGTGCCTTTTCCCAGGTAACATGTTCAGGCATGTCCTAGGCTGCCACGCCCCTCTGCTGTCATCTCTCCAGGAGAGCAGCTGGGGCCCTCCTGCCCTGTTTGCAGAGACCTTTCTGGAAAGCAGTACTGGAGGCAGCCTCTTCCTTCATCTGCGGGATTCGGAGTCTGGATCGTCAGCTGCCAGGAATCCCGTGGGTGCAGGGTGGGAACAAGCAGTCACACTGTTCCTAGCCGGAGGGATTGAAACCCTTAGGTTTGGGGTCTAGGGCCCCAGTAGGCCCTGTGCAGTTATGTGATGCCCACAGGCCCGGGTGCTCAGAGCGAGCCCACCCAAGCTCAGAAGAGCAACCCCGCCTGGGCCAGCACAGGAAGCCCTGACTCAGACCAGAAAATGACGGCACCAACGGATGAACCCTCTGTCTTTCCCTTACCACGCTGTACGGCAGCTGCAGGGCTGTCTGTTCCACCATCACCAATTTATTGATGTTCCGACCTTGCAAGTGTCAGGATGAAACGAGTAATGATCACTAACCATTTGGCTCTGCTTCTCTTCTGGTCCAACGTCAACAAGTCTGAGACTAGCTCATCGGCCGCTCTGCCCTGGTCAGGCGCCGCCTGCCTAGGTGTGGGCCTGGTGCCCCTTCTCCGGCACGTGGAGCAGCCCTGGCTTTGGTTCATGACGGGACACAGGGCCCGGCTTGTGACCTTGCTGGCGCTGACTGACGGTGCCGCCCTGGTCTCAGCTGGCTGGACGCGCATTCACCACCTGCACATGCTTGGCCGGCCCCCCCGCCCCCGCCCCCCGCCATCTCCAGAGGCTCTTTGCCTTCAGATGAGCCTGTGGACAGGTGTTGGACCCTGTCCCCCTACAGAGTCAACTTGTGGTCAGAGGAGGGTAAAGATGGAGAGAAGTATCTTCTGTAGATTCATTTAGAAAATAACTTTTTCAGTTATGGCTTCCTTAGTGCACCAGATGGAAGAGAGGGAGTTTTAAAAATCAGTTCTCCACATTTCAGCCCCTGTGGCTTTTCCCTGTGAATCTAGAATCCCCATGTCCGGGAAATAAACACCCAGGACTTCCCTCAGAGTTTCCTTAGGTTTGGGTCTCGGAATTGAAACAACAGTATTGTCTTACACAATACCTTTTCTGAATTATTGATGGCATCTTTTAAAAGTAAATGACATCACTTGCATAGTCATACAATCCGCCGGTGTCGGTCTGTTACCATTTTGTTGCTGGCGGGACAGCGCACTGGCTGTTGGAACCGTGTGATGGAGCCTCAGGAGCAGGGGAGCGCGCTGAAAATGCAGCTTTCGATAAACGGATTAGATCATTACAATTTGTTTATGATAGCAATTCGCTTGGACTCTACAATTATTTTCTTTTTCATCTTGCAGGACACTTTGATGCCGCCCATGGATTTCCCCGTATGCTGCACCGACACACGGCATGGTGAGTACGGAAAACTCATTTCCAGTGTTGACGCTTCCCAGGTCAGCGGTACCTCCAGAAAGAGTGCTTTCTGCAGAGCCTGTGACTCTTGTCCACTTCAAAAGGCTAGGGGACTGGTTCTTTCCAAATATGCGGCAGAAGTGGGGCTATGGGTGCAGAGCCAGAAGCTTTCGCTCCCTCTGTCCATCTGACCCTGAGTGCTTCCCCCTCCCTTGCTGCCCGGAGAGGCCTGGGAGCAGGTGTTGGGAAATGGGAGGCTTGTGGCCACTGCAAAGCCTGGAGAGTCTCTGGTTCTGAGGTGGCCGCACTGAGCTGGGCGGGGGTGGGCAGGGGCCTAGGGCGTGTGGAAGGGAACCGGGGCTGCAGGTGGACCACCTAGCTCGTGAGAGCTCTCAGGACCAGGTGCTGGGGTGACTTCCTGGTATCCGGGTTTTCTGGAAGCACTCAGAGCATCCCAGGAGTACAGCAGAGGTCTGGCTTCTGATTGGATGAAGAATGACACGTGACCAGGCACCCCTGGAGGCTGTGTTGTTGCCTTCACAACCCTGGTGGGAGTCAGTCTAGAGCTGTAAAGAGGTTCAGGAAGGGTCTATGGCACGCCCAGCACTCGCGTGTGTGCCTCACCCCTGCTGACAGCCGAGGCTATTGTCTCAATTTATCTTGAGCAGAGAGAGAATATTCCCATTGTTCTCCACCACTTTCTCGGTCAGCCTTATCGTCGTTTGTTCACAAAGCAGGAGTTTAACCAGATCCTGTTTTTATTCACTCGAGACGAGACTTGTTCCAAGCTCGGGAGACTCATGCTCTCCAGAAGGACCCGTGTTAGGTGAGCCTAGAGTGAGCCGTCAGAGCACGGTGGTGCAGCAGTTTCTGTGTGTGCCCAGCAGCGGGGCTGCTCCCAGGTGTCAAGGGATGACCCTTCCTTGGAGGAGTTACATCTGTGTGTGTATCGCTGTGAAGGGGTGGGTTCCGCTGGTGTGTTCTGTGAGGATGAGGTGCAGACCGGGGCTGGATCTGGGAATAGGCTCAGGTGCCTCCAGTCACGATTCAGACTCCAGGAGGGGACGGTCCAATCTGAGACGCAGGTGCCACCTTGGTTGGTGGCTGCATGGGCACCGATGCCATGCTGGCTTGTGTGTGACTCTGCCTCCCATCGCTGTGGGCTCTTGGAGCCCGCAGGCCCCAGGCGTGTCGGGAACACATGGTATTTCAGGGTATCGGCAGTATAGAGTGTGGGCCAGACCTGTGAGCGATCAGGGCTGACGGCCACAGTCGAATCCCAGCTCTGCCCCTCGAGCGGGGCTCCGTCTTTCCCTGCCTCAGTTTCCTCAACTGTAAGATGGAAATGTCAGTGACACGTGTCTCATGGACTTTTCGGGAGGATTAATTGAGATAAATTACGTAAAGCACTTAGAGCGCATGCCTGCCGCACGGTAGGTGCTCCCTGGACTGAGCTATTGTCCTTTCTATTCTGTTATTGAAAATCGTCATCTTTGATACAGATATGCTCTCTGTGGACCTCATTTCCGTATACGGAAGCAGCTGTATTTCTCGTTCACTATTCTTTTCTTGAAGGAGGTCGTAACCAGAACATGCAGTAAGTATAGCCACCGCGATTTCACTAAAAGCTGCAGACCCGGTTAGCCGCCTGCGGATAATTCAGCTTTGGGGTCGTCTCACGAGGCTGTTCAGATGAGTCACTCCTCGCTGTCAAAATCCTCACAAATACCTGAGCGCGGTTATTGTCAAGTAACAATAACACCTGGAACTCCAAGCATGAGCTTCCAGCAGTTTCGATTACGGGCAGTGCCCGGGGGCCCGCGTGACCCGTCTACTCAGACCAAGGAGGCAAGAGCTGGACTCAGCACTTCCCTGCGGGAAGCCTTTTCTCTCAGGAAATGACGTCACAGCCGCCCACCACTCTCGCCATGAAGTCAGATGTGCTGTCCGACCTCTCTTGACAAGCGGTGGCTTCAGGCCCAAGAAATGTCCTGCCGACTTTGAGGCAGGAAATAATTTTGATTCCAGGCCTGCCCGTTGCCCCAGAGCAGGTGTCCCAGGGGGACCCTGACATGCGAATTTCCGGGAGGAATCTCGGTCTGTGTGGTCAGGTGGGTGCCCAGGCCAGGCAGGGTTTAGACCCTGGTGTGTGTGTGTGTGTGTGTGTGTGTGTGTGTGTGTATGAGTTCATCGACTGGCTGCTCAAAATCAGTGACAAATGGGAAAAATAGAATCTTTCATTGCGGTTCCCTCCACTGGACACCCAGCCTTGAAAGCTGAATGTCGTCATTTTCACATTGTAAGCGGCGCCTCCTGGGCAGGAGCAAAGGTGGCTCCCTCTGAACCCTGCACCTGTGGTCCTGCTGCCACTTCTGCTGTCCTGCCCGAGTCCCAGAAAACCCCCATCTCTGCTGCCCTGTGGTGTAGCTAGAAGCCAGGCGGGTGGTTCGCTGGTGCCTGACTGTTACTCAGTCTCGGGTCTTCGCTGCTCAGCAGCCAGGCCATCTTGGCTGGTTGGGGTTTGAGCTGCGGTCGCAGGTTTTTTTGCGGAACGGTCGTTTGAGGACCTGGGTGTCTGGGGAAGGGGCAGGGGTCCTGGGATGCACCTGACTGGCTTGGCCTTGCTCTCCTGGTTAATGTGGTTGGGATGGAGCCCTAAATGGAGCCCCAGGCATCCTGGCCCTGGGGTGGCACGCGGACGCGTCATCAGAGCCCAGGGCTCCCGGGCCCTCGCGCCACATAGAGGCTGTATTTCAAAGTCCGGCCCTTGGACATGTCAGTCCTGGCACCTAGTTCTAGAGCTTTCTGCCTGGTGCCCCACTGGTCTGGGAGCTGGGAAGGGCGGTGGACCCCTGCCGTGTGTCTCGGAGACATCGCGGGTGTTGGGCCAGCCGGGTCCTGGAGGCAGACAGATGCACCCTCAAACTGCGTGATTTCAGAGGAGTCTTAAGGAAAGGATAACTTAAAGGTGGGCAGAGTGCAGGGATGGAGCAGCGAGCGCCCCCGAGGTGGGGCTGTGAGGTTGGTCAGCAGGAGGGTGGGAGGGTGGAACAGACAGGAAGGGGAGAGAACCGTGGATGGAAATGCACGCGGGGGCGGGGGCTTGGAGCAGCTTCGTCCTCACCAGGGTAAGCATTTAGCTCCAGAGCGTCCTGCAGGGAGAGAGCAGAGGTGGGGAGAGGGAATGAATACCCCGACCTCACTCTCCTTCCTCCCTCCCTCCCTCCTGTCTCCTGGCAGGGCTGCCAGTGGCTGATCCCAGCTGGATGGGGTCCTGGAGCCTGGAGATGCAGCAGGTGTAGACCTGCTCTGCAGAGTCTACAGGAGAGGATGGGAGTGGGTCTGGGGGATGGAAGCCGCTCTGCTGATGGTGGCGGTGGGGGGGCGGTCCTGAGCTTGCCACACTTTCTCTGGGTCCGACAGCCCTTTGCTCTTGCCGCCTTTGGGAGACAGATTTGAGGTGTGTCAGCCTCTCTGGCAAGTCCCAGTAACCATGCGCGGGCTGCCTAAGCTGGGGACTCCGGTGAGAGCAGTCGGAGACCCAGAGCCTCGGGACCCCGCGGGCCGGTCACGGGAGTCTGCCAGGAGACACGAGGCGCCCGCTGCCGCTGGACACTCATGATTCGGCTGAGTCCACTCCTGGGTCTCATGCACCTAGGTGACCAGTCACAGAAACAGCAGGGTTGCCGCAGGGTGTTTCCAGAAGCTGGGTTTATAAGTGGCCACATATCGATGAGATCTGTGGGAAAGAAGCTGCCAGGTGGGCCCAGTGAGGCGGAGACCTGGCTCAGACCCAGAGGCGGTGTCCGGGAGGCGTCCGGTAGAGTGCAGCGGGGCTGCAAGGCCACGCTGAGGGTGGGGCCCCAGTCCACGGCCGGGTGTCGGAACGGGGAGGGCCCAGGCTGACGGGTCCACGCGGGCCTCTGGAAGAGGAGCCAGGTTCAGGAGCCGCAGGGGCAGCTCGTTTGCAGGGCTGAGCACGCGAGCTGGAAATTGCAGGTGGTCTGACTGGGGTTGCAGCTCACTGGCTCCGGGCTGCCTGTCAAGGACCAGGTGTGGCTTTCCAGGTGCCCTGGTATCTGGTGTGTGTAAGGGTCTCACCCGACCTGGTGTCGCCCTTGACGTTGACCGAGCGCTGATGTTTTCGGTGCTGTGTGGGCTGCCAAGGGCTTGGTCAGTGCTTTCAAGGGTATTTACATCCAGGAGGGAAGATTAGATGCATTTATTCATATTCATAGGAGAAGCCAAAACAGGGGCTTTTCGAACATGGGCTGAAGACCAGTTGCGGAGTAGGGGGCATTGGTGGCGGTGAGGGGGCGGCATCCGCGCTGTTGCCTGGAAGGACAGGAGGGGGTGAACACGATGCTTTTCATTTTAAAATATACATAGACAAAGCAGCGTATAAAAACATACGTGCCCAGTGTATAAGGCTCCTGGGGCTGCTGAAACAAACGACTACAAACTCAGAACAACAGAAATTTATTCTCTCACAGTCTGGAGTCCACAAGTCTGAAACCAAGGTGCTGGCAGGCTGAGCTCCTTCTGAGGCTCCAGGGGACGGTCCTTCCTGACTCTCCCAGGTTCTGGGGGCTCCAGGTGTCCCTGGGCCTGCGGCCCCATCACCCCCATCTCTGCCTGCATTCTTACAAGCCTTCTACTCTTCCATCTCATAAGGATACTTGTCCCTGGATTTAGGGCCCACCTGGTTAATCCAGGATTGTCTCATCTTGAGATCCTTATTTACATCTGCAAAGACCCCCTTTCCAAATAAGGTCACATTCCCAGGTGCCAGGTGTTAGGAGGTGGACATACTTTTTTGTGGGGGTGGGTTACTCTTCAACCGACTACACCCAGTTTAAAAAAGGATGAAATGAAGAGCAGCAGGGGCAAATCAGAATATTCTGGAACCTTATAAATTCTCAATGTGGGGTAGGCAACCGTTCCAGTTTGCCCAAGACTGTTCTGGTTTTAGCACTGAAATTCTCAAAGCTTGGGAAACTTGTCAGTCCCTGGAAAACGGGGCAGTTGGTCCTCCTGCATCCATGAGTCCAACCTGATTACCTTTCGCTGTCTCTCTCGAGCTCCCCACTTGCCAAACACTGTCCTGAAACTTAGCTTCATCCCTTGTTGTTCCTTATGGCTGGGCCACCTCGATGTGTACTGCTAAACAGTATTTCATTTAGGTTTCTCTCCTCTGGAAGTTGAAAAAGCGAGCATACCATCTGGAGGTTGGTTGGCTTGTCTCTTTGCTTGACGTTGTGATGTTGAGGCTGCCTGTGTCCATGCCTACGACTAGTCTGTTTTCACGGCTGTGTAGTAGTCCCTCTGGTGTGCACCACACTTTATTTTCCCACTTGTAGTTGGTAGATGGACATTTGGGTTGTTTCAGCCCTTGTAGACTCTGAATGACTCTGCTCCCACATTCTGCTGGTTTCTGGACAGCTGTTCCTCAAGGATGTACACTAAGGGCTCTTTTGGTTGGAGCCTTGGTAAGTACATGTGCAACTTATCAGGTGATGCCACGCTTCCTGAAAAGTGGGTGCAGCTGTGTGCACTCTCCCTGCAGGAATCAGAGCTCCTGCAGTCTGCATCCTCTCCACCCTGGGGGTCGCCAACTTTCTCCCACCTCTTCTCCAAAGACAGAGTATTTTAAATACTTTTCGGGTCATACTAAGTTTTAATATCTGGTCAAGAACTTCCCCCCTACCCCTGACGACCATCATCCTTTATCAGGAGTGTTTTTCATTTATTCTTCCACATACAACTTAGAAAAATCCTTCAAGTTCTATATGAAGGACAAACCTGTTGGGATTTGGGGTGGACTTAGATCAAATTTGTAGATCAATTTGAGGAGAGGTGAAAATTTTGGGGACCTCGACGTTTTCTAAGGTCGTGGTTTGCATCTCCACTTCCCTAGGTCTTTTTCACTTCTTTTCAATAAAGTTTTATAATTTTCCCCACAAGAGATGTGAATATTTGGTTATATTTATTCTCCGATACTTTGTAGTTTTGTTGCTATTATAAGCAACATTGTGGTGGTCCTAAGATGTGTCCAAAGATTACTTGATTCTTCTCCCTTCAGGAGCCGGGGCTCCATCCCCTCTTCCCTTGAGCGTGGGCTGGATTTACTTATTTGCTTCCAATGAGTAGATTCAAGTTGAAGTGACGGTGGCAATTCCAGGGGGTGAGCTGTCTTGTTACGGCAGGAGGCTCCCCACTCCATCTTCACCGTCGGGACCACTCCTCCTGACTGTGGGATGGGGACGGGATTCCAGATCCCCACTGGGCACCCACTGATGCCTCCTTAAGCTGAGGTGTGGAGTGTGGGAGCCCCTCATCGCTGCTCCCCACGTGGTCCCCACTAGAGGACCACAGAGGCTTGGGGAAAAGCAGAGGATGGGAAAGCAGTCTGGAGGAGGGTGGCCTTAATACCGCTGGATGCTGGCGAAAGTCCTGACTCTGTCCTGGGTCTCCTCTGACACACCCGGTAGGGAGGGGAGGTTACTGCCCAGGGCGGGTAGAAGTTGGTCCCCATTCGGCCTTTGCTGGCTTGGGTGGGGATTGACCACGGTTTTTCTTGTGCTTGGAGAAGAGCTGTTATTGTCTGACCATTTTCTACCTTTTTATTTTCTTTTAATGAAATATAGTTGATCTGCAATGTTGTGTTAGTTTCAGGTGTACAGCAAAGTGATTCAGTTACATGTACATGTATATTATATGTATACTTTTTCAGATTCTTTTCCATTATAGGTTATTACAAGATATAGAATGTAGTTCCCTGTGCTATACAGTAGGTCCTTGTTGTTTACCTGTTTTATATATAGTAGTGTGTATCTGTTAATCCCAAACTCCTAATTTATCCCTCCCTGCTTCTCTCCCCTTTGGTAATCGTAGGTTTGTTTTCTGTCTTGACGGGGGGCCTCTTTCCCGGTCCAAGACTGGAGAGCAGCTTTGGGCGGGGCTTCTCATCGCCTCCGGCCGGTGTTTCCAGGAGGCTGGCTTACACTCAGTTTTGAATCGGATGCTTGCGGCGAACAGGAAACACAGCCCCCTCAACCCTGCTGCCCTTCAGCTCCCCGGGGCCCTGCCACTCTGCCTTCTCTGCACCTTCGGAATCTCCTTACCTGGCCTCACACATAGTGACCAGGTCTGTAGTCACACTTAGCAGGAGGGCTTGTAAACCTTCTCCGTCTTTCTGGATGTGGAGATCATTGAGTTTTTAATTTTAATCTTCGTATTTTTCACTTCTAGGAATTCTGTTTTTTCATCTCTGCTCTTTGCTTCTATCTTTCTCTTATTTTTTTTTAAATATTCATCGTAATAAGCTTTTGCGTGCCTGCTTCTGTTGCTTTTGCTGCTTCTCACTCATGGCGATTTATCTCCTTATTTGGAAGACAAGCCGCTCTTCTCCCTTGACTTTGTGGCATTCTTTGAGAGGTGTGTTGAGATTGATTTCCTCCAGAGAGGTTCCATATTCACCTCTTCCTCTTGTCTGGGGCATTGCCACTAGGTACCAACTTAATTTAAATTTCCTGCTTGAAAGATTTTGGATAAGTAACAGAGGTGATTCAGACAGCAGACTGCGAGGGGACTGGCTTGTGGTTTTCAGGGAAGTTTTTCTCCTTCCCCCATGTAAGGGCTGAGACAAGCACCTTCCCTTGCTGTCTTCTGCATGGGGGCGGGGTGCGTCATTCTTGCTTATACTTAAGGTGGACGCACCCTCTGGAACCCTATTTTACCTGGGAACCTCCCTTATGATTCCCTAGTGGTCCTTGGGTTTCCTGTTCAGCCAACACGTTAAAATAACATAGATCTATGCACCACTTTAATGTTTCCAAGACGAGGGCCCTTCGAGTGTCCATCCTGCCACGCTGCTGGAAGTAGGCAGGCGGCGGGGTGTCAGAGGCAGGCTTTGCAGGCAGAGGGGTGTCTTGCCAGAGGCCTGGAGGGGGCACATCAGGGCAGCTGGACGGTCTCCTTGGCACTGTGCTGGGATAAGAGCCTGGGACAAGCTGGGAAAGGCCTTGGAGACCAGGCTGGGAAGTCTGGAGACTTTTCACAGGAACGGAGGACCCAGTGAAATGATATTCGTAAGACAAGAGGAGGATCTGGTGGGTGAGGGTTGGGTAGATGTAAGTGGGGAAATGCAGAGGATGGAAAAAGGATCTGAGAGGGAGCAGGCGAGGTGCTAAAATCGGGAATGGAAGGAAAGACCAGGGAGGAGGTATTAAGCAGACACAGGAATGACAGAACTTAGCAAACGATTAAACATGTGGGCGAGGTGCTGGTCAATCAGAGGCAGCCCTGGGAGTCTGGCGCGGCGCCTGGGGGTGGGTAGCATCTTACAGGAGAAGGAAAACTGGGAGGAGACCTCGCCTAGGAATGAGATGAGAGGCATCCTTTCGGGACTGGTGATTTATGAAAATGGCGGAACACCCCATTGGGGTTTAACTAAGTCGATGGGGGATGTTTGGTGAGGACCAGAGGGGCTGGACCAAGAGGGAATCCCCATCCCCTTGAAGCTTGTGACGGGGTGACCTCGTCTCTAGGGGGAGCATCCTCCTCAGGGACGGTGAGGTGGGACCCACAGATGCCTCTTTCACCTCTGTGAGCGGGGCCAGGTGTGAGGTCAGCGGAGGACGAGGGTCTGGCCATCACCTCCTTCGTGGGAGGGCACTGCTGGCCGATGTTCTGTTGTTCCTTGTCTCATATTCCAGGAAGCTTGTTTATGTCAATTCCTACCTGCCTGAGATTTGCAAGCACTGAGGAATCTAGAAGTGGGGCCCCCCTGCACTTTCTTTGTTGGACCTTGGGTCCAGCGTTTTTGTTTTTCTTTTGGCTTTCCTCTGTCCCCAGCATGAAACCCAAGTCCTTCTCCCTTTGCAAGACATAGGGAAGCCAGAGGCCAGGTGAGGCAGGACGTGGGTTGCGTCCTCCGGAATGGGCCGGTCATCCATGTGATGGGTGTGTGGTGTGGGGAAGGGGAGAGCTCAGGGCAGGGTCAGGCACGCTCTTCCCTTGGAGCCGTGACTGGAGCCTGCCCAGCTCGTCTCACTGCTGGACAGATGACCAGAGTCCATCTGTATGAGAGGCAACACCCAGAGACGGTTCGTAAAGCACACATGATCTCACTGGGACCTCACCTCTTCTGTGATTCCAGCTCACCCAGCTCCTGAAGGTCTGCACGTGCTGGTCCAGAAGGGCCACGCAGGCACCTGCTCCCTTCCTGGCCACCCGGCTGATGCGCGTCCAGTTACGGCCGCAACAGCTGCCAGGGCCCAGGCTGACCTGCTGCAGGCCCATTGCACAGGCAATGGACCTCTCGCTACTTTGCCGTGATTATGAGAGGGTGAGTGCCGGGGAAACACTTCCACTCAGGATTTGGGTAACGTTTCACCGTAATGGATCATTTCCGAAGTCCTTGATGAAATAGACTCCCAGGTCTCCATGAAATGGAAAAATTACTTGGACCCTGTGGCACAAACAGCCTTTTCTGTCTGAAACAGAACCTCAAGATGGAGCCCTTTCCTTCACGTTGTGGAGTCTTGCCGTCCCAGGGGGAGAGGAGAGAGTAAGTGTCAAGTTCCGTATTTTCTCGTCTGGTGCTATTTCGTGCTCAGAAATGTTTATTTCAGGGACGAATGAGTGAATCCCTAGTGGGAGCTGCTGGACCCAAGGGACCGTCTCCTCTTTGTCTGTCGTTCCCGTGCTGTCCTGTTCTTTCTAATTCCTCCACCATCTGAGATGCGCTGTTACAGGTCAGCCGAGACACACTAACATTTTCAAAGTTTATTTGCACAAACATCGGTTCGAATCGGGTAGCAGCAAACTGGAGGTGACTGGAGTGCTCCCCCGAACAGGTGTGGGAGGGGTTTCTACAGAGAAGATGCAGAAGCAAAGCAAGGAAGCGACCTGATTGGCAGCTCAGCAGCTGCCTCAAGTGGGGAAGCTCGCTGGCTGTCTGTGGTTGGACCGTATATAGACGCAGACACGCATGAGAGGAGGTTTATTACAGAAACCGACTTCCTCTGTTATGGAGGCCAAGAAGTCCCACGACCTGCTGTCTGCAGACTGGAGGCCCAGGAGAGCTGGGGATGTAGCTCCGTCCGAGTCTGGAAGCCTGAGAACCAGGGGAGCCGTTGGTGTGAGGTCTAGTCCAAGTCCAAAGGCCAGAGAATCAGGAGCTCTGAGGTCCAAGCTCTGAGGGCAGGAGAAGAGGGGCGTGTCAGCTCGAGAGAAAGCGCACGTTTGCCGTCCTCCGTCTTTTTGTTCTGTTCAGGCCCTCAGTGGGCTGGAGGAGGCCCATCACGTGGGTGACTGTGGTGGCCCTCACGCACTCTACTGAATCAAACGCTAACCTCTTCCGGAAAAGCCCTCCCAGGCACACCCATAAGCTGTGCTTACCAGCTACCGGGTCATCATCCCTCAGCCCCAGCCCAGTCACGTTTGCCCAGAAACTTGACGGTCACATGTGGGAAACTCCTTAGCCGTGTATTTCAAATGGGATCACCAGTCAAAATGCAGACCCCCAGACCCCACCTGGATGCCCGGAATCAGGACTGTGGGAGGAGGGCCTCACCAGCACTTGGGTGATTCTCACGCATGCTGGAGGTTCCCGTGTCTTAGAAACGCTGCTGGCCGAGAGCCTCGTGCTCCGGACAGCGAGGGGCCGAAGCCGGGCACCACGCTGAGCGTGGCGGGGTCCCAGGCAGGCCCTCCCGGCTGAGCCACATCCAGAGGTACTGAGAACTCTCAGAGGGGGACTTCAGTACCCACTGGGTACCGACGCTGCCTGTGGGGGTCTGGAAAGCTACTGATGCCTGGGCTCCAGCCCAGAGAGTCGGGATGTGTGGATCTGGGGAGGGCCAGGCATGCTGATCTGTAAGACCTTTCCCTGTGCTGTTCATGGGTGGCCAGTGTTGAGAACCACATGTCTCTGAGTCAGGTTTTGGGGCCCATCACTGGGTAAAGGTGGAGGCAAGTGGTGTGCTTGGTATAACAGCGCTCACCAACCTCACAAGAGTCACTGCCGTTTGGGGTGCCGGTGGGGCTGTGTTCCGTGTCCCCTTGAAATCAGCCTTGGCCATGTGGGTTGGCAGAAGTGATGTCACTTCCGGGTCGAGGATGCAGGTGCCAGTGAGAATGACCCTGCACGGAGTGTGAGTAGGGGATGCCTTGCTGCCTGCGGTGGCCACAGTCTTCAGCCTGTTCATCTCTGGGTGAGACCCTGGCTTCTCTTGACAGGCACGCCGGGCTTCATCAACAAGTCCTAAAACTAACGATTGCTCTGCATCAGAAATGCCTTCTTCATTACTTCCGTAGACTAATAAACTGTGTGTTCTTTTTCTAGCCTTTCCTCCTGTTTTGTTTCTAAAATGTCACCCATTGATGGATAAAGCCAGTCTTCTGATGCTTAAATGCCTTGCCTTGTGAAGTTAGTGCGCTGTAAAACGCATTCAGTTCATGGAACTTGGTTATTCAGTTTGTCCCTAGGAAACAAGTGTTATGTCAGGCAAAAAAATCCAAACTGATTAGAGCAGATGGTGGTCTTTTCTCAGGGAGAAAAAATGTCTTCAGAAAATTGATTGATCCTTGAATGTAATATGTGTGCTGGAACTCTGCTCTCTTGACTCTTACCAAGGGAAATCTCAAGTTAGGGAGAAGGAAGAAAATACACCACTTGCTTTAGAATGCATTTTTTTCCAGGGGAAAATCTAGCAGCCACGATAGCTATGCTGCTCTTTGTAAGAATTTTTTCAATGTATAATACATTAGACTTACCAAAAGCTTCCTGCCAAGGCGAGTCTGCATTAAGGAATGATGATTCTTACTTTATTTAATTCTTGACTGGAGTAATGGCCAGGCTGAAGGGAGGGAGTGGAGAATGTTAGGAGAATAGAAAAGGATTTATTGAGTTCAGGTGTCCTGACATTTGCATTTTGTGAAATTTCTGTTCATGCTTCAGGGAAAAATAATTTTAAAATACTAGTAGGACTTCCCTGGTGGCGCAGTGGTTAAGAATCACCTGCCAATGCAGGGGACGAGGGTTCGAGCCCTGGTCCGGGAAGATCCCACATGCCGTGGAGCAACTAAGCCCGTGCGCCACGACTACTGAGCCCGTGTGCTCTAGAGCCCAAGAGCCACAGCTGTTGAGCCCGCGTGCCACAACTACTGAAGCCCATGTGCCTAGAGCCCGTGCTCCGCAACAAGAGAAGCCACTGCAGTGAGAAGCCCGCGCACCGCAACGAAGAGTAGCCCCTGCTCGCCGCAACTATAGAGAAAGCCCGTGCACAGCAACGAAGACCCAACACAGCCAAAATATAAATAAATAAATAAATAAATGGTCCTTTAAAATAAAATAAAATACTAGTAAAAGTAAGCAGCCTTTACAAAAACTCAATACATATTTAAAAGTTAGGTTATTTTTTAAGCTCTGAACTGCTATTTGGGGTTGAATCATTGTATGGCTCTTTTTCAAAAGCCAACATTCCCTTGACAAGGGGGCAATTTGCTTTTTCTGAAATATTTTATATGAAGTTAACGTGCAGATACCAAAACCTCTGAGAATAGAAGAGGAGCGAATGTTGACAATGACTTGTGCTTTCTTTGGTCCAGTTGGAGGCGCGTGGGGAATGCGCTATCTGGTATTCTAGAGATGCTTCCACAACAGATGTGCAGGACCTCTGATCCCTTATATTTGCGTATTAACTGCCCCAGCCCAGCCGGTGCTTTCATCCTTGGGGAAGCTCAGAAGCAGAGAGAGCTGTTTCTAACGGGCTCCCTGGGACGATGCTCATGAGGGCACAGAGTAGCGTCTGGGAAGGGGTGTGAAAGGTGTGCTTTCGCCTTTGCCTTTACCTGAGGCACTGGCCTTCCTGGGAGCAGGTTTGGGCGGTGGAGAAGTGCCCTCTCACTGGGGAAGGAGCCTTGACCACGGTTCTTCTCCCTCCCCCACTCAGTAATACAATGGAATATTACTCAGCCATAAAAATGAATGAAATAAGGCCATTTGCAGCAACATGGATGGACCTAGAGATTATCACACTAAGTGAAGTAAGCCAAACAGAGAAAGACAAATACCATGTGATATCACTTATGTGTGGAGTCTGAAAAGTAGTACAAATGAACCTATTTACAAAACAGAAACAGACTCACAGACATGGAAAACAAATTTATCCCCCCCTTACCAAAGGGGGATGGGGGGATTAATTGGGATTATGGGATTAACAGAGGCACACAACTATATATAAAATAGATAAACAACGAGGGTTTACTGTGTTGCACAGGGAACTGAAGTATCATAAACTAAAATGGAATGAATAAGAAAAGAATATAGATACATACATATGTACGTGTATAACCGAATCACTTTGCTGTACACCTGAAACTCACACAGTATTATAAACCAACTGTGCTTCAATTAAAAAAAAAATTTCACGGGCTCACCTACCTGAAGCTGCTGCCACACTTCTTTTTTTTTTCCGCATCGTTTGTTTTATTTAAGGGCTTGTGACTGACACCTATCCCCAACTCAGCCCCTCCGTGCTCTACAGAAGCAACCAAATATGAAAACGGGCCGCCCTGCCAGTGGCCTGTGGGCCTGTGGCTTGACTCCCAGGCCACAGGCCTTGGAAAGCAGGGAAGGAGGTGGGCGGTCCAGTTCAAAGGGATAAATGCTGGTGAGGTGGGTAGGGGCTTGGAGGGTCCTAAGGGAAGGAGAGGAGCGTGATGTAGGACGGGGGAGGCAGGGGCGCACAGAAGCGTGGTCTCTGCGGACCACAGCCCGTTGGGTATCTTTCAGCAAATCTGGGAGCTGGGCTCGGCAGGTGCCCGTGGGGTGGCACCGGGGCTATGGAATCACCTTTTTTACAGCCCTTCGGCCTTTGCTTTCTCTTCCTTGGTGAGCAGACTTCCAAGACGTAAGCGGAAAGCCTCCCAGCCCCTCTTCCTCTGGAGTCAAGCCCCGGTCTGTGCTTGGCCCCAGGAGAAGGGCAGGAGCTCTGTTGGCTGCCCTGGTGCCTGCTGTCCACTTTGTCCACACTCACGCAGCAGCTTCCCCAAGTGCTGGCCCAACAGGGATCCACCTGTGGTCTGCAAAACAGTGGAAAATCATTGCCCTCTGACCATCCTGGGCAAAATCCCTTCGAAGGGCCTTCCAAAAATGAAACATGGTAATAAGAATGAATTGTGGAAAATGATCCGTTTTGTCTTCTGGTTGCCGTTCTCTTAAACTGCTGTTTAATTGTATCGGTCATATTGTTCTCAAGCATTGGAAGATGAAAAGCGCGCCAGGGTTTGCTTCCATCAAGGCTTCTATGTCGATTATTTCAATTTTCAGTTTTAATGCAGCGTTTACTCTTGTATTTGAACAGCAGCACGCCTTTCTGCTGTCGGCTGAGGGCAGCCCGTGACAGCTGGTGAAGGCTCTGACCCACAGTAGACAGAGCTGCGCTGGAACCATTAACAATTCAAATAGTAGGGCTCCCTCAAACCCCACACTTCCACGTGCATTTGGAACAACTCTGGGTGTTTTGTACAAAAGCAGACGCCAGGACTGGGATGTGATTCCCCCGCCGTAGTCACTTAGCTGCCACAGGGTCGGGGCTATGAGATCGGGGAGGTTTCGTGGGCATCCACAGGACAGTGCAGGAATCCAGATGCCAGAGGTCCACCGGCCCCAGGCCCTTGCGGGCTCTGCATCCTTCCTGATCGGGGGCTCCTTTGTGCGTTGTGAGCAGTGCTCTGCGTGGTGGGGGTCCAGGACTTGGCGGGTTTCCTTCCAAGTCCCCTGCCCACGGGTCCCACTCAAGAGGCAGTTGCTTTGCCATCCACCCCCCACCCTGCTGCCCCAGGAGCCAGGGTGGCCGGAAGTGGTCAAGGTAGTCGGCCATTTGTGTTGTGTGTATGTGGACTCATTTCCCAATTATTCATTTTGGTACAAATGTTGGACTGGACTCAAAATCCATTGCTGATATTTTGGGGGAAATCTGAACTGGGGATTTTGAGGCGGCCGCGATGTCGTTTTCCCCGTTCACTGGTTTACCCTTCTTCTTGGGACCTTTCGCCTGTCCTGGCTCAGAGGCGGGGCCGTGGGGCTCCAGTGTACTGGGTGCTTGTGTTCACGGCGGGAGGAGGTGTGGGGAGTCTACCATGGCTGGAACTGCCATGGGGAAGGGAACCAGCAGACATCCGTCAGGGGACAGTGGTGACCGCTCTCTGGCGAGGAGGGACAGACTCACCAGATGTTGCGTAGTCTCTGTGCTCTCTCCCTCCTTCCTGGTAACAGGTGAAGGGGACAGTCTCCTAGCCCTGCCCGCAAGGGCGTGCGATTTTGTAACTGGGGGAGGGGCTGTGTGGCACCTTCCCCCTGGGAGAATAGCATTGGAGTTAAACTCGTATGCATATGGTTTGACTGTTCTTTAGTAGTATAACGATTGAACTCTTCAAGTGTAATTTCTAGAATTTAGAGTTTCCGTGTATTTAGAAAATGATCCCTCTTACTTTTTTATTTATTATTATTATTATTTTTTGTGGTACGCGGGCCTCTCACTGTTGTGGCCTCTCCCGTTGCGGAGCACAGGCTCCGGACGCACAGGCTCAGCGGCCATGGTTCACGGGCCCAGCCGCTCTGCGGCACGTGGGATCTTCCCGGACCGGGGCACGAACCCGCGTCCCCTGCATCGGCAGGCGGACTCTAAACCACTGCGCCACCAGGGAAGCCCGGATCCCGCTTATTAACATGCGTTTTTACTGCTCCGGTCAGAGGCTGCTCATCACACGTCTCTCTTCCCATGTCCTTGCTCTTTCCCTCTGGCAAGTTCGAGTCCTGTAACCACAGGCTGCCATTGCCCTACCACTCCAGGGTCCATGGTTCTGCAAAAGATGTTTAACTGTTTCCCAGTCAACCCATGTAGTGCAGTGGTTTAGAGGTGAGACTCTGGGGTCAGATTCTGCTGGTTCACTTCCACCCCTTTCCAGCCCTGACCTACGGCCTTGGCAGGCTTTCCGCTATGCTTCATATTTATGACTCGTAAAGTGAAGTTACAATAGTACTCCCAACTCAAAGCCTCACTGTGAGAATTAAGTGAAGCAACACGTGCAAAGTCCTCAGGCCAGTGTCCAACACAGCAAGAACTTAATAAAAAATCCTGAATATTATTGAGTCCCAAGTCCCCCATCATACATACTGACAATTGAAAACTCAAAAAATTGGAGATGAACTGAGCAACAATTGAGATGATTGCTACCACGTTCCCGTACCTGGTGGTGGTGGCAGATGAGAGCTTGGACTGACCACTAAGAACAGCTAGAAGAGCTGGAAAAGGAATCTGGAAATTCCGTTCGAAAGCACTTTCAGAGCTGTCAGGTTCCAGAGGAGGAGAGAGATGCAGAAAGACGAGCCTGTGATTTGGGGCAGGTTTGACCCTGGGGGTGTCTGCAGCATCTGAATGTGGGGGCTCAGCGGCCGACGCTGAGCAAGTTTTCAGCAGTTTCTGGGGGCTGGGAAGCCAAAACTTAAAGTCAGATTTGACAGCGAAAAGATGCAATTGTGATCTTTAGGACAAGCACAAAGAGTTGTACGAGAGTATGAAACCATGAGGCCAACAGAGATAACAAAGGGAAGAATGAAAATATCTAATGAAGCTAAAGGATGGCACAAAGGGATACAGAAGAATCAGGACAGATAGAAAGCAAATAATAGGATTGTGTGTTCATTCCAAATAGATCTGCAGCCCCTAGGCTTTGGGTTGGGACCTCAAAAGTTTATAACTCAAGCAAAAGGATAAACCAGAAACGGAGGAGCCCACACAGACTAGCTTTAAACCACCTCAGTCTCTGATTGTATTACAGGTGATCTATGATTACCACCTAAAAGAAGAAAAGGACATACTCTCCGAAGGAAAAATACATCATTAAGATCCTCAAGTGATCTCTGCTACTTTTTCATATGCAAAAATTTTACATTTCTTAAAAACACACACACACAACAGCTAATGTATGAGATAAGCACACAACAGCTAATGTGTTAGGAGATAAGAAATAATGAAAAATCAAAAGAACAATAGGCAAACAAAGCAGATACACACAGTATCCGGGAAACAGAATGATCAGATATGAGCTAGAGTTATCAGATGCAAAATTCAGAAGAGCCACACCTAATATATGTACACGAATAAAAGATCGGAATGAAAAAAATGACAGAGTTAGGAACTATAAAAAGAAGAAAATGATAATTCTAGAAAAGTCCAATAATTACAATTAACCATCAGTGGTTGAGCTTAACAGCACATTAGACAAGTGAGGAAAGAATCAGCAACCCTGAGGTAAGGTTGGAAGAACACATCCAGATTGAGTCTTTGAGAGACAAAAGGATGGATAAAAATAATCCCCAAAGTGGTCAGATATTAGGAGGAGCTAAAGGAGATAGGGAGTAAAAAATGGTTGAATATTGGCATTTCCTCATGGTTGAACATGACACATAAAATTGGGGCTCAGGAGAGAAGAGTGGGAATAATAAAAGACACTACATGACAAATGCAGGGAACACTGTCAAACTTAGGATAAATACAAAGAAAACCACACTTAAGCACATTATAGCAAAACTGCTAAAATAAAAAACAGAGAAAATCTTAAAAGGAGCCCAAACCAAACTCTCCCTCCCAACACATTACTTTCAGAGAACTGACAATAAGATTGACAGCTGACTTTCAAACTAAATGATGAAACTCAGATAATAGCAAAAAGATAAGTTTAATGTGCTGAAGGAGAAAAACTGCCTCCTAGACTTATACAAGCTGTGACAACATCTTTGAAAAATGAAGGCAAATAAAGATTTTTAAGACAAATGAAAAATCAGCAGAGACAACAGTGGAAGAAATACAAGTTATCATTATACAAGCAGAAGAAAAATGATCCCAGGTGGAAATTTGGGGATACAGAGAGGGATTAAGAGGAAACAAAGCAATACTTCAGAAACTAAAAATAGAGCTATCATATGATCCAGCAATCCCACTCCTGGGCATATATCTGTAAAAGACACTGTAATTCGAAAAGATACCTGCACCCCAATGTTCATAGCAGCATTATTTACAATAGCCAAGACATGGAAACAACCTAAATGTCCATCGAGAGACGAATGGATAAAGAAGATGTGGTACATATATACAGTGGAATATTACTCAGCAGTAAAAAGAATGAAATATTGCTATCTGCAGTGATATGGATGAACCTAGGGATTATCAGACTAAATGAAGCAAGTCAGACAAAGACAAATATCATATGCTATCACTTATATGTGGAATCTAGAAAATAATACAAATGAATCTATATACAAAACAGAAACAGACTCACAGACATAGAAAACAAACATGGTTACCAAAGGGGAAAGGAAGGATGGGAGGGACAAATAGGAGTGTGGGGTTAACAGACACACACCATTGAATATAAAATAGATAAACAACAAGGACCTACTGTGTAGCACAGGGAACTATATTCAATATCTTGTGATAACCTATAAAGGAAAAGAATCTGAAAAATATACATATATATATATACATATATATATATATATATATATATAGTTGAATCACTTTGCTGTACACGAGAAACTAACACAGTATTGTAAATCAACTATACTTCAATAATTTTTTTAAAAGACCTAAAAAAAAAAAATCCTGGGGAAGAGGGTTGGAGAGCACCAACTTCTGCATGCTTTATATTTTCTCTTGGTTGAACCCCATCTAGGTAAATCCTGCTCAGTCTATATTTGCCACTGTTAACAAGAAGATGTGGTTAAAACTCTCAAATCATAGTCTGAGTCAGTTAGATTGCAGATGATCATGTTTTTACTTGCCACAACATAAACAAGGCGCTTTTCATTTTCTTTATTTTAGATCCAGCTTGACCATTAGTTGACCAATATAAGCTACTTTTGTGGAATGACACTTGTAGAGACAGTAGCATTTAAAGAAAAAAATTACGTAAGGAAGCTCTTGCCCTTGTATTTTACTGTCAATTTTTACAAATGTTGATGCTGGTAAAAAAAAAGAAAACAAAAAAGGAACAAACAAAGCAGCTAACGGTAAATATGTGGGTACATTTAACAGCATACTTACAATAATAATGTCTTATGAGCTGTAACATATATAGTCTTAAAATACATAAATTCAATAGCATACGGATTGAGGAGGGTTAATGAAGCTCCATTGCTCTAATTAGAAGGAAACTTACAGCTTTATATTAATATATTAAGAGAAAAGCTAATAATTAATCATCAAAGAATCCAACATCAAGAAGTAAGTTATACCCAAAGAAAGTAGACGGATGGAGTAAATATGATAAGAATATAAATTAATGAAAGGGAAGATAAATATACAATACAGAGATTTAACAAATCCAAAGCTGATTCTTTGAAAAGATTCTTCAATAATTGATAAATCCCTAGTGATATCAAGACAATATCAGGACTGCAGCAGGCAATACTGCCAAAGATATTATTACAAAGATCCTGAGCACAATCATTATGAACAGTTTTATGGAAATAAATTTGAACACGTAGGTGAAATTATCAAATTCCTGGAAACACATGTTAAAAAATGGACCCAAGTAGAAAATCTGAATGTGCTCTTTAGAGTAAAATATGTCAGATTTATAATTATATCTTTGCACACATACACACAGAGGATATACTCCACGTTCAGATGGTTTCACCAGCAGATTCTATCAAACTCTTATGGAAGCACTTACACCAACCCTACACAAAATCTTCTAGAGGGCTTCCCTGGTGGCGCAGTGGTTGAGAGTCCGCCTGCCGATGCAGGGGACGCGGGTTCGTGCCCCGGTCCGGGAGGATCCCACATGCTGCGGAGCGGCTGGGCCCGTGAGCCATGGCCGCTGAGCCTGCGCGTCCGGAGCCTGTGCTCCGCGACGGGAGAGGCCACAACAGTGAGAGGCCCGCGTACCGCAAAAAAAAAAAATCTTCTAGAGAGTAGAAAAAGGAGAAACACCTCTCAGTTTCTTTCACAAGAACTAAATAATGTGAAAAACTTAAATTTGATGTATTACAAAAAAAGAAAACTTAAGTTCAGCCTTACTCACAAATTTAGATTTTAAAATCCTAAGCAAAATATTAGCAAAGCGAGTCCAGCAATGCTGGAAAGGTACGATATCATGTCCAGGTGGTGTGTGTTTTGAAATCTAAGATTGATTTAACATTTGAAAGTCAATCGATATAATTCAGCATTTTTTCAAAATAAAGGGGAAAACTCATGATCTTTCCATAGATGAGGAAAAAAAAGCATTTGATAAAAACTGTTAGAAAATAAGGAAGCAAAGGTGTACGGTTTAACCTGATAAAAGGTTTAAAGAAAACCCACATACACCATTACATCAAAGGGTGAAATATTCAAAATTTCCCATGAGACTGGAAACAAACAAGAATGTCCTCTTTCACCACTTCTAACATTGTCCTAGAGTTCATAGCCAGTGTGATAGGAAGCAAAAAGAAAGTTTATAATAATCGGAAAGGAAGAAATAAAATTATCATTATTTGGAGATGACATGTTTACGCACACAATCCCAAAGAATCTGTAGTGAAATCATGAGATTTAATATATTAATTCAGCAATGACACTGAATCTGGTGTCAATTTCTCTATACTATCAACAAATATTGGAAAGTAACATAGAAAACCGTTGCCATTTACAGTAGTGTTAGACTAAAGGAATAGAATAAAGTTTAGAAACAGACCCATACATGTATGGACACTTGATTTAATGGTGGCACTGTATAGCAGATAGAAGGAGATTTTTTTTCTTTTCAGTAAATGATACAGGGTCACCTATATACCCATGTGGGAAAAAAATACATTTCAGCACTGCCTCACCAATAAATAAAACAAATGTCAGCCAAACTGTTGACATAAATGTGAACCACAGAATAAAAATTAAAGCTTTATTCATCAAGAACAAGATTTAGAAATTAGACCATGTTAGGGGACTTCCTGGAGGTCCAGTGGTTAAGACTCTGTGCTTCCACTGCAGGGGGCACAGGTTCAATCCCTGGTTGGGGAATTAAGATCCCACATGCCTCGGGGCGAGGCCAAATTAAAAAAAAATAGAAATTAGACCATGTTAAAGTTAAGAACTTCTGATCACCAAAGGAGACCATCAAGAGGCCAAAGTGCAAGCCAGAGTAGAGAAGAGATTTGTAACGCTATAATGCAGAGAAGGCTGCTCTACAGCATTATCTGTCTGTCTGTCTATCTATCTATCTATCTATCTACCTATCTCTTCTATCTATCTATCTGTGTTTCTATCTGCATCTATATCTATCTATCTGTCTATCTGCATCTTTATCTATCTATGTATCTATCTGCATCTATATCTATCTATCTATCTATCTATATCTTCTATCTATATCTATCTATCTCTTCTATCTATCTATCTATGTATCTATGTATCTATCTGCATCTATATCTATCTATCTATCTATGTATCTATCTGCATCTATATCTATCTATCTATATCTTCTATCTATCTATCTATCTATCTGCATCTATATCTATCTGTCTATCAACTCTCATTTGCCTTGAAGCTTCTTCATGGTGAGGTAACACAGATGAGTAATTTTCATTTTTCCCTCAGGTCCTACTTTCCTTAACTGATATCCTAAAGGTGTTAATTGTCATTAGAAATAACTCGTGTTCCTATGAAAAGTCTTATGAATGTATGAAATATAAGTATTCTTGGGACTTCCTTGGCTGTCCAGTGGTTAAGACTCCGTGCTTCCATTGCGGGGGCGTGGGCTTGATCCCTGGTCAGGGAGCTAAGGTCCTGCATGCCATGCGGCGTGTCCAAAAAAAAAAAAAGTATTCTTATAGGTAAGGAGACATTACACCTTTTTCCATACTTACAGTATAGTGCAGCTAAAGATAAAACTTTCATGTGAACCACTGAAAAGGAAGAAACCAAAATGAAGTTGTTTAGACATTCTTTTCTACAGAAGTCTATTTTCTTAAGTCCCTGCCTGTTCTCCTGTGCTTGATCATGCGTTGCTTCATAAACTTCTCGATGAGAAGGCTCTGTGGCTTTAAACAGCCTGGGTCTCCCACTCATGCGGACCCCTCGGGTGGTATATGATGCTGGGCACAGGAAACGATACAGATTCTCCCCTGGCCCCGCACCTGCTACACGCGTCTCCCTCTGCACACCTCCGTGAGCACACGTGATGGGAAGACAGGTTGGGATGACCTTGGTGATGCTCTACAAGTGGCTGAGTCAAAGGGCACAGGGCAGCAGGCAGGCGGCTGCAGCACAGAGAAGCTGGAGGACTGAGCTGCAGCAGGTGGACGTTGCCTGGGCTGGGATGGAAGCCTGGATTCCGGACTGAGACCATCTCCTCTGGGCTTCAAACGCATCACCTCCCAGGTGAGGGGACTGGACGCGTGCTGGATCGGGCCTCTTCTAGCTGTGACATTCTGGGGTTCTCTCTGCACAACATAAGTTGCCTCTCCTGTTGGGATGCCTCTCCCGAGAGGAGTCTGAACTGGCCACACAGTCCGTTGTCTACAGGTATTTTTAGAAGAGGCTTAAAAAATGTCCCCATAGTCTGTTTAGAAATGATATGCTGGTAAACTCGGGAGAATTTTGTTCAAAGGAAGCTTTGTTTTGCTCAGCACATCCCCTCCTGGTCACGTGCCTACCTGAGCCCCTAGTGAGGACAGCCAACCCGGAATCAAAGAACACTGTATCTCAGGCTTGTCCGTGGACAGGAGGTGTGGGCCAGCCGAGAGGATGGCTCACACCTCCTTCCTCCTTCCCTCTGTCCTTGCACCTTCTCATCTCAGAAATAGTTACCGAGTTTCTACCAAAATGCATGTCCTGTACCCTTGGACAGTAGGTGGGAGGTTTGGAAAGATCCACGACCACTGGGGGCAGTCATGATGTCATCTAGAACGGTCACGTCACATGTGGCTGTCACCCTGAGTGTTCACCAGTGTTCAGTCTTCCTGGCTGCCCTTCGCAGCAGAAAATTAGATTATTTCACGAGTGTTTATTGAGCACTGATGGTGTGCTCAGTGCTAGGAGGATGAAATAGATGACTAAACGGCCACACGACAAATGGTTACAGTCAAGGACGAGGTGAAATGAGTCCTCCAAGAAATAATCGCTCAAAGCGCAGAGGGAATTCACGGGAGGAAGATTCACGGCTTGTTTTCAGGAAAAGCTTCATAGGAGGTGTGGCAACTGAGAAGGATCGCCAGAGACACACTTGGCTTTAAGAAGTGTGGATGGGGTGGGAGGAGGCTGTTACAGAAGGAGAACAATGTTCTCCTTTGGTGTTTCCCAAAGTGGGTGGAACAGTGGAGTCCAAGGCTTGATTTTAGGTCATACACGGACAACTTTTTTTAATCGAAGTATAGTTGATTTACAGTGTTGTGTTAACTTCTGCTGTACTGCAAAGTGATTCAGTTATACACGTATATGCTTTTTTTAATATTCTTTTTCATGATGGTTTATCATAGGATATTGAATATAGTTCCCTGTGCTACACAGTAGGACCTTGTTGTTTATCCATCCTATATATGAAAAAGCTTGCATCTGCTAATCCCACACTCTCAGTCCTTCCCTCTCCCACCCGCCTCCACTGGCGACCACAAGTCTGTCCTCTATGTCCGTGAGTCTGTTTCTGTTTCATAGACAGGTTCACTTGTGTCATCTTTTAGATTCCCCGTATAAGTGACGTCAGATGGTGTTTGTCTTTCTCTTTCTGACTTTCTTCACTTAGTATGGTAGTCTGTGGTTGCATCCATGTTGCTGAAAATGGCACTATTTCGTTACTTTTTCCAGCTGAGTAGTACTCCATTGTATATATGTACCACATCTTTATTCATTATCTGTCCATGGACATTTAGGTTGCTTCCATGACTTGGCTATCGTGAATAGTGCAGCTATGAACATAGAGGTGCATGTATCTTTTTGAATTAGGGTTTTGTCTGGATATATGCCCAGGAGTGGGATTGCTGGATTGTATGGTAATTCTATTTTTAGTTTTTTGAGGAACCTCCATACTGTTCTCCACAGTGGCTGCACCAACTTACATTCCCACCAACAGTGTAGGAGGGTTCCCTTTTCTCCACACCCTCTCCAGCATTTGTTATTTGTAGAGTTTTTAATGACAACCATTCTGACCCGTGTGAGGTGGCACCTTATCGTAGTTTTGATTTGCATTTCTCTAATAATTAGCGATGTTGAGCATCTTTTCATGTGCCTATTGGCCATTTGTATTTTTTCTTTGGAGAAATGTCTATTTAGTTCAGACAGAATTTTTAATTTTAATTATCTTGAACTTATTCATACATATTGGATAAATGCCTGTATTTCTTTTCCAGTATAAGTTGGAGTTTTAAAGAATAAATTTATTGGGGAGTTCTGAGTAGCTGAGGCAATAGTGACTGCATAAATCTGAAACATTCAACGTATCCCCCAAGTAAAATAAAGAGGAATAAGAAACATAAACAAAACCATGTGAAACCAATGTCCTCAGCATAACCAGAAGACAGAGAGGGATTGAATATCAAATCCCTGTAATTAGGAAAAGAAGCCCCAAAGGCAGTGAGCTGAGTCCCACACTCTTCAAGTCCTTGCAGAGAGTAAGTGCAGTTCACAGAGTAGAGGGGGCCTGGCTGTGGGTCTGAACTTGATCTAAAGCCACTGCTGGAAAGAGGAAGTCTTAGCACGGAAATAGAAAGTTTTCTGGTAGACATCAAAGTACTTGCTACAGAGGAGAGACGTAAAAGCCTGCCCGGGATGTGGGGAAGCAAAACCTTGAAAGGTAAATGCTCTGGGAAGAGTGAGGGGTTAACAGAAGGGAGAGGTGCTCTGTGAATGCTACACAGTGGAGAGAGAAGGAAGCAAAGGGAATCCGAGGTCCTGCAAGAAAAAAAAATCAAGACACGCACTCCTTCCTTCCATGGCCACCTCCACAGAGAGAAAATAATCCAGTTCAGTAGAGAACCATACTTCATTACACTGATGGGAAACAGAAAGGGGTAGTTGTAACTAAGTATCTTATAAACTCCACTAAATCTCCAGCCAGGCTACATAAATGCAGAAGCAGGGACAATCTTTATCTAGACAAAACTACTATAAAAAGGAAATAAAACACGGAACTCCAAACAATCAATGAGAATAAGATCAGTTAAAAAGATATGAATACAAAGATAACATCTAGAACAAAAATATAAGCTGTCATAAATGCCAAAATAAATAAAATAGAAATAAAAGAGCAAAGGGGCTTCCCTGGTGGCGCAGTGGTTGGGAGTCCGCCTGCCGATGCGGGGGACGCAGGTTCGTGCCCCGGTCCGGGAGGATCCCGCATGCCGCGGAGTGGCTGGGCCCGTGAGCCATGGCCGCTGGGCCTACGCGTCCAGAGCCTGTGCTCCGCAGCAGGAGAGGCCACAGCAGTGAGAGGCCCGCGTAACGCAAAAAAAAAAAAAAAAAAACCGAAATAAAAGAGCAAAGAAAACACATCGGTTAAACAACAAAACAACAAATACAATATGCACAGTAATTATGAGGTTCAGATAATGTATTATTTCAGCAGATGGTACTGGAGAAATGGATGTTCACACGCACAAAGGCAAACTTAGACCTCTTTCACATCATTCACAACAATTAATTCAAAAATGGATCGTAGATCTAAATGTAAGGTCTAAAACTATGGAATTTTTAAAAGACATTTTTAAGGAAAAGGTCTTTGTGACCTTGGGGTAAGCAAAGATTTCTAAGATAAAATACCATACACACAATCTACAAAAGAAACAAAAATGAAAACTGGACTTTATTAAAATTAAAAACTTTGGCACTTCAAAACACACCAGTATGAAAACAAAAAGACAGTCCACAATGTGGAAGAAAATATTTGCAAATTATATGTTTGACAAAAGCTTTATATCCAGGATATATAAAGCATTCTTACAACTCAATAATAGTACAAATAATTAAAAATGGACGAAATGTTTGAATAATTTCTCCAGAGTAATGTATGATGACCAATAATCACATAAAAAGATGACGGACGCCTTTAGTCATGAGTGCAAATTAAAATCACAGCCACCTTAAACACACACACTGCAATGGCTTTAATCCGAAAGATGATAACAGCAAGAGTCGGTGGGGATGGGAGACACAGGAAACCCCCATCCTGCTGGTGGGAAGATCAGTGGTGTAGCTACTTTGGACAAGGGTTTGGCAGTTGATTAGAAAGTTAAACATGTATTCCCCGTGAGAATACATGTTAGAATTCCCCGTATTCCCAGTACTACTCTTAGGTATCCATCTAAGAGAAAAGACAATATATGTCCATACGAAGTCTTGTAAGAAGTCTTGTATGGGAATGTTTATAGTGGCATTAGTCATAATAGCCGGAAAGTGGTAATGACCCCAATTTCCATCAACTGGTGAATAGATAAGGAAAATGTGGTGTATCCATACAACGATTCTTTGTTGGAAAAGAAAGAGGAAAGACGTACTGGTACTTTTCCTATAACATGGATGAATCTCAGTAATATTATTCTGAGTAACAACAACAGCAACAACAAAAAACAACGGTTGAAGAACACACATATTGCATGGTCCTATTTCTATGAAACATCCAGAAAAGGTAAATCTATAGAGATAGGAAGTAGATTGGTAGTAGCCTCTACTAAGGGTGGGAATAACGAGTGAGTTCAAATGGACATGCAGTTTTGGGGGTAATGGGAATGCTTTAGAACTGTATTGTGACATTGATTAGATAGCTCTGAAGTTTACTAAAAATCACTGAATTTTACACTTAAAGTGTGTGAATTTATGATGTGTAAATTATACCTTGATAAAGCTGTTAAAAAATAATATGACAGGATTTAAACCAAATATATCAGTCTTATCAATACAGGTGAATGGGTTTAACTCATTGTGTAAGAGAAAACGATTTTCAGTTTGCTTCAGAAAGAAAGTCCCAAATATATGCTGAAAGCAAGAGACCTACCTAAACAAAAAGATTCAAGGATGGTGAAAATAATGACACATACTAAGTCACTGGAAATAAAAATGAAGTCAGGGTAGCAATACTTTCATCAGACCTAGTAGAATTCCAAACACAAAGTATTAAATGTAAAAAAGGACACATTTTACTGCTAAAAGTCATAATTCACAATGAAGTTATAATAATTATGAATATTCATTTTCCAAACAGTAAAACAATCACCTTTAAGAGGCAAAAGCTACAAGAGATTCAAAGAGACTTATATGGAAAAGGAAGATGCTAAGACATCACTCCCAGTATGAGATAGATAAAGGGGTGCAGACACAAGTTAGAACACAGAAGACCTAAGCAACATAGTCAATAAGATAGAGTTTTGGATATATTGTAATTTACACCCTGATAATCTTCAACACATATTCATGTAAAACACACATGAAATGTTAACAATAACTGACCACTTGTTAGGCTGCAGAGAAAACAATGGTGAGTTCCATGAAGCGGGGATATTACAAAGAACACTCTCTGATCACAATGCAACACAAGTATTAACAAACAAAAAGAGCCCCTTCCATCAAGGTTTAAAGCCTATTAGTCCTTTTTTTAAATGTGTTTTGTGGAAGTATACTTGATTTACAGTGTTGTGTTCATTTCTGCTATACAGCAAAGTGATTCAGTTAAACATATAAATTTATATACACACACACTTTTTCATATTCTTTTCCATTATGGTTTATCCCAGGATACTGAACATAGTTCCCTGTGCTCTACAGTAGGACCTTGTTGTTTATCCATCCTATATATACTAGTTTGCGTCTGCTAATCCCAAACTCCCAATCCATCCCTCCCCCAACCCCTTTCCCCCTTGGCAACCATAAGTCTTTTCTCTACGTCTGTGAGTCTGTTTCTGTTTCCTAGATAAGTTCATTTGTGTCATATTTTAGATCCTGCATAGAAGTGATATTATATGGTATTTGTCTTTCTCTTTCTGACTTACTTCACTTAGGATCAACATGGTAATCTCTAGGTCCATCCATGTTGCTGCAAATGGCACTATTTCATTCTTTTTAATGGATGAGTGGTATTCCATTGTATATGTAAACCACATTTTCTTTACCCATTCCTCTGTCGATGGACATTTAGATTGTTTCCATGTCTTGGCTATTGTGAAGAGTGCTGCTATGAACACAGAGGTGCAGGTATCTTTTTGAATTGTAGTTTTGTCCAGATATATGCCCAGGAGTGGGATTGCTGGGTCATATGGTAGTTCTATTTTTACTTTTTTGAGGAACCTCCGTTCTGTTTCCCATAGTGGCTGCACCAATTTGCGTTCCCACCAACTGACTGCCATTTCTTACTGCAGCGCTTTCCTGCTGCTTTTGACATGGTCATGACCCCAGCAGAAGACCCAAACTGGTGTTGCTTCAATCTGAAGATTGACTTTTTTTTTTTTTTGCGGTACGCAGGCCTCTCACTGTTGTGGCCTCTCCCGTTGCGGAGCACAGGCTCCGGACACACAGGCTCAGCGGCCATGGCTCATGGGCCCAGCCGCTCCACGGCATGTGGGATCCTCCCGGACCGGGGCACGAACCCGCGTCCCCTGCATCGGTAGGCAGACTCTCAACCACTGCGCCACCAGGGAAGCCCTGAAGATTGACTTTTGATCTTGGGAAGGATCACAGGTGACCTCTAAAGCCAGCTGAACTGGGTGATTTCTCAGAGAACACACCAGAACGAGTGAAGTTGAGGGGATGCCAGTGGAAGGTGCCAAACGTGGGGTAAAGCCCTGTTAATTCTTGGATGCAGGAGAATTCAAACCAAAATTACAGTATTCATAAAAAACGACAGTGAAAACACTTCGTATCAAATCCTCTGGTTCATATCTAAAAGCATGATCAGAGGAAAATGTAAAGCCTTAAATATCTTTATAAATAAAAATAAAAGGATGAAAATAAATGACTTAATTTTCCTTCTCAAAAAGTTGGAAAAGGAACCACAAATAAACCAAGACAGTTGAATGAAACAAGAGAGATGAAGCAGAAATAAACAGTCTAATATCATGTGAAGAAAATGATATCACACTCCAAGTGGGAATTTTTTCTGTTAATTCAATGTTGGTTTAATATTGGAGAACCCCTTAATATAATACAATATATATTAATAGATCTAAGAGGAAAATGCATGATTTTATCCTTAGGTACTGAAGAAGTCTCTTACAAAATTTGATAATTTGTCCTGATAAAAATACTCAAGAAAGTAGCAACTGATAGATACTGATCAATCCCTTCCAATGCAAATATAAAAACACACATTTACAAAGTTATTATTGCAACATTGTTTGTAATTATAAAATATTGGAAACAACCTAAATGCTCCTACACAGGAGAGCAGCTGAATAATCCCTGACATATGCAAACCATGAAGTATTTACTATACAGCTTTAAAAAATAATGAGAAAGATTTCTATAAACTGGTATGGAATCATATCCAGGGTATGTTATTAAGTGGGAAAAAAAAAGCAAAGTGCAGGGCTTCCCTGGTGGTGCTGTGGTTGAGAGTCCGCCTGCCGATGCAGGGGACACGAGTTCGTGCCCCAGTCCAGGAAGATCCCACATGCCGCTGAGCCTGCGCGTCCCAAGCCTGTGGTTTGCAACGGGAGAGGCCACAACAGTGAGAGGCCCACGTACTGCAAAAAAAAAAAAAAAAGCAAAGTGCAGAAGAATGTAGTATGCCATTGTTTGCATAAAGGGGGGAAAATAGACGTGCATTTGTTCATTTGTGAAACAAACAAACTCCACACACGGAGGGTAATCCAGAGACCACGGAACTCGTTTCTGTCTGAGTGAAAAGAACTGGGTGAAAGAACAGGAAGGATGGGGGTGGGGATGACATGCCTCCACGTCCCTCTTACTGTGCAGACCTCTGGATCCATGTTCATATTTCACTACTCCAAAAAGGAAATCAGTAAAGTCAACAGGGATGGAGTGTGGGGCAAGCTGAAGTGGAACACAGAGAAAGTAAAGTGACTTGTTTTCCGAGATGAAGACCACACCCTCCCGAGGGCAGGGGAGGGGCACACAGTGGGGGACTCGCCGGGTGACTTCTGAACACAGCAACTGGACTCTACATCCTTAAGGACAAAAAACTCTAACCGTGTCTGAACTCTAGTCAGTGGGCTTATTCCTCGCAGAGGCATGGGTTAGCAATTCTAAAGCTATTTTGTTAAATTCCAGGGCTAAGCATCAGGGAATATGGTGTAAGTCATGATGCTGGAGAAGAGAACTGCAGGCAGGGGAAGAGAGGAGGTGAAGGAACTGGGGGAGACCTGGTCGAATGTAGACAGGTCTGCTCTGAGCGGTGAAGCTGTGGGGTTTGTGGCTGCCACACCACACAGCCCTTAACCGGGTGGCGGGGGGCTGGTGGGTCCTATGCTGGTGCTTGTTGAACAGGGCGAAGGCGCTGGCAGGAGCTGTACAGGCTCCCAGGGTTCAAATCCTGGCCCCGCCCGGACTGCCACTGAGAATGCTAACATCTCCACGCTTCCGTTTCCCTGTCTGTGTTCTGGACACAGAACCTGACAAGAGGGGAGGATAAATGGGTAAACATACGTGAGATGCTCAGCACGGTGTCTGATCCTGGGTGAAGTTCTTCATCCATGAGCTTTTATTATTATTGCTTTACCTTTTTTTTTTTTTGGAAAATTGTGCTCGGCCCCGGGCGTCCCCGGGAGTCCCGACCAGCAGGACAAATCCTTGTGAGTCCGAGGAGGAACCTGTAGGGGTTGAAAAGAGAAGAAGGGGCAGGAGACGCGAAAGAATGGAGGCAAGACAAAATCCTGATCAAGCCTCAAACCTTTATTGCTGCAGTAGCTGTATTTATACAGTACAGAGAAAGGGGGGCGGGATCCAGAATAAGGGAAGTACTTGGCAAATTATCATTGGTGCTGCGTGCGCGGGCTTTCGTTTTTAGGCGCGGGCTTTTATCTCATTAAGCAGGAAGAGAAGCAGGATGTCGGCCATCTTCTAATGGCGAAAACTTCTTGGCTCCCAACAGAAAATCAGTGTTCTTAATTATTCAAGGGCAAGGACAAGTGTTTGGGTTGCTGCATGGAAAACCAGCTTTGTTTTTCTCTTTCCAAACTGCTACCTTTGGGACCCTAACCAGGCCCCTCCCCGGATCCTGGGAGATCTCAGCAGAGCTGTTTGCAGGAGTCTGAACTCATGTCTCAACGTGATGGTGGTTTTTTTTTTTTTTTGCGGTACGCGGGCCTCTCACTGTTGTGGCCTCTCCTGTTGCGGAGCACAGGCTCCGGACGCGCAGGCTCAGCGGCCATGGCTCACGGGCCCAGCCGCTCCGTGGCATGTGGGATCTTCCCGGACCGGGGCACGAACCCGCGTCCCCTGCATCGGCAGGCGGACTCTCCACCACGGCGCCCCCAGGGAAGCCCAGGTGTATATACTCTTGAAACCACCAGTACCACATGCCCATTGGCGATCCCTCTCTCCCACCCTCCGAAGCCCCCTCCTGCTCTTAGGCATCCACTTACCTGCTTTCGGTCACCGAATCTTCTCATTTTATAAAAAAGGAACCATAGGGTATGTATTCCTTCTTGTCCAGCTTCTTGCAATCAGAGTAACTGTTCTCAGGTTCACTCATGCTGTTGAGAGTGTCAAGAGTTCATCCTTTTCATCGCTGAGTCGGATTCCGCAGCATAGACACATCCCAGCCGGTCACCTGCTGCGGGGTATTTGCGTTCCAGTTTCTGGCTATTGCAAAGGAAACTGCTCTGAAAATTCACTCACAAGTCTTTGTATGGATGTGCGCTTTCATTTCCTACGAAAAACACCTGTGAGTGGAACAGCTGGTTCCTGGTTAGGCATACGTTTAACCTTTAACCTTTGAAGAAACTGCCGAAATGTTTTCCAAAGTGGTGGCACCATGTTACATCCCCTCAGCGCTGGATGAGCGTCCCCATTTCCACAGTCTCTCCAGGGTCAGTCCTACTGATTTCAGCTCTTCTAATAGGTTGGAGAGATACCTCACTGTGGTTTTAATTTGCATTTCCTCCGTGACCCATGATGTGGAACATCTTCTCCTGTGCTAATTTGCCATCTCTGCCTCTTCTCTGGTGGAGTGTCTGTATATCTTTTGCTCACTTTTTTTGATTGTTGAGTTTTGTATCATATTTTAGATGCCACATATAAGTGATATCATATGGTCCTTGTCTTCCTCTTTCTGACTTACTTCACTCAGTATGACAATCTCTGGATGCATCCATGTTGCTGCAAATGGCAATATTTCATATGACTGAGTAATATTCCAGTGTGTGTGTGTGTGTGTGTGTGTGTGTGTGTGTGTGTGTGTGTGTGTGTATACACACGCATACATACCACATCTTCTTTATCCATTCCTCTGTCGATGGACATTTAAGTTGTTTCCATGTTTTGGCTGTTGTGAATAGTGCTGCTATAAACATCAGAGTGCGTGTATCTTTTTGATTTATAGTTTTGTCCAGATATATGCCCAGTAGTGGGATTGCTGGGTCATATGGTAGTTCTATTTTTAATTTTTTTGAGGAACCTCCATACTGTTCTCCATAGTGGCTGCACCAACTTACATTCCCACCAACAGTGTAGGAGGGTTCCTTTTTCTGCACACCCTCTCCAGCATTTATTATTTGTAGACTTTTTAATGATGGCCATTCTGACCAGTGTCAGGTGGTATCTCATTGTAGTTGTGATATGCACTTCTCTAATAAGCCATGTTGAGCATCTTTTCATGTGCTTCTTGGCCATGTGTATGTCTTCTTTGGAGAAATGTCTGTTTAGATCTTCTGCCCATTTTTTGATTGGGTTGGTTGTTTGTTGTTGAGCTGTTTTATATTTTGGAAATTAAGCCCTCATCGGACACACCATTTGCAAATATTTTCTCCTTGATGTTTGGAGAGTTCTTTGTATGTTCTGGATATAAGTCCTTTTTTTTTTTTTAGATATATACTTTGCAATATTTTCTCCAAGCTGTGTCTGTGGAATAGCAGACGTTTTAAGTTTTGGTGACGTCCCATTTATTGTGCTTAGAGTGTCATATCTAAGACATCTTTGTCTAACTCAAAGTCACAAAGATTTTATCTTATGTTTCTTTTGAAGTGTTGTGATTCTAGGTTTTATATCTAGGTCTCTTACCCAATTTGAATTAATGTCTGTTTAGAGTATGATGTAGAGATTGAAGTTCTTTGTATTTTTTTGCATATAGCTATCCAGTTGTTCTAGGACCATTTTTGGAAAAGATTACCTTTGTCTGTTGAACTGCCTTTGTATCTTTGTCAGAACTCGGTTGTGATGTCCATATATGTGTGGATCTACTTCTGACATCTGTTTTGTTCAGTTGATCTAATTGTCTACCTTTGTGCCAGTATTGCACTATTTTAATTATTATTACTTTATGATGGCTTGAAATCAGGTAACCTGAGTCTGATGGTTTACAAAACATTCTTTTGTTGTCACGAACGTAGTTCAGCAGTTCCCAATCCCCAGGATATGATTCTCACTCTTTCAGGCTGCAGAATTTCATCATGAACCACATGTTAAAGTGTTCTGTGTTTCTGAAGGAGAGAGTGAGCCTGACTCCGGCTCAGATTGGAGATGCGAGGCTGCAGGTCGCAAGCGCTCATCCCTTTGCAGCTGGTCGTGAGATGCACAGCCCACTCATGTTGGCTCCCTGTTAGATCAGTTCTCGGTCAGGTTCTGCAAATGGAACCCGTGGATCCCGAGAGGTTCTGGAAAGCCTTTCAGGGTTGTGAGATGGACTCTAACCTGGGGGGACCACTCATCACCATGCCCGCTTTACCCACTGCAGCCCATGTTATGGACGAATCCATATTTTATGGATTTAAGGAATCCACTTTTATTTGAAACTCGGCTTCACATGTTTGAGACCCAGAGATCCAGGCTCCTCGGGCCTGGACGTAAGGGGACGTTGCTCTTCGCTTCATGCTACCCTCAGGACCTCGGACCTCCCGCAGTGCAGGCCCAGGGGGCAGTGCGCAGCTGACCTCTCCCCTACCCCCGGCGCCTGGTGGGCACGGCTCTGCTGGAGACCTAACGTGTGCTTCTCAGAGATGAGAGGGAGGCCCTTTGCGATGCTGCTTCCCACTTTCCATTGTTTGGGACCAGAAGGTGGCATGTCGGTGGACACCAATGTCACTTCTTAATATACCCTTGACATTCTCTTTTTGAAAAACGCTTGGATAATAAGTAATTATTGAATGAAATGACGTCCACATATTAAGAGCACCCTGTGCCCTGGGCTCTGTCACTGGTGCCTCTGGTGCGTTCTCTCTGCATCTCTGTGGGGTGGGGACCAAGAGTCCTGCTGCAAAGCACACTCTGGCCTCCAGAGCCTGGGTTCTTGCCAGTAAATGCTTCCTAGGTCCTATGGTAGGAGCAGCTTTTTCTTCATTTGTGTGTTTTCATGGTTACTTAAAGCAAACTAAGAAATCTCATTTCAATACATTGACTCAGATAGCCTTCACATGAATTTTTTAAAAATCAGAATGAATTTAATATGGTTCAGGAAGGTTTTTTTTGAGTGTCTTGGGGACGGAGGAGACACGTGGGTGTGACAGTCTCGGGCTGAGGGGTGAGCCGTTCCATACGAGGCTGACCTGTAAGGGCACACATGCGGTGGCATGTCTGTCTGTGCTCGATTCTAGAGGGGCGCAGACATGGATGCGGCTGAAGGGGCACCTCTGTGGAGGTGACAGATGCCAGGCAGGAATTCCCACCATGCTGCAGCTCTTCCTTCTGGGCGGTGTGACCGTGGACGCTTGGGTGTCCCTCGTCCGTGGTGGCAGGGGAAGTGTATGGGACGACCAAGGGGATTGTAAGTGGCTCTGAGGATATAGGGGAGGTGGGGGAGGGAGCCATGGGGCCAGTGGGTAGCCGGGGCTATAGGTCCTGCCATGATGTGTCTAGCGGCTCCTCCCATGAGAGGGTCCTCCCATGGGAATAACAGCAAAGTGTACTGGGCCCCGAGCATCTGTCACCTCTTCTACTCCTCCCAGCACCCCAGAGGTCGATACCCTACTATCCTCATCTTTGGGATAAAGAGACTGAGGAATCAAGAGGTTATTGGGGTGCCTGGCATCACAGCACTGGTCAGTGGTGAGTTAGGTCCAAGCCTGGGCTCTGGGTGTCACTGTCGTCCAGGGGGCCAGGGTGGGGTCAAGCAGACACTCCCAGTATTAAAAATCAGGAAACCAAGAAAGCTGGTGCTTTTCCTCAAGCAAAATGATGGAAAATGCTTCCGATTTATGCATGAAAAGAGGCATAATTTTGTTACAAGTTAAGTAGAGACAATGTGCTAGATGCTTTTCTTAGAGCCCAAATTGTCTCATTTCTTAGTCAAAACGTGTCTTTTCCATTCATATCTTGATGTGATAGTGTTATTACCTCCCTTTAATTTCTCTCACATGTATCCTTTTAAGAAGCTCTCACTTTTATTCAGAGTAGAGTGGGGTGTGCACTCTTATTTCGAGAAGCCAATCACTTAAGGTAAAAAGCCAGCACTTGGGAGACAGACAGAGATGGCACCTGGGTAATTACGGTCCAAGGCGGAGAGAACCGATTTTTCTGCAGAAAGGGGTAATTGAAATGTTTAGTTTTTACCCTGAGCCTTCGCAGAAGTGTCTGATGTTACTGCCCCTTAGATGAGGCCCCTGCTGTCCTTGGTAAGGATTAGAAGAACGTCTTATTTGAGGGTGTTTGCCTTTTACATCTCCTGTGTGTTGAAATAAACTCTAGTTTCTTTTTGTGCATTCATGGACTTTTACATCAGAGCCCACAGGGGAGAGCGTTGAGCCTCTGCTGTGGAATATTTAAGATGTCAGCTTTGGGAGGCTATTGAGGTAACAGGATAGAAAAAACTGGTTCTATGTGAAACCGGCTTGTCAGCTTTGGGAGGCTATTGAGATAACAGGATAGAAAAAACTGGTTCTATGTGAAACCGGCTTGTCAAGACTTGCTTTAAATAATTGCTGTTAGGTCAAATGGGATGCCAGTTAAATTAAATAAAGCTGCAGGATGAAGACTAGATGTGATAAAATTATTATTCTCTCGCCTTTACAGTTCTGTATAGGCATGGAGAGACGCCAGTTAGAGCGTCAGGGAGTGGAGGGATTTGTGTCTGTTAAAATTAAGATTGTGTAGAACTGGACAAAACATCTGTTAAACTGTGATTAGTCAAATTCCCCAAATTTCATTTGGACTGGTGCTAAAAGGACATGTTTGCCAAATAATGAACAAGACAGATGCCCCAATTACATGATCATGTTTGTAAGAACAGTTGACTTAAAGTCAGAATGTCATTAGATAAAATGAAAATGAAGTGACACGTCGCCCCATTTATCACCTTTGGAAGCAGCCATGTATCTTCTGGTCTGACTGCAGTGTTTTCATTGCTGATCATATTTTTGACTACAGTCTCCCAGTAACCACAGATCTGACCCGTAACATGAAATAAATGCACAAAAGCAATGCACGTTTCCATAACATTTAAACTAGTAGAATCAACGTCCAAGTTCCATGAAATGGACACCAAGAGACCCAGGCAGCTCACGTTGCCAACATTTTAACTCCAAACTCTAAGCGTGTGGTGTGAGCAACGTTCAGACCGGTGCCCGAGCCTTCCTCCGTGGTGATGCTCACCGTGGGACTCAGAGAGGAACCTTTTAGAGGAGGTGTGTGCACCTGATGCCCTTGTTTCTCAGCCCCACCATCTGTGGGCGGGCCGTGGGCTCCTGGCCTGGCTCCAGCACCAGAGAGAGAGCCCTGGGGCCACTCTTGGGGGTCCAGGGAGCCTGGGCCTCTGTCTCTGAAGTGGCCCTGATGATGGATCACCTCCTGGACGCTTAGCCTGGGCCTGCAGCCGGTTAGGTGCTCCGGGAAGCTCACCTGCTACTTGCACTGCATCCCCAAAGTTTTCGGCATCACGGTGGGCTTCCGAGTTGTCCCTGCGGCCTCAGCACATTGCCTGGAGTTGGGTTTTATTTGGGAAGGTGTGAGAATAGAGATCACTTGAGTGCAGGTATTTTCACCTTGTTCTCTCTCCTCGCCCACCCTCCGGAACTTTCCCTGGACGTCCAGCAAAGGCGCCTGAGGGGGTTGATCCGTGGCAGGCAGGGCCGGGGGGCCGTGGATGCCAGCTGGTTCAGGAAGAGAAGCGGCTGCTTTTCATCGTCCCAAACGCCCACTGGCCGGGACTGCCTCTGGGCGTGCACCGGGTTGGAAGGCGGCATCCGGCACGATGGATGCTCCAGATCGGATTCCTCCCTCGTGCTGGGGAAGGAGGAGGGGGCAGGAGGGACGGGCAACCGACGTGAGAGTCTGAACAAGCTTCCGTCGTGACGGAGCGCTCCTGTGGGCTTCCCTGGGCCCGCTGACTAGGGCACCAAACATTCTTGTGGTTTGACTGGAAAATCGTGGCTAATATGATGATAATATAATTAAATTTAAGAGACGTCACCGGTCTTGTGCTCAATGAATGATTCTTCAAAGTTGTGTTGTGTAATGATTATCAAAGTAATGTATGCTTGCTGTGGGAAATAGCGTAGAATTTAATTTTAAAAATAGTAGAAATGTAGTAAATATTCATGAACACCCTCACTGCTCCCCCCAGCACCTGGCTCTCTGCCCCTAGAGAAGAGCACTGTTGGCATTTATCTTTGTTCTTTACTTTAAAATAAATACAGCCCACGTTACGGTAACAGAGGCCTCCTGTGGGTGCCGCTTGGATCCGTCGCTGTCCAGGGTGGGGAGGACCCTGGGCACGGCCTCCTGCAGCCCCACACACTGGGGCACCCTGACTGGCCCAGCTTGCTGGCGCGGGTGGGACCAGCAGGTGTCCTCACTCCCACACTGAGCTTTCTCCTCCACCCTGATGCACGAGGCCCACCCGAGCGCCTCTCTCTGTCTCCGGTTCCAGAAGAGGTGGCGGAAGGAAGGAGCCTGTCACTTTCTGGCACGGACAGGATTGTAAACACAAGAATGTTCCATGCAGTGGACTGCAGAGAAATGTCCCAGCCTCTCCCCACAGCTACTGCCCCCTGTGTCCGCCAACCTTGCCTCAGTCACAGGGCCAGTAGCTGCAGAGGCAGGACCAGCTCAGGACCGCTGGCCTCCAAACCCTCTCCTTCTGCCTGCCAGCCTGCCTGCCGTTACTAAGTGCTGTGGTTCCTTTTGGGGAGGTTTCTTCTTGGATAATACCCCTTGTTACCTGACCTCAGGTGCAGTGGAATGACAGGTGGCACACAGATAGCAACCATTAGGAGTGTTCATATAGCACTTCATATTTTCCAAAGCATTATTCTATCATGGGGTAGACAGTGCTCTATCAGAAAGACAATTCTGAGAAAAGAAAGGGGGCTGGGGAGAGTAGTTGTGCCTGGGGAATCGGGAGGGCTTCCTGGAAGAGGTGCCCTGGGATTGATTTTAAGGGAAGTCTTCACCCTTCTTTAGAGGAACCAGGATCATGGCTTTTCCTTCCCTCTGAGGTATCAGAATTAGATTAAGGCTCAAGTTTGGTTTTTTTAAAACATATTTATTTAAAACTATGTCAGGGGATGTGTTTTAATTAAAGGCATTTGACAACTTTTCAGAAAATGGGAATTAAAGTAAGTTTATTTCGAGCTCACTTGGCTAAGTGAACCAACTCTGGTTTCATGCCCTGTTTCCACAAAGTGCTTAGGTTGTGCTTCGGCTTCCCTTGGTAGCCTCAGACCTTCAGGGTTACGGGGAGTGAAGTCCTGGGCTGCATTCGGAGGTAATTAGATGGAGAGAAATTACCCAGGCTACTTTGGTGTTGGCCAGATCTTTCAAATGTGTGTTAAACTGTGATAATCAACTTCATCTTAATTGCCGCTGCAGTAAGTTCACAGGTGATTAATATTATGAATGTAACATTTGTGTGGAGAAGGATGGTGGCCAGGAGAATTTAGGGACCCCAAGTCAGGCAGCGGGGAGCCCAGCCTAACTGCGTGTCTGGAGGCACCTTTTAGTTACTGTTGCCACTCCGTTCTCCGCCAAGTTTTATTCTTTATTTACTTCTTTGATCTCAGAGGGTTCCCTCCATCTGTGCCTGGGGTTCTGACTGTATCCCCGCAGGACCCCTTCCCTTCCACTGCGTCCACCCCAGCCAGAATCGGTGCGTTGCCTCTCTCCTTTTCCTGAAATTCCCCAAAGAGTTATTCCTTCCACGGCGTCTGCAGAGGCGAAACTCTGTTTCTCTGCTCTGTCCAGGAGGACCACCTGGTCGATTAATTGGTTCAAGACCAGGACAGGCTCTTCATTTCACAGTCAGTAAATGAGTGGGGAGCCCCCCTCCACCCCCCGGCACAGAATGAGGACAAAATGCACTTATGGAAGAGTGATGTGAGCTCCGGTCTCCACGAAGCAGCGTGTGGTTCTGGAACCTGTTTTGCGGCCCCCTGATTGGGAAGGGATGGACGATTCAGGCTGTCGTGAGTTAGGACACATCTCTGCCAGGAGCAATGGACCTCGTGTCCCTGTGTGTTGCCCCTCGCCCGGGCCCCCCAAGGTTCTGAGTGAGCCGAGAGCATCCCTCGGGCAGGACTTCATACCAGTTGCTGAGAATCTTCAGCTCCTTTGTCTGCAGTTGCTCAGACCTCAGACTTAAAGGCAGGGAGCCATCCGCTGTATCTGTAGCTCTGGCCGCTGGCTGGACCCGGCTCCGCCAGGCTCCACATTCTTCTGTGGAAACCCTAACTGGCCTGCTCCCTTTCTGCACAGGAACCTCTGAGGCAGAATCACAGCCTTGTGGGCACTCCCCGTGTCCCTTCCCTGACCTCTGTCCCCACGGCACTTCTCGCCTTCGGGCACGTTCATGGCATGCCCTAAACGCGACCCTCATGACCACAGGGGTTTGCCTGGGCTGCTCACTGCCGGCTCTGGGGCCTCCAGGACCTTTCCTGGTACAGAGCAGTCACCCCATAAAAATGATGAAACCCTGTTTTATAAGGCAGAGCCCATGGCTTCTGTTCTGCTGCCCGGTCCACCCAGACTCTTTCCAGACTGTGTGAGAGCACAGCAACCTTGGGTCTCTGCGGAGGGGCAGTTTCTAACTGGCCTTGCTGGGGACACCTTCCTCACCGCGGAGGAGACTTACTTCCTGTGGGACGTCCATCTCCCCCTCCATCCCTGCTGGTCCAGGGCACCAGCGCCCTGTCGACTGTTTCGTGCCACCCGTCCTCCTCCTGCTGCCCTGCATGTCCTGAGGCCACTGCTCAGGAACTCAGGCCACACTCTACACACTGATGGGGAAGAAGGAAACCGTGGGAGGCCCTGTCTTGAGCCATCTGAAGTCTCCTCTCCCCACTGAGCTGCGTGTCACGGTTGTGGGAAGGTAAAAGCTGATCTGCAGCAAGTTACAAGGTTCCTATGATCTGGTTCTACTTCTGTGAAAACAAGGACACATCGTGTGATGTTCTCAGTCTTTCTCCCCCTCCATTTGCTTGGCCTCTCTTCTCTGTCCCCCACTGCTCCGAAGGGCGGCCCTGCCCCTACCTCTGGGTCGGATTCTCCAGGTGGGACCCTTCATGCCACATGCCCCGAGAACAGCGGCGCCCTCTGGGGTTGTGTGATGAAGTGGCGTTGGCTCCAGTCTGTGCTTGACAGAGAACGGGAGGTGCGGAGGAAATTCCTTCACACTGGTCACATTGTAAAATCCCTTTGGTTTGCTGACTCTGTCCTCATCACTTCCTCGTGGCTCTGGAGTGGCCCTGGTGAGCCGTGTCACAGTCTGAGCGCTCAGCATTTCCCCTCCTGTGCGGGCAGGTTCACCACGGACTCTCCAGCTCCTGTGCTTTTCAGTTGTTCTTCACTCAGGAGAAGAGAAACCAGAACAACCCTCTGTCTTGCATCGCAGCCAGGCAGGTTAGCCCTTGGGGGCTGGCGCACAGGCTCCGTGGCCATGGAGTGGAGAAGGGCTGGACGTGTCCACATCTGCTTTCCCCCCAATTACAGGCTGACTTAGAGCAGAGCTGGCTGCCAATTAATCCGTAATATGAAATACTTGGTATGCAGATCTAATTTCTTAACTGTCAGCTTTTATTTGCCAATATGGCAGGCCTTTGTTTGTTTCTGTTATAAAACCAAATCCCTAAAACTCTAAGTTCTTAGTATTTTGAAATTTCAATTACCTGCTGTGATTGTATCTCTGTTTACAGACACATGTGCATGCAGTAGGAGCCGGTGGTAAACAGCAGTGCCCTTTGAAGTGAGGAGAGCTATTTGAACCTCCAGTGAGAGTTGGAGGCTGACGTTTGCTTGAGAAAAATCACTTTCCATAAGCAAGCCAGAGCCTGAGCAGGGCTGCGGGAGGGCTGAGGCCCTTTGGGAGCCTGATGGTGTTTGTTGGGGCAGCAGCCCGGCTGCGATCCCAGCCCTGTGCTGGGTCGGGGCGTGTTCTGAAATCTGTCTGGGCGACAGACCCGTCCATGTGCAGCCACCTCGCTGAGCCTTAAAGGTGCTACTGGTGACTCAGAGCCAGGGCTCATCAACCGTCTTGATGGATCCCTAGAATTGTGACTTTTGCACTATTATGTTCTAGAAAGCACAGAAGTGTCTTGAACTGCCAAGAAGCTCTATATTGCTGTGAAGATCTATATGCTGCTTTTGTTTAAAGCAAACCGAGACTGCACATCTTAAATTTTCACTGATCCAGTGGGCAGCAAACGGTGGTGCGTAATTGCTGCCTATTTTCCTTCACTTAACAAGTATTTGTTGAGCTCTGTTCTCGATGCCAAGTGTCCAGCGACAAGCCCGACAGAGCCCTGGTGGACGGGGACACAGAGACTCCTATCTGCAGACGGTGCTGAGGGTCTGCCGTGTAAGGGTGGGCAGGTGGCAGGTGAGGTGGGCGGGAAGCTGCTCTTTCACCCAGTGTGGACCCGGTTTCCCTAGTAAGGTGATCTTGGAGCATATATTTGAATAGATGTTTGCAAAATGTAATGGCTGTACTAACGTCAGATGAATGGACTTTGGGGTCACCCTCTGCTCCTCTGGGAAGTGGAGGGGGGGGCTCAGAGTGGGAGCAGCACAGCGATGCTGGAGGGCTGCCCCGAGGATATGGTTCCAAAGTGGAGAACGGGAGACCCTCGGCCAGGTCAGTGCCTGCCAGTGCACCCACCGCCCTGGGCCGCCTGCCAGTTCTCAGCGGCCCGCCTCCTGCCGCCTCCCACTTCCCACGTCACTGGCACCAGTGCTGCCCACACCGACTCAGCAAGTGTCATTGCCTAGCCGAAAGGATCTGGGAGGCGGGAGAGGGGGCGGGGACAGGGGCTGTGAAGAAGGTGCTTCCTGAGCAGAGCCTTTGAAAGAAGACCCTCAGGGCACTGCCTGGCGTGGGGTCTTCCTCCTCTGAATGCAGGGCTGGGCCCTGATGGGGACTCATGTTCTTGGGGGTCAGGGAAGCAATCTGCCTACATCAGGCGGCTGCAGAGAATAGAAAAATGCCCGATCTTCGCATTTTCTTCTAGAATGTAGCTTGATGATTGGCAAAGGAGCACGGCTTTCAGGAACGAAGAGGGGGTGACGGCAGGACCTCCCCTGGGCCCTACGTCCTACCCGACTGAGCGGAGCGTGGGCAACGGAGGGACCCCGTGTGCTCCCCGAAGACGGGTCTTTTTATTCTGTTGATGGAGCGATTCTGTTCTGCCTTTCCTTTTCTGTGTCTGTTTGTTTTGTTATTTGAAATTTTCTTTAGCAATTTACCAGGACTGGTATATTTCTTTGTTTCACTGTTTCTCCTCTGCGCATAGATCACGTTTCAGTAGCCTCAGCTGTGAATTTTAATTACCATGCTCAGCTCCAAGGGAGCCTTGCAAAGCAGCCGGTGTGGTTAGCAGTCCAGACCCACGTTCATGGCACAGACAGAGGGGCTGCAAATGTGCGAGGAGATGGAGACCCAAGACCAAGGAGGTGTAATCCTACAATTCTCCTCTTGTCCCAACTCCTTTTCTTGAAGAGACCTCTGTAGCGAGCAACCAATATGCATAAAATTACTTTTTTGGTTTTTGGCTTTTGGCCAGTAATTGTCCTTTGGTTCTTTAAGGCAATATCACAAACCCCCAGTTGCTTTTAAAGGAGCAGTTATGGGATTTGTAGCTCGACTAAAATGGCTAATGCAGTTCTGTGTTCGGTTACTTCAGTTTGCAAAAATAAGCTTATAGGATGTCAGAAAAATTGGGCTGCTATTATTACTTAGCTTAGGAAGACTTGCCAGAAGCCAGTGGAATATACCCACGCAGGATTCCCTGAGGCTTGTGCTGTCGCTGTTAATGGTGGGTCTGTGTCGTTCAGCACGTAGCCCTTGTGGTCCCTGCTACACTGGACACGTCAGGCCAGGTCTGCATGTGCCCAGGGCCTGCAAGGGGATGGTCCTCTGGCCTCCAACCGGCACCATCCTGCCCAGTGAGACTGTGTCTGCTCCTCCGTCACCTGCAGACAGCACCACGGCTGCATTTTATTTCAGAAGCAAAACTACCGATCTACGATTACATGTAATTATTTCGCTGCCACCAAAAGTGAAAGGGGCACCGAGACCTAGGGGCTTGAAACACATCTCCCTGGGGCCCCCTGTCCCAGGATGGATTTCTAGACTTCCAGGCAGGAAGCCTGGGGCTCTGCCAGCAGATGTCCTTTGAGTGTGTCCTGGAAGGGTGGGAGCAGGCCAAGGTGGCCACCCTGGGCACCCTGGACGCCATGTCTGCCCAGGGTATGGTGTGGCCGCCTCACGGCCCTGCCTCCAGGGCTGCAGAAGCTGGGGACATTTGCGCCTGGAGGCTGGGACGTGCCTGAGTCAACGCTCTGACGGTGGCTCTGAGCAGGTGTCAGGGACTCCTTGTCAAATTGCACTTGACTTCCTGCTGTGTTCCCCGGGCTGCTGTGCCAGCTCTCTATGCAGATGGGACTGCTTGGCGGTCCTGGGGCCGGTGAGTGAGTCTAGGTGAGCACTTGGGCTGTGCTGACCCTCAGCGAGGAGCACGCAGGCATCGGCTGTGACTGCCCTTCGTCACATCCGCCTAAAGGGATGTCATCCTTTGGAAGGTTATGCGGGAGGCCCTGTCATTCGTGGACGATGATGCTGGGCTTGGAGAGGTTAGCCATTTGCCTTCATCGAGTCTCAGACCTGGGACTGGAGTCCAGGGCCTGGGTCGGTCAGGACTCGGCCGCTCTGTCCTTCTGGCCATCTGTCCCGGCCCCTTCTGCCGAGGCCCCTCTTACCGTCCCCACCTCCTCACTTGTGGTCCCTTCACCCTCTGGACTAGGAGCCCCAGGCTGCCCCTGCCCCCGAGCCTTGCCTCCTCCGGACGCCTGTGGGAGAAAGTTCTAGAGATACAGGCATGCCATGCTGTGAAGCTCTGCAGCTCCGAACGTGCCCGGAGAATTCATGGCCGTGTTCAGTTAGGAAGACCTGCGTCCCGGTTCTCTGGGGCCCCTTCCTCCCTTCGAGAGGCACTCTTCCTGGCCCATGGCCTTCTTCCCTCAAGATGCCCGCGTTTGCCCTGGACGCTGACCCTCCCTTCCAGGGATGCCGGGCACCAGAAGGAAGCTCTGTTTGACGGTCACCTTGGGTGTGAGGGAGCCCTTTGCAGTCCAGAGTGGGTTTGACATTGATCTCCTTGGGGTTACCTCCTCCCAAGGTGCAGAAATGAGGTGGGAGGGATTTACATCTATGCCTGTTCTGGAAGCGGGGGAACTTGACAAAATTGGGCTTTTGACACCAGCAGTGAAAGGGCTGTTTCGCGGGCGTGTGGGCTGCATCCTTTGGGAGGGAGCCTGTGTGTCCCAGGGGCGGCATCCTCTGGCGACTGTTTCAGAGTGAGGGCACCTCCCAGGGATGCTCTGTGCAGAGGTGGGGGGAGGGGTGTGCCCACGCCCGGGTCCAGGCCCATCTCGCCTGCACTGAGCTGCTGTGTGAGGGGCAGACGCCCAGAAGCACAGCTGACTGGAAACTGAGTCAAAGCTCAGTTCTCCTCCTCACATTGTAGGGGAATGAGTTTTCTCAGTTCATAAGCCTGTAAAAAATAGATGGAAAGAGAATCAATCCTTGAGCCCAGACCCCATCTAGCAATAAGTCATGGAGTCATGCAAGGATAAACGAACCATTTGGAAAAATCAACCCCATCCATTTCATTCAATGATGCACTTCTAATAAAACTGTATTTTTATGCTTAATGTGTATCTGTCGAGATGTAGATAACATTTGTGTCATTTTGATTAGTTGTGTGCTAGTATTAGACAAATTCAATCCAGAAGCAGATTATTTTTAACCCTTTCAGTCTTATGGTCACTGGAAATATAAAGTGTGCATAGATTTCATGTCGATATTCTTGTGCAGAGAAGTATGATAGGATGATAAATAACACAATTTCAAGCATAAACACCGATCCTGTTGAGTTAAATTCCATGGGAGAAGGGGAATGGGAATACAAGTGTAAGAGGCAGAAAACAGGGACTTCCCTGGTGGCGCAGTGGTTGAGAATCCGCCTGCCAGAGCAGGGGACACGGGTTCGAGCCCTGATCCGGGAGGATCCCACATGCTGCGGAGCAACTAAGCCCGTGCGCCACAACTGCTGAGCCTGTGCTCTAGACCCCATGAGCCACAACTACTGAAGCCCGCGTGCCTATAGCCTGCACTCCGCAACAAGAGAGGACACTGCGGTGAGAGGCCCGTGTGCACCGCAGCAAAGAGCGGCCCCCGCTCGCCGCAACTAGAGAGAGCCCATGCACAGCAACGAAGACCCAGCACAGCCAAAAATAAATAAATACATAAATAAATACATAAATAAATAAATAATTAAATTTTTAAAAAAAGAGAAAGAAACAGAAATATGGAAGATTTCTGGCTGTTAAGAAGAACCTGTCTGTGAATTTTTAAAATGGGAGATGGTGGGAGTGGTAAACATTGCCATTTAGATTCCATGTGAAGCGTTTAAATAATGACGTAACAAGTTTCATTGTAAACTGTAATATTTACAACATGCCAGAATTTACGTCCTTTCCCACTATTTGAACCTGTAATGGACATTTTTAGAGATCAGCTGGTGGGAAGCAGCAGCATAGCACAGGGAGATCAGCTCGGTGCTTTGCGATGACCTAGAGGGGTGGGATAGGGAGGGTGGGAGGGAGGGGATATGGGGACGTGTGTCTCCATATGGCTGATTCGCTTTGTTGTACAACAGAAACTAGCACAGTATTGTGAAGCAATTATACTCCAATAAAGATCTATTAAAAAAAAATGCCAAGGGGTCCATGAGAGGATGGGTGAGGATGTCCTGCGGGTCCCACATGCTTCGGAAACTGAGGCGGCAGGGAGGTGGGGTCTGAGTGCTGGGTCAAAGGCACCCCTCCCAAAGCACCCACACCCGACGGGAGGTAATTATATTTTAATTGTTTATTTTTAACCACCTTTTTATTTTAGAATAATGTTAGATTTACAGAAAAGTGGCAAAGATACACAGACATATTTAGCACATTCCACACCCAGGATCCCCCTTTGCTAGCATCTTACATTTCTGTGGTACGTTTGTCACACCTGAGGCATAGCACTGATATTTATTATTATTAAAGTGCGTGTTTTATTCTTATCTTCTTCGTGTTTACCTGAAATCCCTTTTCAGCCCCAGGAGGCGACCGTGGGCACCACATTTCATTCAGACTCGAGTCCCCCTTGGCTCCTCTTGGCTGGGACGGTTTCTCGGTGTTTCTGTAGTTTTGATGACTTGACGATTGGAGGAGCGGGGAGTTTGTAGAATGTCCCTCTGCTGGGCATCGTCTGAGGTCTGTCTGGTGGCTGAACTGGGGTGGTGTGTTTCTAGAAGGAAGACACGTCACGTCCTCTCAGGGGCGCGTACTCTCAACACGACGCGTTTCTGCCGATGTTGACCTTGACCACCTGGCCGAGGCTGTGTCTGTCAGGTGTCTTCACTGTCCAGTGGCTCCTTCCCTGTCCACACTGTGCTCTTCGGGAAGAAGTTGCTCTGCACGGCCGACACTCAGGGGGAGTCGTGCTTCCCTCCTGGGGGGTGGTGGAGGGTTGATGGAACTTTAAACAGTGTGTTCTTAGATTTAAGTTTGCTTGTGGGTCCTGAACAGGGCTATGTGTGTGTGTCATGCGTGTCTGTGTGCATGTTGTGTTATTATGTGTGTTGGATGGGTTGTGTGTATGTATGTTGTACGTGGTATGTGTAGTATGTTTTGTGTGTTGCACGTGTGTGTTGTACATGTCCATGGCATGTGTCTGTATGTGCATATGTTGTGTGTGGGTGTGTTGTATGTTGTGGTGTGTGTGTTGCGCATGTGTTGTATGTTTTTTGTGTTGTGCGTGTGTGTTGTACATGTCTATGGTGTGTGTCTGTGCATATGTTGTGTGTGGGTGTGTTGTGTGTATGTTGTGGTTTGTGTGTGTGAGTTGTATGTTTTGTGTGTTGTGCCTGTGTGTTTTGTGTGTGTTTTGCATATTTTGTGTGTTGTGCGTGTGTGTTGTATGTGTCTGTGTGTGCATGTGTTGTATGTGGGTGTGTTGTGTGTATGTTGTGGTTTGTGTGTGTGAGTTGTGTTTTGTGCGTGTGTTGTGCGTGTGTTGTATGTTTTGTGTGTTGCACATGTCTTGTATGTTTTGTGTGTTGCACATGTCTTGTATGTTTTGTGTGTTGTGTGTGTTGTACGTGTCTGTGGTATGTGTCTGTGCATATGTTGTGTGTGGGTGTGTTGTGTGTATGTTGTGGTTTGTGTGTGTGAGTTGTGTTTTGTGCGTGTGTTGTATGTTTTGTGTGTTGCACATGTCTTGTATGTTTTGTGTGTTGTGTGTGTTGTACGTGTCTATGGTATGTGTCTGTGTGTGCATATGTTGTGTGTGTGTTGTGTGTATGTTGTGGTTTGTGTGTTGTGTGTGTGTTGTGGTTTGTGTGTTGTGTGTGTGTTGTGTGTGTGAGTTGTATGTACATGTGTTTGTGTTGCACGTATATCGTGTCACATGTGTGTATGTGTGTCGTGTGTATGTTTTGTTGCATGTGTGTAGTTTTTGAATTGTACACGTATGGGTGTTGTGTGCGTGTCGTGTTGCGTTGTTTGTATCTGTTGTGTGTCTGCGTGTGCCCACTGGGAGTTGCGCTGGTTGGGGCTCAGGGCCCAGTTTCCGCGTGAGGCTTTGCCCCGTGAGGTCCGTGTATCTGACAGACTCATCGAGCCGGACCTGCTCACGAGGAGGACGTTAACAGGGGGAGCGGTCAGAGCGAGACACGGAGGGGACGCTGGCCCACCCGCCCTGCAGCCCAGCTCGCTCGCTCTCACAGGCCCCTCAGCCCTGCAGGGAGCAGGGAGAAGCTGGCCAGCCCCGTGGAGGGACCCCCGAGAGGTTCCTGGGGACCCACGGGCTTCTCTGGGCCCCGGGTCCCCCGCCCCTGCCGCACCTGGGGGCCAGGGGCCTCTGAGCCCAGGGGCCAGGCACGCCCGCGCCCGCCTCTCCCCACCGTGGCCCCGGGAGTGCCCGCCCCCCTCCCCAGACCACAGACGTCCACGTGTTGCGTGCAGCTGTGGACCCACGACTTGCGGAAGGCCCGTGGCCACCCCAGCCGTTCCCCCGCCGGCATCGTTCTGTGGCGGAAGCGCCACGGTTGCTCCAAGTGCTTGCACCCCAACTTCATGCATAACGTCCACTCACCCTGTTGCGTTTGTGAGGTGCTGCCCTCGAGAGGCATGGGGACAGCGCCCACCCGTGGGCGGCATTCCTGGTGGCGAGGCCAGAGGCCCCTGTCAGCTCCTCCAGGTCAGTGCTGTGGGCCGGACCTCTGGGCCCCTGTTCCGTGGCTGTGGCCTCGGTGGCTGGTGGCCGTGAACCCTGCCCGTGCCTGAGACAGCGGCTTCCGGCAACCCCTGTTTAAACGACCTGCTTACCCTCGAGTTCGTTTGCTGCCCTGAGGGACGTCCCCTAAGCCGCCGTGAGGCTCCCCCACTGATGGTCGCTCAGAATCACTCATCTGCCTGTTGCCCCCATCAAGCCCACAGGAGCAGAGACCTCCGATACGGTGACGAGGAGCCAAAGGGCGACCTCCTGGTAGCTCTGCCAGGAAAATGGCTGTAAATTCCTACTCAGAGCATTGCAGGGTCCACTTGGGGAGCAGCTTAGACTGAGCTTCTGTTTGGAGTGTGTGTGTGTGTGTGTGTGTGTGTGTGTGTGTGTGTGTGTGAGCTCTCTGGGTGTGTGCAAAGAAAACTCTCAACCAACCATTCTCTCCTGACCCTGTACAAAGCAAGACTATTTTCATCAAATATACCTGAGCCCTAACAGCTAAGAGCATTTTCAATTTCGAACGAGGCATTCATTTGTAGACTGACATTTGTAGACATTCTACAAATGTCTTTCTGGAATGAACTGCAGAGGAATTTACAGCCTCTTCAGTCCAGCCTTAATAACTCAGACGCATATGCGGGCATCACTCTCTGTTGTGTCCGTACCCATTCGGGAGCTTCAAGGCCCCCTCAAAGGGCCAAGATCTGCCTCCAGTGAGGACAGGACCACAGCTCCCTAGCTGACCACGTCAGGAGCACCAGTGGTTTGGGAATGAACGTCCTGGCAGGTTTGTTACAGATCAGTTGATTCTTCATTGCTGTATTTCACTTTAATTATGATAATTAGTTTTCCATGTGTGGGGTGGACAGGGTATTCGAAAAGACTTGTCACTGATGAGGAAGAAGCCCCCTGACATCCCAGCGTGTGGAGGCTGGGGAGTGCAGCGGTCAGGGTGACTGCTGGGCTCTCTCACTCAGCACCCAAGACAAAGCGATGGGAGGGCTGACAGAGAGCCCAGGCCGTCCTCAGGGCACTTCCTTGGGCTTGTTGAAAATACTTAGAAACCTGCAAATAGTGCAGTTTAACAAAAGCCCATTTTTGATGTTGACTTTGTGATGAATTATTACCGTTCTTCTAGCTTGTCCTGTTTTGTGTTTCATCTGTGTTGTAGCCTAAGCAGACGAACAAACAAAAACCAAATCCGTGCCCACGCACAGCTCCGCTAGAGGTCTGTGCCTGGGGCACACGTCAGTGCCCAGGTGGGGACCGTGACGTCTTCGCTCCATCAAGGTTTCTTCCAGAAACGGGCTGTTGCTGGCGAACAGCTGGAACCGTTTCCTCAGTCCCACAGGAACGTGGATCCTAGTATTTTATGGTTATTAACCTCCTGTAACTAAGTTCTCAGTACTGCTGTGCTACCGGTGCCGTGGTTTGTTACTTGTGAATATTAAGTGCTATTCTTATGAGAACATACTTTTCTCTTTATAAACATCACGGTACTCCTGCCTTCAGCAGCTGGGCGAGTGAGACAGAGGCGCGTGGGGCCCTGGCAGGAGCGGAGGAGGGCGTGACTTGTGACGTCTGCAGAGGTCAGAGCGTCTAGAGGGTTGCCCGACCCCTGCTCTTCAGCTCCCCCTGCACCCCGCACGTGTGAAAGGTGTTCAGGGACCACAAGCACATGTCCCGGGTGTGGTCCTTCGCCAACAGTGGCAGAGCATCCCTTGCAGGTGTCGCATGACTAAGGCATCACCTGGGGCGAATTACCTGCCAAGCCTCCCGGGATGGGGGAGCCATTTCCAGCTGCGCATCTGAAGGTGACCTTTTCACTCATGTTGAGACCTCTGGGAACCCACTTTACCTCTCTTGGGCAAAGAATTAACATTTAGTTTTCTAGTTTGTTAGCAGAAGGTCTTTTTGCATTTTTCCATCACTAAGCTGTACATCTTATCAGTCCCACACAAATCTGTGGCTCTTCTGAGCTTTGTAAACAGGGGTAGCGCAAAGCTTCAGAGCGTGTGTGTGTTGGGCACCTATGAGGATGGAGGCCACGTGGGGACCAGTGCAACTCAGAAGAAGCCCGTCGGCGCCGGCCCAGGTGGGCAGCACATGTCCCGCCCCCCAGGGGTGAGCAAGGAAGGGTCTGTTCTGGGTGTGGAGTCTTCCTCTGAGATGAGTCTGGGGCCCACTGCCGTGGGGCCTCGTGGGGGTGAGTTGGCTGTGGGATCCACACACACTGGATTGTAAGAGGAACGCATATGATCTCGATCTGCTGTGGACGGACGCGTCCCTGTTCTTTCCGATGACTCCAGCAATGCTCGCCTTCAGAACCGCCCCAAAGAGAAAATAGGTATCACTGTAGAACCCTGATTCACTGGTTGATTCAGCGAATGGTTGGTTTGTTCATTCAGTTGAAGGTCTTCTCTGCTTCAGACACTGAGCTTCCCCGCACAAGGAGAATGAGATTAGGGAGACAGGCCACTGCCTGTCTTCATCAGGTGGGGGAAGACAGGTATTAATCAAATAATTACATGAGTCATAATTCAATTGTAGTTGGGAGATGTGTAACAGAGGAAAATATCATGAAGATTGTAGGGCGCGGCCGGATAGCCATTACGCATGCACTAAGTATGCCGCTAGGGCGTATGCACCTAATATGCTAATCAGGTTTTGAAGCAGTGGCCTATCCAAAGTCCGGCTTGCGAAATGCGATAACCATACGGACGAATCAGGGACTTACACGAGTCCTTAAGCCCTTATATAAGCAGACAGGCTCGAGCGTACGGGGTCGTCCTTCCATCCGCCCGAAACCAAGCTGTACTCCAATAAAGTGTGATGCGAGAAGAATCTAGCGTGTGGTGATTCGTCATTCTGCTGGTCAGAAGCGGCTTGCCGCGAGTGGTGCCGAAACCCGGGAACCTGCGCGCCCCGCATGGAGGACCGATTCAGAACTCGACACACGGAGTGAACCGCCGTTAAGTAGTCCAGTTTAGGTATGTTTTTGCTGCAATAGAGCCCGAGATTTTTATTTTCGCTTTCGTTCTCTTCGTAGCTGTCGCACTTTTTGTCTGCGTGTGGCTACGGTGCCATCAGCCCGACCGAGTGTGTCTCCCCTGGCCATTAGATAGGTCAGAGATCTTCCCGCTTTAGCAAGTTGTTCATATATGAGAGTGAACTATGGGGAATAGTTCATCCGCGGAACCAACCGTTGGATTCCATGAGCCCATCCAAGCCCTTCTGAACGATCGAGGACTTAAGATTTCACATAAAACTATTAGTAAACTGTTGCAGGATATTGATGGTGCCGCCCCATGGTTTGCGGTGTCTGGAAGCCTGACTGTTCCATCTTGGGAAAAACTGGGGAAGGACTTGGCTGATCGTCACAAAATGGGGGAGCTCTCTCGAGGCACGTTTCCGTTATGGAGAATGATACATTCGTGCTTAGGAGAAAGGAAATGCGAAGATATTGTACAGATGGGCCGTAAAGCTCTTAGCATACATCAAGATAGTGCGTCAGAAAGTGAAAATATAGGGACTACGGTAGATAGGCCTAAGAATCCTAGGAAAAGGAGAGAAAAACAAATAGAAAAATCGGATGCAACGCCAGGATTGTATCCACTTTTAGATGAATTTAAAGCGCTTTATTTGTCTCAAGATGAGTTGAATCCCAAGGAGGAGGCGGATCTGGAAGAAGCAGCTGCCGAATATGAAAGAGGACGATATGGCAGTTCCCCATGTGCTCGTCCGCCATTTTGTGCCTCTGCGGGTGCTCGTCCGCCATTTTGTGCTTCTGCTAAATCAAAAGCTTTAACATGTACTCAGACTTCCGCTTTTATTGCTAGCGCCCCCCCTGGCGCTGCGGTTCGGGAACCGCCAAAGTGTACATTCATACCCAGAGAAGTCTGGTCTCAGGATCAAGATCCGATTTGGGTCCCGACAAGGTTAACAAGAGTCGTGGAAGATAATCCCAAGAACGATGTGGAGCGCTCAAGGAGTGACACTGGGCTGGATACTGTTGATGAGCTTCCCCCTGCTCAAGGCGGAGATCAAGACGTTTTGGGGAATTAGCCGAACCTGGCCAGTCCCCATCCCCGTTCATTCTCAAAGTACCGTTCTCCCAGTATTGTATCCCACTAGCTGTGAGATGAATACGGCTTGTGCTAGGCCACTAAGCACAGATTGGATGCTCTGAATAAGAGCAAGCAGATTGGAGAATTCCTAAAGGGAAATTGGTCCCGCGAGGCGGAGAAGATGATATTTAAGCAGAAGTTGAATATCCTGCAGCTGAATGCAACCAGAGTGGATCCAGTGACCCTTGGAGAATTTACCGCATGGCTAGCTAGAGCATTTTCCTTTTTTAAGGAATGGGTGGGTGTGGGACTGTTCGCAGCCTGCTGTTTGTTTGGGATAGTGTCGTGTCTCTGGTTGGTCTGTCGTATTCGCATTCGAACCCGGCGAGATAGGATAATGCTCACTCAGGCGCTTGTGGCCATCAGTGAAGGCGAGTCCCCCGCAGCCTGGCTCTCCACCCTAAAAAACATATGATCGCCCTTGCACAGAGGGGCCTTGCCGCCATTGCACCTCTATAGGGGATCGGCCCTAGGGGCTGCCTCTGCACGGAGAGGTCTCGTTACCATTGCACCTCCATGAGGAGCCCATGCCACGTGAAGACAGCCCTTGCACCCTGCAGTTCGATTGCGAGCATTGCACGCAGGAGGGTGTCTGCGAATGCAAGCGGAAACTACCGGTACACCGTGTACATACCCCGGTATGAGCACTGGTACAGGTCAATGTCCGCTGCAATGGTCGAAAAGAAAAAAGGGGGAGATGTAGGGCGCGGCCGGATAGCCATTACGCATGCACTAAGTATGCCGCTAGGGCGTATGCACCTAATATGCTAATCAGGTTTTGAAGCAGTGGCCTATCCAAAGTCCGGCTTGCGAAATGCGATAACCATACGGACGAATCAGGGACTTACACGAGTCCTTAAGCCCTTATATAAGCAGACAGGCTCGAGCGTACGGGGTCTTCCTTCCATCCGCCCGAAACCAAGCTGTACTCCAATAAAGTGTGATGCGAGAAGAATCTAGCGTGTGGTGATTCGTCATTCTGCTGGTCAGAAGCGGCTCGCCGCAGAAGATATAGTGGGGGGCTTCCCTGGTGGCGCAGTGGTTGAGAATCCGCCTGCCAGTGCAGGGAACACGGGTTCGAGCCCTGGTCTGGGAAGATCCCACACGCCGCGGAGCAACTAGGCCCACGAGCCACAACTACTGAGCCTGCGCTCTAGGGCCCACGAGCCACAACTACAGAGCCTGCGCGTCTGGAGCCTGTGCTCCGCAACAAGAGAGGCCGCGACAGTGAGAGGCCCGCGCACCGCGATGAAGAGTGGCCCCTGCTCGCCGCAACTAGAGAAAGCCCTCGCACAGAAACGAAGACCCAACACAGCCAAAATAAATAACTAAATTAATTAATTAGAAGCCATGCTCATAAAATCTTTAAAAAAAAACAAAAAGGTATCGTGGGGATCCTGGGATGTCATTCTGAGTTATCTGAAAATGGAGAACCCTGCACCAGGCATGCATCTCCTGCACCCGTCACCCTCACACCTGGTCATCATGCACAGTGATGGGGATGCTGGGCACCACTTCTACCTGGTCATCATGCACAGTGGCTGAGAGGCAGGTGCTGGGAGGGGCTGACTTGGGCGGCGGGCTCTGGTTTACCCCTGGACGCTGTGGCTGGCACTGATTTGCCTGCTGGCACACACTACCCTGGGGCTCTCCTTAGTGAGGGAGCACATCAAGTTTTGTTGAATTTCCAATCAAACTCATGAGGAGAGGTGGTTCTTCTGGGTAAATCACATCAGCATGACACGGAGGCTGACAATGTCTCCTCGGAGGGTGTGGAGTGACAGGGAATAGCGTCAAGTTCAAGCTCTTCTCCTCCAGTAAACACGATCTGATTGCCACCTGCTTCACAATCAAAGCTGGTAACGTTACAGCAGAAAGGGCTTTTATTTCCATACTAATTTCTTTTGGAAGAGAATCTGAGAAAGTCCTGATCCTGTCATCCTTTATGAAAAATGAAACCAACTTTGTTTGACGATGTAAATGGGAAAGTGGTCCCCAAAGACCAGATGCCATGGATGCATCATTTATCCCCATGGTGGCTGAGCAGCAACGGGCGCTGGCTGGGGGCTGCTGACCCTCCCTCACCTGGCGGAGAAGCTGAAGCTTTGTGGGAAGAGAAGGTGGCCTTTGAGCTGTCAGCCCTCCTCCGAAGTGACCGAGAACTGCTTTTTCTAGAAAGACACGTGGCACCTTTTAACCACACTTCCAATCAGCAAATGGATGCCGCTTTCATTTTAGAGAGCAGTGCAATCACAGGGAATTTTTAAAAGCTGGAAAGGACGTGAAGATCATCGCCTGCAATTCTTTCCTTCTCACACTTCTTGGCTGAGAAATTGGGAGGAAAAGCTGGTGAGTGGCCGAGAGGTGGCGATTCAGGCCCATCGGCTTTCCTCTCCTCTGGTTGTGCTCAAATCTCCTTCGTCATTTCCTTCTAAGAACCCCTTTCTTTTTTTAAAGTGAGGTTTAATCTGAGTTATCTGCAGGGATAAACAGAGCGATTTGAGGCACGGATCTGGGGGTCTCTAAGGAAGCCCCCCCGGCCCCCAGGCCAGCAGAGGCCGCACCCCCTGCCCCCCAGGTCCCCGCAGCATCTCTGCAGGCCCCCAGGAGGTGCACACCTGTCGCTACTGGCTCTGCACCAGCACCAAGGGCACAGGGGCTCGATGGCTGACCCAGAGAGAGGGTTCCAGAACTGTGGTGCCTTGCAGAGGGCACTGGAAAGTGTGAGCGGGTAGCAAGATTTCCGTGTTTTTCTGTTGGAGGTGGTGCCTCAGGCCCGGATCAGATATAAGTCTTGGCGTCCCAGACAGGATGGGTCTCCGTGGTGGTGAGGGGCGTCCCAGACAAGATGGGTCTTGTTCTCCACGTCTCCGCTTCTCCCCCCGCGCCTTTACCCTCTGCCGGGTTTGAGTGAGTTTATATTGGGTGAAACACCGTGTTTATGCGATATAGGACCTGCCCCTGAATTTTTTATGTGAAAAAGCTCTGAAGAGGCAATAACTCTCCTGAAGTTCCATCACTGGATTCGATCAGTGATACTGAAACCAGAATCTCAGTAGATGTTAACTCACACTTCAAAATATTCCACAGTGGACAGAGAGGAGACACCCTGTGGGGACCCATTTATAAACGGGCTCCGAAAATACGGCCCTTTCTGCTTTGTTGCCGGTGGGACACCTCTCAGCGTTTGGCTGCCCCTGTGGGAGCTGAGGGTGAGTCTTTGATGCAGCCACCGTCACTAAGCTTTCCTTCAAAGTCAGACATTCCATCTATAAGTCCTATGCTCTTTTCAGTTAAATATGTGATAAAAAAAATGAGCTGGATTTTAAGAATGATTGCATGCTCCTTGGACCGTCTCAGTTCAGCAATACTTGTAAGTGTGTTGCACCTGTGAGCAGATCAGTCCCACCAAAGCAGAGGGTCACAGTGCACACCACTCTGGGGGTAGAAATGGTTCTCGTCCAGGAGAATGGCTTTGAGGTTGCTGGCCAGGGCGCTCAGCCAACTGGACCCAAGAGTCAGGTATCGGCTGACCTGATGGCCAGGTCTTCTTGTAAAAGCCTCTGAGCTACCGGATGGGGTGGCGGACATTGAGGCTGGTCATCCATCCGTCCCTGCAACTTTTATCAAATGCTTCTTATGCCCACACTTTCTGTCCTGTGAGCACAGAATGCGATGGAATTCAGGCTCGAGGATGAGGGTTGTGGTATTAACTGGCTAATTCTCCTCCCTAAACACTGTATTTGCACTTGAGGTTAAAAGTCATGACGTCTTTCTCTTTTCAAGGCTAAAATCACAACGCTTTAAGCCCATGACCCGGAGACTGACTTTTTGCCCCTTCATTCGCAGTGAGTTCTCTGTAGATGTTCTCTTTTCACCTGCTCTGCGGGGACTGTGTCTTGCTGGATTGCATTTATTGAGTTGGGGAAACCTCCCCTTCCTAAATATCGATTCCTGTTCTTTTTTGCATGTTCAGCCCCCTCTCATCCTCATTTCTCTCTTGCTACAGAATTTGGGAGGAGGCTATAGTACAATTTTCAATAGAATTAAAAATTTAGCTCTTTCTGTCATCTTTCAGCAAGACATGGGGTATAAGATATCAGGGTTATCAGTTTCTGAGGATAATTTCGCAAGGACTGACCCCCTTCAGTAAGACTCATTTGGTTGATGAAGGACGCACCCTTCTCCCAGCCCCCATCCATGCCCCGGCTCACCTCCTAATTTCTCAGCTCCAGGAAACACTGTCTGCTTTGCAGCCCCCATCTCGAGTGTGGAGCCTGCAAGGATGTGTTGTGGCCATGCTGACGCTAGTCTCAGGCTGATGGACCGCTTCCTCGGTCATCACTGCTGTGCCCACCTTCACTCCCGGGAGACAGATCCCAGGTGTTTTGGTTGTATTTCCACTGGCCTTATCATTGTTAAGGGCCTTAACATTGTTAACTGGCCTTATCATTGTGAGGGACCTCCAAAGAAACCCCTGTTTGTGACTCTAGCACTGAACAGGCTGTTACTGTATTTCTTGAAAATAACCAAACTATTTTTACTTCTATCAAAATTCAAGGGACTTCCCTGGTAGTCCAGTGGTTAAGACTCCGCATTGTCAATGCAGGGGGCCCAGGTTCGATCCCTGGTCAGGCAACTAGATCCTGCGTGCCACAACTAAGATCCCGCATGCCGCAGCTAAAAGATCCCGCATGCTGCAACTAAGATCTGGTGCAGTCAAATAAATAAGTAAATAAATATTTTTAAAAATTCAAGAATAATGGAAAGCCCAACTTTTATATTCTTGTGATACTGGTTTTCAAAGAAAACATGTGAAACTGGAGGAGGCCAGTGAAGTTGACTTAAGATTTCGGTTCCTAAAATTGATTTCCCTTGATTGGAGCGAACTGCTTTTTAACACGCAAGGACCTCTGTGGCAGGAAAGTCTCACAGACAGTTTCTGAGCTCTACCAACCTGAGACTTGCTTCTAATAGGAGAGTTTGCAGGTGGAACAAGTACAGTGATTTCGTCGTTCCTGGGTTCTAGGATGGAGCAGGTTAGGAGATCGTGTGAAGCTGCTGGAACCGTCAGGCAGCAGAAGGGCCCCTGAGCCTCGGAAGGTGCCTGCCCGCTGTGGGCACCCATGTGACAGCATAGGAGTCCGAGCCCCACCTGGGTTCCCATCAGCCCAGGCATCTGGCGAGTTTTCAGGGCATCTCCGCTGAAAGACTAGAGATCTGGCTTGATTAAAGACCAAACTGTGGATGAAGCTATTTGCATTTTTATTTCAGAGGGACAAACTTCAGTGTCTGAATGCCCACAGCATGGCTTTGCATCCAGATTATTTTCCTAACCTTGAACTGAGGCCCGTGTGTTCTCCCGGAGCCTGTGGTCCAGTCACAGTGGGCAGCCATTGTGTTATTCAGGTTATATCCTCAGCCATTGCTGTGTTTTGACCGTGAGGCCTAGAATGGCGATTTGTGTACATTTCTTACTTTTATCCCTCCACTTGGGAGACCAGTGGCATGTTATTGGTGGACACCAATAAGAAACAGATTCTGGTTTTGCCCTTGAGGTCTTATACTTCATATTCTCATGGGAGCCGTCTGTGTTCCACCAGCCGTGGTGTTCTCTGCTCCAGGACCTTGGACATTTCCCCACGACCTCCTCAATGCAGTAGGTGAGTTCTCGTGTGGTGGCGGGGTCTCGCCGTCTAGACTCCGTCTGTGCGGCTGGCCTCGCCCCCGTGGTGGCTGTAGGCTTGCTTCTTCCTCTGCGTGGTGCCCTGATCCCCCTGCCGCCCCACATGCCCCACCTCGGGAACCGTGACCATCTCCAGGGCTTTCCCCGGGGGGCCCACATTCCTGTTCGTTCTCACGCCCTTCTGGCCTGGACACCTGGTCTTCAGCTCTCCCTGCTGTGACCCTCCACAGAAATTCATTCATTCAGACATCAAACGTTTGCAAACGTGCTATTAGGCACTTGGTACTCTGATAGAATGTAGAAATGAGAAAGTTACGATCCTTACCCTCAGGGGGGTTCACTCGTGCCAGGTTTTCTGCAAGAATCATCAACATCTTCCATCCTTTCTTCCCTCCATCCCCTCCACGGTGCTCTCCCGCCGGCTTCTACCCCCATTCTACTCCCGTCACTTCGCCCACACTTCCTTCTTAAGGCAGCCGATGTTCTCTGTGCTGCGCGATCCAGGAGAAGGTTTTAGTCTTTATCTTACTTTCATCAGCCTTGGACACAGCTGTCTCCCCTGGGACGTGTGCTCTCCGTGTGCAGGGTAGTGATTACATTAGAAGCAGGAGACGGCCGTGCTTTGTTAGGAGACTAAGAGGTGGCGGTAGATTCTCCTGGGCTGGGAGGAAACTGTAGAGGGAGCCGACAAGGAGAGTGCATCGCGTCTCTCAGCTGGATTCCTGCTCCAGCCTTCTTGCCCTGGTCGTCTCCTCTCTCTCATCTTTCTCCAGCAGAGATTAGTCAGTCCCTGTTTCATCTCATGGATTCTGTGTCTCCCGTGGGTAAGAAGACATTGTCATGATTTCCTGTGCCGTCCAGATACTACGACATCAATATTTGCCTCACCATTCAGACCTCCCCCAAGCTCCAGACTTGTATCCACCTGCCTACTGACATCTCCGCTTGGACGTCTTGCCAGAGTCATAAACTGAACACATCCAAAGCTCGGCTCATCCTCTTCACCCTCTGGTTCCCTGCCTTGTTGATTATCACCCCACACTTGGCAACGAGCAGACCCGAAGGAGGAGGCCGTTCCTTCTCTAGAATATCCCTTGCCAGTGAGGGCACCAAGGCTGCATTGCTGAAACCGGAAGACCCCCTACCCCATCCAGTCCATTTCCAGGGCCTGGGATTCTTTATTCTCCACCTCTCCACCCCAAACCCTGCATCATTTTCTGCCTGGACTGTCGCGGTCGTCCTTCTGTCTGCTCAGGTGCTGGGATGCCACAGCGAGGGGTCTCTAACAATGCAAACCAGACATGGCCCCTCTCCTGCTGAAACCCTTTAACATGTGGCGGCGCCCTGACGGCCCAGCCCATGCTCTCCCGGCTCCTGTCCTCCGCTCGCCACTTCCCACCAGTGCCCTATGCTCTCCAGCTCCTGTTCACTTGGGAGACCCTCTGCCTGCAGGGCTCTGTGTTGACCACCCTCCTTCCCCGCCTTGGCTCAGGTAAGTTGCAGCTTATGTGTCACTCCCTAAGGCTGTGTTAGATGCCTCTAGGATACAAATTTGCTTGAGTGTTATAGTAGCTATTGCTGTTAGAAGAAAACCTTTTTTGTGTGTATTTACCCCCTCTTCACTTCCCTTGCTGGGTTGTCAACTTTCAGGAAGGAGTGTATGAGGTTGTTGACACCTGTGTGCCCGAGCCCTGGACATAGGAGCCAGACGCTGAAAGGTTGACAAGCTGAAGGAGGTCACCTCTGTCCCCTCCTCCCAGCCCACCAGACATATCGGGACGCTGTCCCCTCCCTACTAAGCTGTCACTCCTTTGCTGCTCCTTTGCTCTCACAGGCTTGCCTTCCCCCCTGAAGGAGAGGGAGGGGGAAGGGAGTCGTCTGGTGGCTTTGCCGCTCTGCGAAATGACCTTTAGTGCAGCTTGGCGGATTTGACGGCCACTCGCAGTGGGATGAGATTTCGTCAGATGTGCTCTTCACTCCCCTTTTCTCCTGATGACCGTCAGAAAGAGAGTTTTCTTTTCCAAGTTCATGGCCTCAGTAGTTCGATTACAGTTATCGTGCCCCGAACAGCTGTTACTCTTTGCAACAGTGGATCAGAAATGAAGCTGAGCTCGGGCTTAATGGAAATTGTCCCTCGAAAGGTTTGAATTTGGAACATTTATCCTCCATTAATTTCAAGTAGGCTCTAAATTGAGCAAAACGTTCTCTGTCTTTCTTCTGAGTTGCGGTTTTAGCTGACACATGGATGCCGGGTTGCTGGACTCGATTGCTGGCTTCATGATGTGCAGAGTTTAGGGAACGTACTCACCCACCAAACTTCTGTCATTCCAGTTGGGGTCCGGACCCCACTGAGCTTAATCAGGGCTGGAGTGTTGAGTAGATTATGACGCCCTGTCAAGATGAAGTGACATTTAACTGCTTGTGGAGACATGGGGCAAGACACAGAGATGGATGCGGTGGAGAGGCTGAACGTTTCTGCCCTGGATGGGGAAGCAGGTGACTGAAGAGTCCCCCCTCCTGCATCTCAGCCCTCCACCCACGGGGCTCCCCTGCGGTGCAGCCTGACTTTGGAACCAGTAGCAGCTCCAGGATTCCCCCGAGTGCCATCTGGGTGGAGATCCAGTTGGTGAGGGCTTGAAGCTATGTTTGCATCAACTTCATATCAAGTTGAGAAAGCGCCAACAATAACTCATGACGGAGAGCACAGGCGGTCGGGTATTGATGTATAACATGCCCGAGATCGGAGAGCACAGGCGGTCGGGTATTGATGTATAACCTGCCCGAGATCGGAGAGCACAGGCGGTCGGGTATTGATGTATAACCTGCCCGAGATCGGAGAGCACAGGCGGTCGGGTATTGATGTATAACCTGCCCGAGATCGGAGAGCACAGGCGGTCGGGTATTGATGTATAACCTGCCCGAGACCGCACGGTGAGCAGATGGTGGGCGTGATTTGAACCGTGGCAGTCCAGCTCCAGAAACATGCCTTGCCCACTGAACCGTCCTGTCCCCAAACCCTTGGACAGCCCAGAGTTGTAGGCAGGCACGTGCAGAGGTCCTTTCTCTCCTGCGACTTGTGACACTTTTGATAATGTCACAAGTTACAGCTATCCTTGGTGGTGTCTGTGGAAAGTCGAAACTAGAAATGGGTATGTAACTGACCAAACGACTACACTTACAAGAAAAAGGACGTCATGATAAATTGTTTCTATGGTGGGTTTTAGTTTACAAGGACATTTTATGTGTTACTTGCTTCTCTGTGTCCAACCTGGGCTTTGAGCTTCGCTGGAGAAAAACTACAGCCCTGTGGTCGGTGCTTTCATGGTCTCCCAGCTTCCCAGCCCCCAGCACAGGTGGACATTACTTGTCTGTCTCCGTTCTTTTCCAGTTCCATCCGCCAATGATCCGAACACTAATATTTGGCTTATCAACTCTGGAGTGCGGACGTGAAACCATTTTCTAAGATTCATCTTCAGCTGTGTGTTGCAGCCTGTTCCCACCCACCTCCTGCTGGCATCTTGGGAGGATTCCATACATATCTGGTCACTTGGTTTATTAAAAGACCAAGTGAATCCAGCTTGAACGCCAGTCTCACCTACTCCCTGCCCCCATGAGGCCCCCGGGAGCTGCGGGGGAGGAAGTGTGGTCCAGGCTTTCCCGCCTCCCCTCCCATCCCAGGTCCTGTGTCCGCTGGTTTGCGAGGCTGGAAGAGGGCCTCGGTCCTCCGTCACCTGCTGCTGTCAGACGACTTTGCGGGTTGTGGCTGCCTCTCTGGTACGTGGCCTCTGAGCGGCGGCTGTCCTCCGAGGCCGTCTGGCAGGTGCCTCTGTGAGTTTTGTGGGAGGGCCACGGCAGGGCCTCTCCAGGCCCCCTTCCCAGTCGTGGAGAACCTCTTCCCACGCCCTCTCACCCTGCCTTGGAGCCCCTTGTTCCTTGGATCCCCTTGCCCAGTGGGCTTCCCACTTGGGTGGGGACAGCAAGATTGCTGAAGCCCAGCACCGTTGCCCAGTGTCCACTCGACCCAGAGAGGCAGTGCACTGACCGCCGCGCTCTCCGCTCTGTCATCTTCCTGTTTCAGGGAGAGCAGGGGGCAGTTAACCAGCCTTTAGAAAAGCGCAGTTGCACTGGTTTCCATCGTGAGCCAGGATCTCTTTGACTCTCTTAGCCTGGGGGGCAGGAAAGTGTCCCCCGCCACTGCCCTTAGGTAGAGGGCCCAAGTCTTGACCCTCCTCTGCTCCACCTCTGGGCTGCAGCTTCTGCGGGCCTGGGCAGGGGAGGGGGGTGGAGGTGGAGGCCGCAGGGCCATGGGATCACTTCCTAGTGAGTGATGGGGGCCATCCGCCCCCCAGGTGTTTGCACCACTCGTAGAATGTGAAGCTTTCCGAGTCTTTTTTTTTTTTTTTTTTTTTTTTTTTTTGAGGTACGCGGGCCTCTCCCTGTTGTGGCCCCTCCCGTTGCGGAGCACAGGCTCCGGACGCGCAGGCTCAGCGGCATGGCTCACGGGCCCAGCCGCTCCATGGCTTGTGGGATCCTCCCGGACCGGGGCACGAACCCGCGTCCCCTGCATCGGCAGGTGGACTCTCAACCACTGCGCCACCGGGGAAGCCCAAGCTTTCCAAGTCTTTGATGCCTCTTTGTCCTCAGCTCTGGGTTCTGAGAGCCGAATTTAACACGGTGGGGAAAGTTGCACTCATCATCCTGCAGATTCTGTGTTCTCCCACCCCCTGAGGCCACCTCATCTCCAGCGGGGGACGGGGCCCTCTTCCTGCCCACTCCCTCCAGCTGCGAGGATGGCCGGACCTCTTCCAGGGCAGCCTCACCCTATCCCGTCTCCTCTGGACCTTCGTTTCGTTGACTACTTTCTCCTCTTCCCCCTCAGTCAACACAGTGATTGATCAGACTTTTGTCAGGCATGCCGCTTGAACAACTGGAAAGCTGTCAGTGTTTTTCAGCTCCGAGAAGCTAATGCGTCTTGTGTGGACGAAGAATGTTGCCAGCCATGTCAGTAAACAAAGGATGTTGTAGCCATGAAGCCAGCAGCCACTGTAGCCTCCCTCGATGGTACACCCTTGAGGGGATTCAGGGTGGAGAAAAGCAGGACACTGGCCCTAGATGGCTGAGGGGCACATCCAAGGAATGATTTCCATCAGCCCAGCCTCTCGCATCTTCCCGTACATAGAAAAGCACTAAATTCATCAACTTGAGATGTCTGGTTTTTCTTTAATTAACAGTAATCTTTTGATGTTCCAACTACCTGGTTTTTGTTGCAAAAACTCCTCTAGACCATGGCTCCCCCCGTTGCCTCTTTGGAACAGTCCATCAGAGCAACCTGAGAGGCTGCCTTCCAGGCTTGAATTCTCAGTATGTCCAGTGAATAAGACATACTGATAGTTCTCAACTTTTAGGTTGTGCATTTTTTTTCAGTCGACACCTGATAGCTGAAATGTGAAAGACTTCAGTAAAACTTTTGAGACTAGAGGTGTTTTGAAGGTAATTAATTGAAAACATTGTCCCGTTTATCCACTAGTTATTGGACTCTTTGATTTTTCATTTTCTTTTGAGTCAGTTTTGTCCCCTTCTACATCTAGAATTTTCATGGCTCTTTGATAATATTTTGTTAGACTCCATAGACATGGGACTCAACCAGGCTGTCATTTTAGCTTTCCTTCTGCCTGTACACATGTGCTTCTGTGTTTGATTTTCCTGTTGTCCTTTAGCACAGTAAAGGGTCAGCTTTGTGTTTAACTACTGGGCTTCAGTAAACTGAAATATTGTATTTTCCAGGGCTATTAAAAAGTGGACCTTTGTAGGAAGAAAGCAAACCCTCACACACCATCTAAATTCTTAGAAAGATTGGCTTTTAGTGATTTGTTTCTTCTAAAAAAGAAAAGTCACCACATTTGTATATTTAAAGTGAGAATGTATTTAAATGATTACCAACTGGTTTGCATCTGCAAACCTTTCAAGAGCAATAGCTCCATTAAAAAAGTGCTTAAATAAAAAACAAATGATTGCAGTTTTTAGGTTGAGTAATAAAGTGTGTGTAATTGTAGTGGCTAATATATGCATTTAATGAAGTATATCTGTCTTCCTAAAGGAGTGCCACCAATCAATTTGCGGTGAAGTCAACGTAATGAGGAAACAAACACTGTTCCACGTGGTTTAAAATCCCCACATGTCTAATAGCGCCTTAGGTTAATCAGAAAATAGTGTCATCGGTTTGCCCATTCCTGTGCCAAGTCCCATTGGATTTGTCACCAGTACAGTCCTGTTGTGCCCCCAGCGAGCCTGCCCTCGGGTAAGGGAAGGGAGGCTGCCATCCACAGAACTGACATTACACAACACCTCGTCCTGTGGTTGGGACTGAGGGCTTTGGAGTCAGACAGTCCTGCTTGAATTCTAGCTTCTTTTAAGTGCTGGAAGATTTGAGGAAATTGCCTAAACTTTCTGAATTTTAATTTTCCCATATGTTAAATGGGAATGATAATAATTACATCTACAGGCTGAAGTCATTGGCAGCCTTTTTAAAAGGAATTTAAAACATTCATTGTGATGATGATGATCTTGGTGTTGATGGTGATGGTGATGGTGATGGTGATCTTGGTGTTGATGGTGATGGTGATGGTGTTGATGGTGATCTTGGTGTTGATGGTGATGGTGATCTTGGTGTTGATGGTGATGGTGATCTTGGTGTTGATGGTGATGGTGATCTTGGTGTTGATGGTGATGGTGTTGATGGTGATGGTGATCTTGGTGTTGATGGTGATGGTGTTGATGGTGATGGTGATCTTGGTGTTGATGGTGATGGTGTTGATGGTGATGGTGTTGATGATGATGATGGTGTTGATGGTGATGATGACGATGACAGTGATGATGATGGTGATACTAGCCAGTTATTTAACTGTCATTTGGTGCTACTAACCAATGACTTGGAATCTTCCAGGCTGCAGACTTAGTTGCAGAAGGTAAGGTGACACTTGAACAGGGCTTTAAAGGTTTATCAGATTCAAAATGGGAGGAAAAGGGGCATTTTATGCCTTATGGGTCCAGACCTTGTGATCTAGTCCCCTAACTTGATTTCCAGGTAGGTTAGTTTAGTCTGATAGCTGTTAGAACTATTTTTATAACATAAAGATGCACACTTTTCTAAAACTGTCTGTAACCTAATGATGTCATGTCCATGAGCTATCTCAGAACATTGTTCAGAATTACTTTCAAAAATATGTTTCCAAATATTTCAATTTTTTAACTTGCATTTTCCAGAAAATGTCAAGGAGACCCAGACCCCTCTTCTCTCTCATCTGTTTCTCTTACAGGCCTGTCCGCTTCCAGACCTCTCTTAAAACTTTCTGGGGAACCTCCCTGAAGCCTGCCCAGCACATCTCTAATCCTTTTAATTGTCTCCTTCACCCGACTTGGCCTCAAAGACTCTGGCTAGGAGAGCAGAGGGAGGTTGTGGGAGAAATGGTGAGAGAGAGCTGTTTGTCTTCGGCCAGCAAGGGGAGGGCAAATTGTGGCAACACCTCCCATCAGTAAGGTCAGCATATGCATCTAATAGTCTGCATACATAGTGGTGCATGATATCCTGCCTAGTTAACCTGAGACACTGGCCCTCACAGACTTCCTGCTGAATGGCACCTTCATGGGCATCCAGGCTATCTCAGGTGGTGGCTGCAGAGCTGAGAGCTTCTATGAGACAGGCTGATGCCTCAAGGGGGCCAAGTTGCTCTGCAGATCTGGCCCACCCACACTGAAGACCCTGGGCACTGCCTCCTTCCTGAGGTCAGCAATGAAAGCATAATTCAGGGACTTCACTGCCCCCTTGATCTGTGCTGTGCCTCTCCTGTTATCTCCAGCTGCTGTTTGCTGTTCTCTTCCCACATTTCCCTGTTATTTTCCTTCTCTGGTTCCTTTCTTCCTGATGTTTTTCCAGATTCCTCTGGAACCCCACAGCTGTTACCAGTAATAAGAAGGAAGAGTTTAGTTTGCCTGCTGGCTGGGTCCTATGCACAATCTTTGGCCATTTTAATTTTCAATAGACTATTGCACCCAATGCCGTCCCTGAGATTCAGAGAAATTCCCGGCCATTGAGTTTCCCTGTGTACCGTATGGAGAAGTGAGCCAGTGCCTGACTTCTATCTTCTGCTGTGGACATTTCTGACATCTGATGACGGAAAAGTGAGCTGCGGTGCAAATCCGAGGCTGCTGTGGAAGGGAGAGCCATAGTGGATTCAAAATGTATTATCCAAGGTCAACCACAAGGTCATTCTAGGCATCTGGTATTGCTAGTAGCTTAGCGAAAAGGTGAATGACACCCAGGAGACCCATCATCAAAGGTTTCCTGGATGTGATCTAACACATCATTTAACATCATGACATCTCCTTTACCAGTTTTGGCAGCAGAGCCCGTGCAGCCTGAAGAAGGAGTTGATGGGGCTCAGTTGACTGGAGGTAACTGAGCGACACCCACGTGGGAGCTGGACAGACAGGACAAGCTGGAGAGAGCTAAGTGCTAGACATGCAGAGCATCAGAGGTTCTCCCAAGGAGAGAGGGGTAGCCAAGGATAGACCAAAGGAACAATTTAGAGTAAGAGGAGTGGGTGTGTTCTGTGACAGAATTACGTTTATAGTATATATGACATGCAAAAGTAATACTAATGAACCAAAGACCCATGTACCCACCACCCAAGTTATGAAAGGGAACATTAGTGATTCTTTGAAGCCCACTGTGTTCCTCCCCCCATAGCATCATCCTCCTTTCCTGTCTAAGATCATCACCAAGTCTAGTTTTGTGGTTACCATTCTTGTTTCTCTTGATTTTTTATTACATGTGTAGCAATCCCTAAACAATAGTTTACTTATTTTTTTCAGAAATGTGGACTTTATATAATTGTGATCACGCTGTATGCATTTTTCTGTGGTTTTCCTTCTTAATATGTTTGTGAGATTCATCCACGGTGATGAATGGAAGGAACCATAGTTCGTTCATTTTTACTGCTTTACAGGGTTCTTTTAAACGGAGATGGGATTATTTATCCATTCTGTTGTCAATGGATTCTGTTCAGACTTTTTCTGTTACAAAATGCTGCTATGAATATTTTTTTGAATTTGTCTCCTGGTACATAAAAGCAAACATTTCATATATATATTCACATACATATATATATATATTTCAGGGCATAGCTTGTGCACTTCTTTCCAGTTAAGAGGTAATGCCAATTGGTTTCCTTTTATCCCTCAGCTCTATGGAGATATAATTGACATATAACATTGTGTGAGTTTAAGGTGTACAAAATGTTGATTTGATACACTTATATATTGCAAAATACCACCATAGTGTTAGTTAACACCTCCGTCATGTCACATAATTACCATTTCTTTTTTGTAGTGAGAACATTTCAGATATACTTTCTTAGCAACTTTCAAGTATGTGACACAGTACTATTAACTATAATCACCATGCTGTACATTGGATGCCTAGAACTTATTCTGCTTTCAAAGTAATTACACCAAAATTACATTCCCACCAAAAAACTTAATTGCTCCCACTTCCTGTTAGAAGTTAGTTTTTTCTCAACTGGTAGGTGTGAAATGTGTCTCATTGTGGTTCTAGCTACCATTTTCATGATTATTAGTGAGGCTAAGAAACTTTTCATATGTTTGTGAAGCTTCCGTTTGAGATTTTTGCCTATTTTTCTATTGACTTGATTGTGTTTTAAAAATTGATTTGAGGAATTTTTTACATATTCTGGATACTAACCTTTTGTTGTAGTTTTTAAATGTTGCTAATATAGGTCATCATGGGCTTTATGGTATGTTTTATGAACATGTATTTTTTATTTTAACACAGTCAAATTTATCCATCTTCCCTTTATGTTTGTGCTTCTTTCTCATGTTTAAAAATCATGTCCTACTTCAAATTCATAAAGATATTTTCCTAATTGTCTTCTCAATTGTCTTCCTAATTGTAGTTTTGCCTTTCACATATAAATCCATAATCTTCAGGAACTGGCCCTTGACAAAGGTCAGTGTGATTCAGGTTGTAGAGTATAACTGTAATATATTCACTTCATACTGTACATTATTTCATTATATAAATAAGCCACAATTTATTTATTCTGTTGACAGACACTTGAGTTTATTTCTAGTTTAGGACTGTTTGTTCTGAGGGTTTATTTTATTAATTTTTAACTGAAGTATACTTGATTTACAATATCATGTTAGTTTCAGGTGTACAGCACAGTGATCAGAGACTTATCTATCTGTCTATATCTCTATCTCTCTCTCTATATATATCCTTTTCAGATTCTTTTCCCTTATGGGTTATTACAAAATATTGAGTACAGTTCCCTGTGCTCTTCAGTAGGTCCTGGTTGGTTGTCAGGACTATGTTGAATAACGTAGCAATCATATCCTTATACCTTTTATTTTGTGGTTTATGTGCTTGTATATTTACCGTGAACATACCCAGGAGTGAAATTCTTGGATCGTAGGGCACTATATGTTCAACTTTAGCAGGTGATACGAAGTGATTTTCTCAGGTGCTTGTAACAATTTAAACTCCTACCAGCAGTGTGTGAGAATTCCCATTTTTCCAAGTGCTCACCGACATTTGGTACTATTGGTCGGTTTCATTTCAGCCCTTTTGGTGAATATACACTCAGTAATTTTAGTTTGCATTTCCTGACTATTAATATTGCTGAATACCTTTGTGTATGTTTAATTACTATTTGAATTTCTTCTTTTGTGCGTTGCCGCTTCTCTCCCATTTTTTTCTACTGCATAATCTATTATTTTCATATTTGTTTTATAGGGGTTCTTCATGAAACATTTGTTGGGTTTTGTCTTAGTTTGGGGTGCTAGATCATAGGCTGGGTGGTTTTTTAATAGCAAGCATTATTTCTCACAGTTCTAGAAACTGGGAAGTCCAAGCTCAAGGTGGCAGCAGACTTGGTCTCTAGGGAGGACTCGCCCTCTGGCTCATAGATGGCTGTCTTCTCAGTGTCTTCACGTGGCAGAGAGGGTGAGAGGGCTCTCCGGGGCCTTCTTTATAAAAGCGCTAATCTCGTCCTGAAGCTCCTTCCTCATGATATACTCACCTCCCAAGACTCTCACCTCCAAATACTATTACACTGGGGCTTAGGATTTCAGCACATGAATTTTGAGGGGGACACATTTTGTCTGTAACTTTTTTTTTTTTTTTTTTTTCCGTACGCGGGCCTCTCACTGTTGTGGCCTCTCCCGTTGCGGAGCACAGGCTCCGGACGCGCAGGCTCAGCAGCCATGGCTCACGGGCCCAGCCGCTCCGCGACATGTGGGATCTTCCCGGACCGGGGCACGAACCTGCGTCCCCTGCACCGGCAGGCAGACTCAATCACTGCGCCACCAGGGATGCCCCTAATTTGAGACTTTAAAATAGTATTATCTGGGATTCCACTTCTGGATATAGGTTAGGAATATATTTTTTGGTGGGGATAATATTTGGAGTTGCTTCTACCAGGAAACCCAGGGACTGCTGACTTACTATCTGGGACCACATTCACCTGAATGCTTGGCTTGTTGGGCCATGCAGGTAGTGAGATGCTTCTCTAACCTGTGTAAAACTGGGTGGGCATGTCAGCATCTCAGGGGGACATTCCCTTCGCACCTGAGTTGGGACCAGAGCCCAATTTCCTTGCTCTCTTGGGTTGTGAGTTGAGTTTATTTTTATTTTCTGTGAGGGTACCTTCAGGGCTTCTGGCTTTACGTGCTGTCACTCTGCAGGGATGGACGGTGCAGTCCCCAGGTCCCTGGAGATCCGTTTGTGATCCCGGCATCCACCAGATTTGGTGCTTACCTCATTTCATATATTAGCTCTGTTTGTAGTCTCTGATTATTTTCATAATCGTTTTAAAGCTTATTCATGTACTTGAAATAGTGTCTTTTGCATTTTTTCTGGCATTTTAAGTTTTTTTTTTTTTTTTGGTAGTAGAGATATTGTGTGGCGGTTTTGTCCTGTGTTAACTTGGTTAAATTGACTTGGAAGTATCCCCAGAATCCCCTTCGTTGCATGATCCTGAATGGAATTGACCAAGAGAGTCTCATACATTTTAGAAGGTGGACGTGGGGGACAGCCGCTGCTCTTGGAAGGCCGTCGTGGTCAGATTCAGACAGAGACCAATGCGATGGTTCCTGCTGCTGCAAGCTTGCCCTCAGCCCCCCATGTTCCTCGTTCAGCTGCCTTCCTTCCTGCCAGCCCTGCTGCCTGACAGTGGCCAGGGGAACCCAGGCCTCTTGCTGGGCGGATGCTCAGCCTGCCACGTGCTTTGCCATCAGCTCCCGTGTGGTTCTGCTTGGGCAGCGGGCTGGGCCTGGGTTCCCATTTCCCTGCAAAGCTCAGTGCTGCAGGGGGGCTGGAGCCTGGCCTGCCCCGTCCACCAGCTCTGCACTGCCCCTGGGAGCACGGATCCTGGGAGAGGCCCCACAGGCCCTGACACTCACAGGGTTTCTGCTTCCAAGTCACACTCACTGAGGAAGAATTCTGAGCTGTCCTGTGTGCTGTCTCACCCCGAACAGAAATCCTACTGCAGAGATTTACTACATGTGGAGGATTCATGGACTTCATTGCAGATCTGATGAAACTTGTGTGTCTTCACCTTAGAAAAATAAGCCAAAGTATATAACAACAACACTTTTCTTAAATTTTAGGGAGTTTCAGATCACAGGTAAAGAATTTCTGATGACTTACTGGAGGTAGATACCTTTTTGACTATTGTCTAATAGTAAAATCATAGAAAACAAGTCAGTCATTTGGCATGAACTACTATATATATTCTTCTAACAACAGAAGTTTGCCTCTTCAAAAACATGAACTTTGAAATTAATAATTTTTAGACCTCGTTATAATGTGGATTATATATTTTTATTCCTTCTTTTAACCATACTTGACCTAATCTTTACTGATTCAGATTTATAATAAGCCTAAAATGATAACTCTTAAGTATTAGGAGGAAACAGTAATCATACTTGATCATAATCTAAGTGTTGGAAGAGAAATTATAGGTGCTATAAATCCCACTATTTACAGTGGAGGGTCTTTCCATTTCTTTGAATTCCACTGAATTCATTTGACGACTTCACTTCTCATGGGTGTCTCTCTGTTGAAATTTTCCCGAGGAAGCTCATGCTGACCGTGGACAGTCGGAAAGAGCCTCCTCAATGTCTCCGGTCATCTTTCTCCCCATGACCTCCCTCCGTCAGCCTTAGCATTTATACTCTCGAATAGAACTGCTCTTACATTTTCTGCACACCCTCTCCAGCATGTATTGTTTGTACACTTTTTGCTGATGGCCATTCTGACCCGTGTGAGGTGGTATCTCATTGTAGTTTTGATTTGCATTTATCTAATAATTACCGATGTTGAGCATCTTTTCATGTGCTTTGGCCGTCTGTATGTCGTCTTCGGAGAAATGTCCACTTAGATCTTTATAACCCTTCTACACTGTCGGTGGGAATGTAAACTGGTGCAACCACCATGGAGGTTCCTTAGAAAACTAAAACTAGAATTACCATACAATCCAGCAATCCTACTCCTAGGCATATATCCAGACAAAACCCTAATTCAAAAAAGATATATGCACCCCTATGTTCATAGCTGCACTATTCACGATAGACAAGTCATGGAAGCAACCTAAATGTCCATCGACAGATGAATGGATAAAGAAGATGTGGTACATATATACAATGGAGTATTACTCAGCCATAAAAAAGAATGAAATAATGCCATTGGCAGCAACATGGATGGAACTAGAGATTATCATACTAAGTGAAGTAAGTCAGACAGAGAAAGACAAATAAATGATATCACTTATATGTGGAATCTAAAAAAAATGACACAAATGAACTTGTTTACAAAATAGAAATAGACTCACAGACATAGAAAACAACCTTATGATTACAGAAGGGAAAAGGGGGTGGGGGAGGGATAAACTAGGAGTTTGGGATTAAGATATGCACACTGCTATATATAAAATAGGTAACCAACAAGCACCTGCTGTACAGCACAGGGAGCTCTACTCAATACTCTGTAATCATCTATGTGGGAAAAGAATCTGAAGAAGAGTGGGTATACGTATATGTATAACTGAATCACTTTGCTGTACACCTGAAACTAACACAACATTGTAAATCAACTATACTCTAACATGAAATAAGAATTAAATTAAAAAACATTAAAAAAAAAAAAACCCAAACCAAAAATCAAACAAAAAAAGAATTGCTCTTTCAGATGACAGACCTCTGGGTGTTTACAGTCAGTTCCAATACACATTCTCATCCTTTACTGTCAGGTTCCTCCCGCCACCCCTCCCCACCCCGCACCCTCCCTGCCCCCAAGGGCAGAGTTTTCCACCCATTCACCAGGCAGCTTGATCCTCTATGACTGCTTCTCATTTTGCAGACAGCCCGCCTATAGTGTGTGGTCTACACCCAAGCTCCATTATTTCTTACTCATTTTAACCTCAAACATAACCTGAAATGATGGCCTTGAGGTTGGTTGCATTTCAGACAAATGTAAGGGAAGGCTCCTTGCAAACGTGAAAGAGAGCTGCTGACAGCGTGAATGGAAACTGAGAGAGACGAGGTTCTGCCTGGCTGCGGCATATTGCTTTAAAACCCATTTGTAGTTCAAAGACAGAGAAGAACAAAACCTAATCATATAATGATTTCAAGAAAGTGTCTTAGGAAGGATGGCATTAAGGCGTGATTAAGGGAACATTTTAAAAAGAAGTTGAAGTGGCAGTTCTCTGCTAGAGATCTAAGGAAGAAATTGTCAGGAAGGCAAATTCCCTTCACACGACCTGGTACCAGCTTTGATGTCACCAACAATTATATCTTTGACGCATCCCATGTATTCGCATCGGAACAAGACGTTTTGTCAAAATCAAATGCAGGATGGCCACATCCGTCATCTTCTCTTAAACTACGTGTTGGAGTTTTCAGGTGTCACTTGCCTGCAATTGGCACGTGGCTCTGGTTTGCAAACAGTGGTAAGTGACTTCAATCACCTGCTGGATGGTTTTTGGCACAGGACACCAGCACTGTCATAGTTCCAACCTGTCACATTAGTAGGATGTGCTGTGACAGGAAACAATTTTGCTGCATAAGGAGTGTCATTCACAAAACTGTATCAGCGTTTGTTAAGTGCCACAGCAGAGTAGATGCTGTGAGCAGGGCGGGCCTTACCTGATGACCTCCACTTAGCTCTAATTCTGCCGGATTTGGTGGTGGCATTGTTTCCTTTGAGGGGAGGTGTTTTCTTTGGGAGTAAAACTATCACACGGGCTTTTCAAATGCGTCTTGATTCTCCTCAGGTTTCTGTATCATAATGTGTGTTTGACGGAAAGTACCAGAGTTAGGTGTTCTATTACTTCAAAACCGTCATTCTCACATATCTGATCCATCCTTCATATAACTATAGGAGTCATTTCTTAAAATACAGGTTGGATCTTCCTAAAATGTTTTTGATCACAAATCCTCAAAAAGGTAACACTTCTTTGAACCACTATGTTTCTTTTTAAAAAACTCTTGATTAAGGCATATTTTGCATATCATATATGTCATAATTTTTAAGTGTGGTTTTCTTAATGTAAATTAAAAATTTTTTAGTAAATTGACTGTTTCACAAGCCATCACCATAAATCAGTTTTAGAACATTTTCATCACCCCAGTATTATTCCCTGGGCACATTTATTTGCTCTAGGCAACCACTTATCTGCTTTCTTTGTAGATTTGCTTTTTTCTGGATCTTTCCTATAAATCAAATCATAAATGTGTGGTTTCTTGTGAGTGGGTTCTTTCACTCAACATAATGTTTTTGAGGTCCATCCATGTTATGATGTATCAGTAGTTTTTCACTGTCATTGCGGAATACTATTCCCTCGTCTCTTTACCAGTTGATGGGCGTTCAGGTTGCTGCCAATTTTGAGATCTTATGAATAATGCAACAAACAAATATGCAAAAGCTTTTGTGTGGGCATGTGTTTTCACTTCTCTTGAAGAGAAGAATGCAGTGGAATTTCTGGGTCATATGGAAAATTTATGTTTAACTTTTTTTTTTTTTTTTTTTGCGGTACGCGGGCCTCTCACTGTTGTGGCCTCCCCCGTTCCGGAGCACAGGCTCCGGACACGCAGGCTCAGCGGCCATGGCTCACGGGCCCAGCTGCTCCACGGCATGTGGGATCCTCCCGGACCGGGGCACGAACCCGTGTCCCCCGCATCGGCAGGCAGACTCTCAACCACTGCGCCACCAGGGAAGCCCTATGTTTAACTTTTTAAGAAACTGACAAAGTGTTTTTAGAACTGGCTGTACCATTTTAGGTTCCTACCGGCAGTGTATGAGGGTTTCAGTTTCCCCACATCCTCACCAGCATTTGTTATTGTTGGCCTTTTTCATTATAGCCATACTAGTGGATGGAAAGTGGTATCTCATTGTGGTTTTATTAGCATTTTCCGAATGACAAATGGTGTTGAGCATCTTTTCATGGGCTGATTTGCCATTTGTAGATCTTCTATGGGGAGATGTCTATTTAAATTTTACACTAATGCTTTGATTGGGTTGCTTATTTCTTTATCATGGAGTTGTAAGTGTTGTTTGTATATTTTTGACAAAGGCCTTTATTAGATATGTGTTTTGAAAATATTTTTCTCCCAGTCTGTTGCTTGTATGTTCATTTTCTTACTGGTCTTATGGAATTGCAAAAGTTCTGAATTTTAACGAGGCCCAATTTATCAATATTTTTCTTTTATGTACCATGCTTTTGATGTCGTGTCTAAGAAATCTTTCCCTAACTCAAAGGCTTGAAAATTTTCTGTTTTCTTGTAAAAGTTTTATTGTTTTAACTTTTACATTAAAGTCTTTGATCCTTTTCAAATTAATTATTTTGCATATTGTGGCAGCATCATTGGTTAAAAAAGTCATCGTTTTTTTATTTTTTAATGAATTGCCTTGGCACTTTTGTCAAAAATCAGTTAATTGATAGGGGCTTCCCCGGTGGCACAAAGGTTAAGAGTCCGCCTGCCAATGCAGGGGACACAGGTTCGAGCCCTGGTCCAGGAAGTTCCCACATGCCACGGAGCAACTAAGCCCGTGCACCACAACTACTCTAGAGCCCGCGAGCTACAACTACTGAGCCCGTGTGCCACAACTACTGAAGCCCGCACACCTATAGCCCGTGCTCTGCAACTGCAACAAGACACCCATAATGAGAAGCCTGCGCACAGCAACGAAGACCTAATGTAGCCCAAAAATAACTTAATTAATTAATTTAAAAAATCAATTGATATAGAATTTATCTGGACTGTCAATTCTGTTTCATTGACCTACATATCTATTCTTATGCCAGAACCACACTGTCTTCATAACAGTAGAGTTATAGCAAATTTTGAAGTTGGAAGTGAAAGTCTTCCAACTTTGTTCTTCTTTTACAAAATGATTTGTCTGTTCTAGGTCTTTTGCACTTCCATATGAATTTCAGGATCACCTTGTCAATTTCTTCAATAAAGCCTGCTGGAATTTTGGTAGACATTGTATTGAGTCTAAAGACGGACTTGGAGAAAATTGTCGTCTTAACAATATTAATCTTCTAATCCACTGATCGTGGATTTTCTTTTCATTTGTTTAGATTTTTATTTTCCCTCAGCATTATTTTGCAATTTTCAGTGTACAGGTCTTGCACTTCTTGTGTTAAAATTATTCCTAAATATTTTATCTTTGTTGATGCTATTATGAATGATATCATATTTTTAATTTTGAATACTTTATTGTTTGTATATAGAAATACGATTGATATTTGTATATTGATCCTGTCTCTTGTGACCTTGCTATTGGTTATTTATTAGCTCTAATTTGAACCCTTTTTAATTGACATACAATAAATCGCACATATGTAAAGTGTACAAGTTGATAAGTTTTGACATGTGCATACATTTGTAAAATCAACACAACCAAGAGAGTGAATCTGTCCATCACCCCACAAATTTCTTCATGCCCCTAATGACGTCTTCTTCTGATTCAACCTGCACTCCCCCTGCCCAGCGAACACCGACCTGCTTTCTGTCACTATAATGCTAGAGAAATGGATATCATACAGGGTATACTCATTTTCATCTGCCTGCCTTTCCTCAGTCATCCATGTTGTTGCGTGTGTCAGTTCTGCATTACTTGTTACTGCCCCTGAGTGGTATTCTGAGGTATGTGTACAATGCTCTATATTTAGCCACTGTCCTCTGGTGAAAAATTTGTCCCCCAGTTTTTGGCTGTTAAAAACAAAGCTGCTATGAACATTCATGTACAATATTTATATGAACATATGCTTTCTTTACACTAGCGTAAATACCTGGGGTGGAATGACAGGATTGTATGTTAGATGTATGTTTAAATGTATGGAAAACTGTTTAACAAAGTGTTTTACTATTCTATATGCTTGAGGATGTTTCCCTACATCCTCACCAATACTCGGTATGGTCATTCTTATCCATTTTTGCCATTCTAATGTGTAGTGACACCTTACTCTGGTTTTAATTTGCATTTCCCTAATGACTCATGTTATTGAAGATATTTTATTAGATTACTTGCTGTCCATATATCTTCTTTGGTGAAGTATTTGTTCACAAATCTTTTCCTTATTTTAAAAGTTGGGTAATTATTTTTTCTTGCATTTTGAGAGTTGTCTACAAATTCTGGGTATAAGTCCTTGATCATATATGTGATTTGCAAATATTTTCTCCTATATATTTTCTTTCATTCTTTTAAAGTGTCTTTTGAAAAGTGGAAACTTCTAGTTTTTATGAATTCCAGTTTATCAATTTTTTTCTTTTACGGATTATGCTTTGAGTGTGGTATCTAAGAGTTCTTTACCTAAATTAAAATCACAAATACTTTGTTTCACCTATAATTTCTTCTAGAAGCTCTGTAGTTAGTTTAGCTTTTACATTTAGGTCTATGAAATGCTTTGACTTAAATTTTGTGCATGGTATGAGTATATACCATGTATTTGGTATATTTGTATGAGGTAACTTTCAAAGGTTTTTTTTGCATATAGAAAGTTTATTTTCAATCACCATTTGTTGAAAAGACTGTCTTTTCCCCTCTGAATTGCCTTTGCTTCTTTGTCAAAACTCAATGTCCATACTTGTGTGTTTATTGCTGAAATCTCTACTTGGCTCCTTTAGCATATTTCTTCATTTTGAAAATTATAATGCACTGTTTTGACTACTGTAACTTTATAGTAAGACTTTACGTCAAATAGTTTTATACTTTCAAGGTTGCTATCCTTTTCAACACTCCTTTTCCTTATTTTAAGTCCTTTTGCAATTCTCTGTGAATTTTAGAATAAGTTTGTCACTTTCAAAAAAAAAAAAACTTTGATGGGGTTCTGCTGGGAATAGCACAGGATCTCGAAATCAATCTGGGGGAAATTGACATCAACACTGTTGTGTCTTCTGACCCATAAACAAGGCCTATATCTCCATTCAAATCTTTAATTTCTCTTAGCAATATTTTGTGGATTTTAGTTTACACACTTACTTCATTGGAGTTATCTATTTTTCATATTTTAATGCTATTGTAAGTTGTACAGTTTTAAAATTTAAATTCAGATTGCCCCTTGATAGAGAAGTAAAATTGATTTTGGGGTACTGGTGTTATTTCTACCCTGAAAGCTTGTTAAATTCCCTTATTTGTCCTAGTAGCTTTTGTAGATTTCATTGAATTTTTGTCATCAATAATCATGTCATCTCAGAATAAAGACAGTTTTCCTGCTTCCTAGCCAGTCTGCATCCTTTTTACATCCTGAGTGTACTGGACAGAACCTTCAATACAGTATCGACAGAAGTGATGAGGGTAGGCATCCTTGTCTTGTTCCTGATCTTAGGGGAAAACATTCCTCATTGAATTTGACATTAGCTGTAGTTTTCTCATAGATGCTTCTTATTAGGGTGAGGGAGTTCACTTTTATTTCTTGTCTTCTGACAGTTTTTAAGGGGAACAGATGTTGGATTTTGTAAAATGCCCTTTCTGTTCAATTGAGAGGAACAATCATGTAGTTTTTATTTTTTAGTTTGGTAATATGGAGAGTTACACGGATTGATCTTCAAATGTTAGACACACCTTGCATTTCTGGAATAAAGCCTACTTGGACATGATATATTATCTTTTAATATATTGGTGGATGATTTGCCAGAGTAAATTTTTTTTTTTTCACTTTGTGAGTTGTATTTGTCTGTGCCTTCCACAGGACAGACACCACAGAAACATTTTTTGTTGTTGTAAAAATTAATTAATTAATTAATTAATTTTTGGGGCTGTGTTGGGTCTTTGTTTCTGTGCGAGGGCTTTCTCTAGTTGCGGCGAGCGGGGGCCACTCTTCATCGCGGTGCGCGGGCCTCTCACTGTCGCGGCCTCTCTTGTTGCGGAGCACAGGCTCCAGACTCGCAGGCTCAGTAGTTGTGGTACACAGGCCCAGTTGCTCCGCGGCATGTGGGATCTTCCCAGACCAGGGCTCGAACCCGTGTCCCCTGCATTGGCAGGCGGATTCTCAGCCACTGTGCCACCAGGGAAGCCCCAGAGTAAATTTTTGTTAGATCTTTTTCATCTGTGTTTATGAGGGTTATTGGTCCCTACTCTAAGTTTCTGATAATGTCTTTGTCTGATTTTGGAATCAGGGCAATGCTGGCCACAAAGAATGAATTGGGAAGTGTTCCATCCTCTTCAGTTTTATGGATGTGTTTGTGCAGAATCGGTATTTCTTCCTTAAATGTTTGGTATAATTCACCAGTAAAGCCATCTGATTCTAGAAGTTTTTATTTTGGTGGGTGGAGGATGGGTGCAGGGCAAAGATTCTTAGGCACAAATTCAGCTTCCTTAATAGATATAAAGGTATTAACATTGTCTATTTCTTTGGCAGTTTGTATCTTTCAAGAAATCTTTCATTTCCTATATGTTTTTGAATGTATAGGTTTAATGTTGTTCATAATATTCCCTTATTACCCTTTCAACATCTATTGAATCTATAGTGATGCCACTTTTCTCATCCCTAGTATTGGTAATTTGTAGTTTCTCTCTTTGTTTCTTGATCAGTGTATCAATTGTGTTGATCTTCTCAAAGAAGCAGCTTATTTATTTATTTAATTTTTGCTGTGTTGGGTCTTCGTTTCTGTGCAAGGGCTTTCTCTAGTTGCGGCAAGTGGGGACCCCTCTTCATCGCGGTGCGCGGGCCTCTCGCTGTTGCGGCCTCTCTTGTTGCGGAGCACAGGCTCCAGACGCGCAGGCTCAGTAGTTGTGGCTCACGGGCCTAGTTGCTCCGCGGCATGTGGGATCTTCCCGGACCAGGGCTCGAACCCGTGTCCCCTGCATTGGCAGGCGGATTCTCAGCCACTGCGCCACCAGGGAAGCCCAGAAGCAGCTTTTGATTTTATTCATTCCTGTTTTTTCATTGGCTTCCATTTTGACCTTTACTGTTTCCTTTATTCTGCCTACGTTAGCTTTAATTTGTTATCCTTTCTCTAGTTTTTTTAAAGAGGAAGCTGAGGTTCTTGATTTGAGACTTTTCTTCTTTTTTAATGTAGGCATTTGGTGTAGGCGTCCCTAATTAGCTGTATCTCACACATTCTGATGTGATGTCTTTTAATTTTCATTTGGTTTGAAATACTTTCTGATTTCCCTTTTGTTTTATTTTTTGAGCCATGGGTTATTTAGAAGTATGTCATTTTGTTTTCTAATATCTGGGCATATTCTAGATATCTTTCTGTTATTAATTGTTAATTAAATTCCATTTTGGTGAGAGCACATACATACGTGACTTGAATCCTTTGGAATTTGTTTAGACTTAAATTATGGTCCAGGATATTACCTGTCTTGGTCAGTTTTAGGTGTGCCCTTGAGAAGAATGCACATTCTGCTGTTGGTGGTGAAGTGTTCTGTGTCAGCTACGTTTGCCTCTAGCACTGCAGCAGTGAGCCATATCCTTGCCGATTTTCTTTCTACGTCTTCAATCAGGTCCTGAAGGAAAGGTGCCATAAATTTTAGTTTCTGTCTTTTTTTTTTGTGGTACGCGGGCCTCTCACTGCTGTGGCCTCTCCCGTCGCGGAGCACCGGCTCCGGACGCGCAGGCTCAGCGGCCATGGCTCACGGGCCCAGCCGCTCCTGCGGCATGTGGGATCTTTCCGGACCGGGGCACGAACCCGGGTCCTTTGCATCGGCAGGCGGACTCTCAACCACTGCGCCACCAGGGAAGCCCCTAGTTTCTGTTTTTTAATTTGCTGTTACATCTCTTTTGCTTAATGTACTGTGAAGAATCTGTCATCAAGTTTGTAAAGGTTTAAGATGGTTTGAGCTGCTTGATCAGTTGAGCCCCATCTTCTTATGAAACTGCCTTTTCTAAATTTCTGTTAATAATCTTGACTCTGAAACCCTTCTGTCTGATCTAGGATAGTCAATCCAACTTTCTTCCGAGCAGGGTTGGCTGTATATATCCTCCCTAAGTTTTGGTTTTCACTCACGTTTACATTTCTGTTTAAAGTGCATTTCTTATAGGAAGCAGATAGTGGGTCTTGCTTTGTCATCCAGTCTGACAGTCTCTTCGTTTTAATTGGAATGTTTGGTCAAATTACACATAATGTGACTATTGACTTGGTTATGTTCAAGTCCATAAGCTTTGCTGTTTGTTTTCTACTTTTTCCATCTTTTTCTTGCTCCCTTTTCCTCTTTTTCTGCTGTCTTTTCAGTTAATGGTGTACATTTTATGATTCCATTTTATTTCCTTTGTTGGCTTATTAACTGTAGTGCTTTTAAAAAAGAGCAATGACTTTAGGGTATGTAGCACACATCGTAAAGTTACCACAGTCTATCTGGAACTCTACTACTTCACGTATGGTAGAAGAGCCTTATGATGGCATACTACCATTTCCCTTCTCCTGACCTTTAAGCTTTTGTTGTCATTTATTTTTCTTATATGTATGTTATAAACTCTCCAATACATCATTATTATTCTTGTTTAAATAGTCAATTATCTTTTAATGAGATTTAAATAATAGGGAAAAGCCTTAACTATCTGCCAAGGTAAGTAACATTCCCAGGGCTCCTCATTCTTTTCTGTAGATTTTATTTCCATCCAGTATCAGTTTATTTCTGTACAGAGAACTTTCTTTCACATTTTTTATAGTGAAAACTTCAACTTCTCATTGTAAATTCTTTCACCTTCCTCATTTATGCAAATGTCTTTATTTTACCCTTGAAAAATTTTATCTGAGTATAAAATTCTAGGTTGATCATTTTTTCACTCAGTCATTTAAAGAGGTTGCTCTGCCATCTTCTTGCATTGTTTCTGGTGAGCAATACACTGTCATTCTTTTCTTCGTTGTTCTGTATGTAATCATCTTTTTCCGTTTGTTTTTAAGATCTCTATCACGGGATTTCACCATTTTAATTATTATGTGCCTTTGGATTCATTAAGTTTCTTGTATCTGTGGTTTCATTGCTTAATCAAACTGAAGAATTTTCTGCTACTATTTCTTCAGTTTTTTTCTCTGCCCTCCCCACCCCTCCAGTCCTTCAGGTCCTTGAATGCATGTATATTGTAGCTCTTGAAGCTGTCTCAAGAGTGACTAATGGCTGTTTTATCTTGCTTTGTTATTTAACGTCTTTGTGTTTTATTTTGGAGAGTCTCTGTTGCTATGTTGTCAGCTTCACTGTTTCTTTCTTCTACAGTGTCTAATTTGCCCATTAATGTAATTTTCATTCCAGACTTTTAGTTTTTGTTTTCAGAATTTCTGTTTATTCTTTATTTTATGTATTTCCTGCCTCCAAGAAACTTGAACGTATGGAATATATTTTTAATAATTTTTAATGTCCTTGTTTGCTGATTCTAACACTTGTGTCCGTTCTGGGTTGGCTGCAACTGATCAGTTATTCTCCTCATTATGGGTTGCGTTTCCCTGCTTTTTTGTGTATTTATTAATTTTGATTGATTGTCAGACACTAATACATTTTACTTAGTTGTTGATATTTTTGTATTCCCATAATTACTGAGCTTTGCTCTGGGACACAGTCAAGTTAAAAGGACACAGTTTGATTCTCTCAGATCTTGCTTTTCTGATTTGTTAGGTGGTCCATAGCAGTACACCATCTAGAACTATTCCCCTCTATTGAGGCAAGAACTTCCTGAGAATTTTCCCCAAGGCACTATGAATTATGAGAATTCTCAATCTGGTTGGTGGGACCAAGCGCTATTTCTAGTCCTATGTGATGCGCTGTTTTCTAATATTATGGGGTGGTTTTCCCCCTGGCCTCCTGCAGATTCCTGCACTGCCCGCATATGCTGATGTGTGTGTACTCTGATCTACTTTTCTCACTATCCCAGGACATCTTTCTGCAGAACTTTGGGTTCTCTCTCTGTGCAGCTCTGTGAACACCTGCTTTGCAAACTGCAGCCACATTGATTTCCTAGAGTCTCAGTTCTGTGTCCTTCACTCGGGAACCGCCAGCTCCCCCTGGGTTCCAGGTGCTATGGGAACTTAAGACGGTAAGGGGGGCCATCAAAGGGCTTACGTGGTTTGGTTTTTGACTTCCACAGATCACTGTTTTTCATTGCCTGATGTCATGTCTGGTGTCTTGGAAACTTAATTTGCATGTTTTGTCTCTGTCTACTTTTATTTTTCCTGATTGTTTCAGGTTCCTCTCCCTGGGTGGTAGCAGAAGTCTTGTTTCCTAACTCTGTAGGCTGGCATTCGAGGCCTTCTACGATCTGGCCTCAACCTGCCTTTCCAAGTGAATTTTTCATGATATGCCTGTCTTTTGAAGTTCCCTCTAAGGGGTGCATGTTTTCTGCTTTCGAGCCTCTGCACATTGCTGTGATCTGAGTGTTTGTGTCCCTCGCGAATTCCTATGCTTCCTAATGCCCAGTGTGATGGCTTTAGTAGGGGGAGCTTTGGGAGGTGCTTAAGTCGTGAGGGTAGAGGCCCCCATGAATGGCATCAGTACCCTTTTAGAAAACACCCAAGAGAGATCCCCACCCCTTCCACCATGTGAGGACACAGTGAGAACCACCAGCTCTATGAGCCAGGAAGAGGGTCCTCACCAGAATGTGACCACCTTGAACTTGGACTTCCCTGCCCCAGAACTGTGAGAAACAAACTTCTGCTGTTTGTAAATCACTTATTCTGTGGCATCTTGTTACAGCAGCCTGAATTGACTAAGATGCACATGTCAGATGCCGCTTCCCATTGTCTTCCAGTTATTGGTTATTGATGCTTCACTGCCCTGGTCGATGTAAAGACTCCCCCCATCCTTAGCTGTCTATCTATCTATCTATCATCTCGCTCGCTCTCTATTTATGTATCCTATCTATCTATCCATCCATCCATACATACATACTAAGTGCCAACTATGAGTCAGGCCCTGCCCTAGGTGCTGGAGACAACAGTGGTGGCTGAGCATCACGTCCCTGTCCTCTGGGAGCTCCCCATCTAGTTAGCAGACAGCTGTGCTGCAGGGCGGGGAGTCACATGATGTCAATTGTCAGGGGCTGTGGCGGACGGAAGCCACACAACAGATTTGGGGTTGCAGAGGAAGTGATCTCCGTAGTGAGATGTGAAGAAGATGCTATGGGGTGGAGTTGATTCAGCGGGGCGAGGATGGGTGGGGTTCTAGCATGGAGGAAAGCCACGCACATGCAAAGAGCTGAATGATACTAAAGGTGTGGATGTGAGCAGAGAGAGGCAAGGGAGGAGACCTTATGAGGCCCTTAAGAACTTTGGACTTAATCTTGGGGGTGATGTGGAACCGTGGAATGGTTTTGGTCTCGGTACTGACATGGTCAGACTTGTATTCTATAAACTTACTCCAGCTTTGGTGTGGTCAGGGGGTCCAGACTGGAGAAGCGGTCCGGGCCACGTAGGAGCTGGTGAAACCCAGAAGTGGGTGAGTGGTGATGGGTGGAGAGAAGCAGCGTAGGGGGAGGATCCAGTGACAAGCTGAACGTGGGGCTAGAGGGGAGATGTGCAGGATAATGCCTGCGGTTCTGGCTGGGGCTGTTGGTGGACCCCGTGCCTGTCTTTGGAATAGAGAGCACGGTGATCTCTGTGGAGCTTAGGAGAGAAATGTCACTCTGCTATCTCTCTGTCCAGATCTTTCTTTTCGTTTCATAGTTAATTGCTGCATTTCTTTGGCTTCCATGATTTCCCACTCAATCCTTAAGACATTTTACTTTGAATTGGAGTTGAATGAAGTTGAATTGCTCACGGGCTTCTCCTGCTGGCCTGCGATGGCAGGAGACAGGGCTGTGTGTTATTCTTGGTATTCCAGCTGCTATTATGTCCCCAGAGCAATGCCTCACACACAATGAGAGGTTAATAAATTTTGGTGACTCCCATTAACAAAGGCGCTTACTTCCGTGTGACGTAATACATGCATATGATTGAATGCTCTCTGTCATGGATGCAACATTGTGTGTCATTTGCTCTACTCTTGAGGACTTCGTAGGTGTGCAACTTTAATTTCGAGATCTAAATAGATGTATCAACAGTACGGGGTCACACAAGAAATTCTCAGCTTGGTTTTTTTCACTGTCATAACATTCATGGTCCTGTGGAACCACAAGCAGTTTCCTCAATAAAGAAGGAAAGAAGTGAACAGCAGCCCACGATGACAATATGGCCGCCCAAGGTACGTGGGCAGCCACAGCCGTGTCAGTTTGGATGCTAATGAGGGGCAGGGAGCAGGGGTGGCCCGGCAACATGCCGTGTGGAAGTATGTCTTCAACTGGTGTGCAGCCGGGAGCCGCTGCCCTGCAGAGGCTTGGCCGAAAGGTATCTGGAATCTCAATCCGGGAGGCAGTTTCTGTTAGCGGGGGATGTGCCTGCTGTTTATTGCTCCTGATAGAGCCGCCACCCCGCGAGACACCTGTTGATCTCGTGTCGGGACATCGGTGTGGAAATACGAGCTCCTGAAGGAAAGTCTTTCAGCAAAGACATGAGAGACCCAGAAAAATCAATAGCCCTAAATCCAAAGATGTTTCTGGAGGGGTTCCTTTCAGAATGAAGAGACACCAAGTTCTTGCCAATACTTCAGGTCCTAGAAACATTTCTCTTTAAAGCGTTGGATCTAAAGCACAGTGTGGCTTAAAAAAATACAAACAAAACCACTCACCTCTTGTCGAGGGAGCTCCTAGGGCACTTCCAAGCCCCAGCCGTGCCCTGACGACGGAGGCTCCCTGGGTCTCCCTTTCCCCGCTTCTCCCCGACTGTCAGCCGCAGTGCCGTGGTGATGCTGTCAGGGCTCAGGCTCACTGTCGTGGGTCCCAGCCCCTCATTCCAAACGTGTGAGACCTGAAGTAGCCAGTGATTTCCAGAACTTCCACTACCCCCATTTTTACTTCCCTGCAACTTAAGCCACAAAGGATATTAAAATGTTTGGAACCTTTGTCAAGTGAGACAAGAGTGTTACCTTGCTACATTTCACAGAAATTTAATTACACGAGAGTGACATGTTTTCGTGCATTTATTTTCCATGTGTATTGCTTCCTTTGCTCGTTGCTCGTGTTCATTTCCTACATTTTTCCTCCTGATTTTGGGACGCTCCATATATTAAATCCTTAGCCCTCTGACTTACTCTGCTGATGGCTCTGTGAGCTCACTCATTGAGTGAGTCTCCTCCACTTCTTGGAGGTCAGTTTTATGGTGATTTCCATTTTGAAAATTGGGAGGAATTTGTCATTTTGAAATTTATTTTGTTCTATTCCGTTATACTCTTTTGCTTTGCAGAGTTGGGGGGGGGGGTCCTGGATGGTCCCACGGCGAGAAGGATGGGGGTTGGCATCCTAGGCAGCGTGGTGGCTCCACGACACCCCAGGGGCTTCACCATTCTCAGCATTTTGCTTCCATCCTCGTGTGGATTCTGAGGTGTAGAAATGTTTAGTCACTTGCCCAGAGCCCACTTGGGCTTTCCTGATGCGGGAGATGTGCATGAAGCACCATCACACTGTGTCTCCGGAGCCTCTGCTCTCAGAGGACGTCCCACCCGAGAGAAGACAGGCTCTCTGGCACCTTCTGGAGGCTATTTAGTGATTTTCCTTTGCACTGAAATCTTTAACTCACAGGTGACTGAAACTGTGTATTGCTTGAAAAAGAGAGACGTTGTTTTCCAATGGCCGGCCAACTTCCCAGCCCTATCTGCTCAGCAAAGCATCCACCCCTAATGCCACCTTTACCGTGTTCCAGATTCTTACGTGTTTCAAACTCTTCATTCTGTTTCGTTGGCTTGCTGTTTTCCTTGGCATCTGTGCATGTTTTTACATTATTCACGTCTCAGGTCAGATGTCTGCTTCTGAGGAAACCTTCCCATGCTGCCCCAGAAAAGACACCCTGCTCTCTCGGTCCCTCTCTGTTTTGGCTTAATTTTCCTTATAGTATTAACCACACTCTGAAATGATCCTACTCATTTATTAATTTTGTATTTATTGCCTATATTACTCAGGGTTCTCCAGAGAAATATAACCAATAAAATGTGTGTGTGTGTGTGTGTGTGTGTGTGTGTGTGTGTTTATTATAAGGAATTGGGTCACATGATTATGGAGACTGACCAGTCCCAAGATCTGCAGTCAGCAAGCTGGAGGCCCAGAAGACCTGATGGTTTAATTCCAATCCGAAAGCTGCGGGCTCAAGTCCCAGGACAAGCCAGCGTTTCAAGGGAGAGTCAGCCTTTTTAATTCAGGCCTTCAACTGATTAGACGAGGCCCACCACGTTGCGGAGGACAATCTGCTTTACTCAGTGTTCCAATTCAGATGTTACCCTCATCCAGAAACACCCTCACAGACACACCCAGAATAATGCTTGGCTAAATGTCTGGTCCCCTGTGGCCCAGTCAAGTTGACCCATAAAGTCACTATCACATTGCCTGTCTCCCCCTCTAGAATAAATGCTCTATGGTTTCACCCCTAGAAATTAGAACAGTCCTTGTGTATGGTAGCTATCAAGTAAATATGTGTTTAGTAATTAATTCAAATGGTTTCAGTTTTACTTTTAGAATATGTTTTAATATCCAGCTGTGTAGATTCCTTCTCCTTAGAACTGCAGTCTTTAAAAATTTTTAAAGTATATTCTTCTGCTCCCCTTGTACTTAGAATAAAAAGGAGCCTCCTCAAGTGATGTTTGGCCCCACACGCTCTGGCCCCCTGCTCACCTGGCATTTATGCATTTGGCCTTAGTCCAGCTCTCCCAGCTGAACAGTCATCTTCCCGATCCTGTAATAGCACAAGCTCCTTTCTGTGTCAGGTCTGTCACCTAGGTTGTTCCTCTAAACTAGAATGTTCTTTCTGTGCTATCTTTCCTTTTTTGTTTTTTTTTTAACTTTAATTATATATAGGAGGTATATAATTAGTTATAGTGGTGGTGGTTTTTCTTTTGTATTGTGAGCTGTGACAAACATACAGGAAATGGGGAAAACATTATACACACTAACAAATTGTAATAAAGCAAATCCTTTCATTACCTCTACTTAGGCCAAGACTGAAACATTGTCAGCACTCCAGAATCCCTATGCATACCCTTACCATGTGGCTGTGCTATCTTGAACGTTATGGCATTTTCTTCCTAGATTTTCTTTATAGGTTTACTACCTAATCATGCATCCCTGACAAACAGAGTTTAATTTTGCCTGACTTTATGTCAGTGGAGTGAGGTGTGTATTCACTTGTGTCTGGCTGTTTTTTGCTCAAAATTATATTTTTGAGATTTATCTATGCTGAGTGCAGCTGTAGTGTGCTCATCTTTATTGCTATGTAGTAGAATATTGTATAAATGTACCACAGTTTCAGGGTTTGCTTATTTATTCTTTTGTTGGTAGTCATTAGGTAATTTATAGACTGGGCTATTGCAAATAACACTGCTATGAATATTCTTGTATTTAAGTCTTGGAGTGTGTAAGTATACCTTTCTGAAGGGTAAATATCTACATGTGGATTTGCTGGCTCATAGGGTATGTATACTTGTGCTTTATTAGATACCGTCAAGCTTTTTCTCCAGTTAGTTGAACGAATTAATGCTCTCATTGGCAATGACTGAGAGTTCCAGTTGCTCCATTTCCTCACCAGCACTTGGTATTATCAGCCTTTCTAATTTTGGCCATTCTGTAGGGTAAATTGTATCTCAAAGGGTTTTAATGTGTATTTCTCTGATTGCCATTGAAGTGGAGCACATTTTCTGTTTGTCAGATGGATACTCTCTTTGTGAAGTGTTTGTTCAAGGTCTTTTGCTCACTTTTTAGATGAAATTTCTCTTTTGTATTTTTATTGTTGATTTGTAGGAGTCCTCTGTATGTATACGAAATGACTCACCTTTTATTGGTTATGTCTGCTACAAATATCTCCTCCTTATGTGGTTGCCTTTTCACTTAATTAGAGGTGATTTTTGATGAATAGCTGTTATTAATTTTAATATAGACAAGGTATCAATACTTTTCTATATGATTAGTTTTTGTGTGTGTTTATAAAATATTCTTCTGCCTAAATACTTGAAGCTATTTCCCATATTTTTTATCTAAAATTTTAATGCTGTCCTTTAACATTTACCACTGATTCACTTGGAACTGATTTCTGTGTATGGTGTGAGGGTCTGGGCCCAGTTTAATTTTTTCCGCATGAATACTTAGTCATCCCAGCACAGTTTGTTTAAAAGGCGATCTTAGTTTACTGTTCTTTGTTGTAATTCAAGTGTCCATGTATGTGTGGGCCTGGCTCTGGGCTCTCCATTCTATTCTGCTCACTAAAGTCTTGAAATCTGGTAGAGCAAGTCTTCCCACTTCACTCTTCTTTCACTTGAGACTTGGCTATCCATGGACCTCTGCCTTTCCATATACATTTTACAGTCATCTTCTCAGTTCCACAAGTAGGGCTTTTGATTGGCACTGCACCGAAGTAATAGATTAGTTTGGACAGAATTTCCAGCTTCATAATATCTTTCCATTTATTTAAGTCTTACTTCATTTATCTTTAAAATTTTAGCTTTCCCCATTGAGGTCTTATACATCTTTTGTTAGATTTATTCTGACAATCTTATCGGATAATTTTTGGTTCTATTCTTAATATTATGTAAAAATATTCATGTTGAATCTTTTTACTACTGGAATAGAGAAATACAATTGATATGCGATACTAACCTTAAATTGGCAAAGTCTCTCACTAACTCTTATAATTCACCTGTGGATTGCTTTGGATTTTTCCATACACACAACCATATCGCCTTCAAAACGTGACAACTTTTATCTCTTTTTCTCCCTCCACCCTTTACCTTGTTAACCTATCTATATATTTCCGGTCAGGGCCTGTTTGTCATTGCCCCAGAATGGTCTTCCCTCACTGTTGAAGTATAATCAATTTCTTCTCATCATTCTCTCATTGCACCTGTTCTTTGATAGTAACTATAAGTTGTGCTTATTTCACTGGTGTCCATCGCTCTTATTAACACTTTGAAGGAAGGAACCATATCTCTTCATTCATCAGTATACACCCAAGTCCAAGACAGTGCCTGACACATTGTGGATAATGTTCCTTGAATAAATAAGCAAATGTGTTTATCTGTTCAAACAAACTCTGAAGTCCTTTGCCAGTTTCTCTACAAAAACTCTAGTTAGTTCTTAAATTTGAGCCTCATCATATTTTTCATTAATTTTGAGGAGCTATAATAAAAGGGGAAATCAACAAAGATACAATGATGAAATTATATGCACTTAAACACTATAGGCTCAAAATAGAAGGGAAAAACACTGAAAAAATTTAAGAGGAAAATCATTAAGCCTACCATCACTTTAATAGTGCATGGGACTAAAACACTTCTTTTAGAGTTGGACCAATTAGGCAAATACTTAGAAGATCGATTAACTTTTTGATGATACAGACGCATAGATGTTTATATGCCCCAGAATTGAATTCGTATCCTTTCTTTCACCCAAAGTACATTTACAATAATTGATCAAGAACTATGAAACAAGAGGCCCATACAAATTCTAAAGAATCAGTATTGGGTGTAACAGGTTCTCTGATTTAAAAGCAATACATCTAGAATCTAGTAATAAAAATATGTAAGAAAAAGAATGCTCATATGAAACTACACTGTGATTCATGGTAATTATAAAATATTTAGAAATCTGTATCCCCAGCATTCACAGTGATGCCTATGCAGAGTTGGTACTCGGTGAATATTTGTTGACTGGATAAATAATAATGTGAACATTAGATACAAAATCCTATAGGATTCAGCAAGGTCATTTCTTAGAGCACTTCTGGTCCTAAAATCATATATTAGAAATCAAGGAAGAAGAGTTGTTCTGTGTGAAATATTTGCATTTTTTTCTTCCATCCATATAAATTCCATTAAGTCTCGTCCACACTAATTCTGGAGGTTCAGGTCAAACAATGAGATACCATTTTATACTCCAAAGGCTAGAAATACTTTTAAAACTTGGTAATACTAAGTGTTGGTGAGGATATTGTGAAATGGGAATACTGACGATGGGAGTGTAAATTTCTACACCACTTTTCAGAGCAATATCACAGTATCTAGTAAAACTGAAATGGACCTTCCCCAGCGATTCAATTTCCAGGCACTTGCGTGCCTAAGATGTGCAAAAGGTTGCTTATTGCATCCTTGTTGGCTGTGATAAAATTTGAAAACAATTTAAATGTCCACTGACATACAAATTCGACTTAATACATTGTGGTACATTTATAATATAGATTAGTATACAGAAATGGAAACGATTGAAAGTATCAGATCAACGATACATCAGTTTGATAGATCATAGAATCAGTGTTGATTAAAAAAGCAAGTTGTAGAATGAAAGTATAGTTCATCATTTGTGTGTACTTTAAAAAACACACAAACGACCTATTGTTGGCAGGTTTACGGTTATATGTAGTCAAGATATTAAAATACAAACACAAAGGATACACATAAATTCATATTTGGTGTTGCCTATGAAAAGACAGGGAAGGGATGGGACCAGGGAGAGTTATGAAGGGGATTTTAAGTGTAATGTTTTTGTCTCAAATTGGATTTTGTAGGGTAGCAGGAAATCGTTCCTGGAGAGGCCAGCATCCTTCTAAAATGAAATCTACTTCTATGATTCTGTCATTTTTTATACACATTGTGGGCCAAGTTGAGAAGAAAGGGTGGTGGGGAGAGTTTGGGAATGGCATGAGAGGGGCCAAGATGTGCTCGGGGAGGACCGAGCCTGGCACGGTGGGTCGGCCACGTAGGGGACAGGGAGGCTTTGGGCTGTGCCTGGGGTCGTGGCTCCGGCCCCCCACTCCCGACTTCCGTGGGGGGGATTGTTCCCACAGAGGGAGAAGGACTTTCCTCAAAGGGAAATCGGATTCTGCTAGGAAGGTAGTGAGTCATGGGCCGTGCAGGTGAGGAGAGTCTCGAGGACTGAAGGGACACAGAGAGGTACCTGGACAGGCTCTGCGGCACGGGACTTGGGGGTGAGATGGGACGAGCTGGGGCACCTGAGCCCGCCCCCTGGAGAACTGGGTTGTTTCCTAATCAGTTATATGCCGTGGGCAGAGCAGAGGGGCTGCAGGTTCTGAGCTCCGTGTGCAGCCCCTCCCCACTGAGAACAGGTGAGAACCCCCTTGGGACCACGTGGAGCCCTGTCTGCAATCTCTGGAGAGCGACCTCCCCTGCCCTCAGGCTCTGATGGCAGGGGGCACAGGGGACAGCTCCAGCTGTGCAAGCCTGGTCCCACGGTTGTCCTGGCTGGGTCCCGGTTGGCCTGCTGGGGATGGTGGCACCCCCTCTGCCCTGTTTGATTACACTTCCTGCATATCGCTCTTAAACACATGTCCCCAGAAAAGTAGCCAGGATCTCTCTTCTGCGGCCGGTGTCCTGTGGGTTATGACACAGACTTGGAGTCGGCTTGATTAGAACTGACGATTTCCAACAGGGGATGGAGAAACAGTCACACCTGACCTGCCCTGAGACTGTCAACCGCACACAATAAGAAGAGAGCACTTTAGTACCGATGACTCTGGCGCCCGACTTGCAGATGGAAGGAAGGGCATTTTTCTCCGTGTTTGCCCCACAGATGGGCCTGCGTCACATCTCGTTACGGGTGTATTGGGCCAGTGGCTTGTCCCCAAGTCTCCAGAGAAGCATCCACTGAAGACAGCTGCCCTCTGGGCTGCCTTTCCGGGGGCACAGCTTTGCCGGGGACTTAGCACCAGGGGCGACAGCGTGGCTGCAAGGATGAGGGGCCTCCACCACAGCGCACGCCCCGCTGCGACGTCACAGCAGCCGCGTGGCTCTTGCCGGGGCTGGAATGAAACTGTGCTGTGGCTGTTGCTTGAGAGGCCCCGTGGGGGTGGGCGCCGGGTCTCCGAGGGAGCTGACTGTTCCTCGGAAACTCTTCCTGGCCACTGGCTGACTTGCCCGGTCCCCGAAGCGGGGCGTGCTCTCCTGCTTGGTCATTCATTGTGGGTTCTTCACCCACTCATCCAGCTGTCTGTCCATCCATCCTTCTGTTCACTCAACCCTGGGGCTCCCAGTTAAGTGAGGTTTCAGCCCCACTCTCCGAGGAGGAGGCTCTTGGTCACGGCGGCGAGCAGGGGCCACCCTGGCTGCCACATCTGCAAGTCATGAGCTGCTTACAATGGAGTTTCTTTACTTCTCTCATTTCTGCTCATCAGCCCGAGTCTCAGGCTGCTGTCAGATCTGAGCTGAGCTACAGGCAATGCCTTGTCCTCTCCCTCAGTCCATGCATTTTGACACTCAGCCCTGGTCACGGGCACGGGGAGACCAATTTCTACCCATCACCTGCGTGTCAGCCGAGTATGGGCTGCCAGCGTAGAGGAGCGCTTCACGCTGGCTTGTTTGCTGTGATCGCTGTCACCTCGGTGGGCTCAGAGCCCTCATTTGTAACTTTTCTGGTGTGTGCTTTACTTTTTGAAGGCAGTGGAGAAACTTGGGATACCTAGAGACATCTCTTTTTGGTTTTAACTTTCCCATTTATTCACAATGGAAAAGTTCCTAGTAGAAGGAACGTAGATTTGAGAGGGATCTATCTGTGGCTTCAAACCCACATCATCTCTGGACTCGGCCCGCTTGAACCTGGATGCCGTTTTTATTATTTCACAAAAAACTTATTGTTCAGTGGTGTTACATCCTCTAATTTCTTTCTCTTTTGAAGTCATGAAGAAGGTGTAAAACCACTTTTTCCCCTGCTCTGTATACATCTTTGAGTGAAGTGCAGAGATACCATTAGTACCCCTTTGCAAACTCAACGCAAAATAGAAGATGAACTGTGTCCTCCAGCTAAAAAGTTTGCACTTATTCCTATGACTTAGCCCTAGGACACTTTCTGGAGTGGCAGAGAAGAAATGCTCTTCCCAAGGCGAGAACCACCTGGCAGTGGTCCATCACAGATTCAAACTGGGAATCTACCTGGAGCTGTCCTTGCTCCTGCCCTGTCCTCAGGCTCTGATGCATCCCACCACCACCCGCCTCTGCCAGGCCCATCGGCCTGGTCCTCTCTGGAACCACCTGGCCTTCCCCTTGGCAGGTCTGACGAAGAGCAGGGAGTCTGTGCACCTGGAGGAGCCCAATCCTCTCCAGGTCCACCCCCGGCTCCCAGGAACCCTCCACGTAATCACGTATAAACAGCCCTTTCATTGCTACAGCACAATGTGTGGCGTGGACATCTCATTATAAACAGTCCACAAGCATCCTTATAATTATTCTGCAGTATTTCCTGGAGTGTGTGACAATTTTTATAACTGTTCACTTATCTTTAAGTATTTAAGTTATTTCCAGTTTCTGCTGTCATAGAGCCATGGCAGTGACTACTTTCTGCACTCTTTTGCTTTAAGATAGATGTTCAAATGTGGGATTATTAGGTTAAAAATGATGACCACTTTGTAGGCATCTGATGAAATCTCCAAGTTGTTTTCCAAATGGGTTATAGGAATTTCTGTACCTAACATCCACGGACGAAAGAGCCCGTTTTGTCCGCCCGGTTTCAGAGCTGTGCTGGAGCTGGCCCCAGGGGTCCCCAGAGCTAACGGTGCCCGTCTTCCCAGCCCCACCTTCAACTGAGCTCCTCAGGAAGCTTCACGTGGCCGTCGGGGGCGTATTCACACATGGAGATCAGCACAGCTGCAAACCTGGATCCCCCCATTCTCATTAGGATCTCCCTCCTAAAGAGAACTGGTTGTTACACATCTACCAGCACACCGTTGCTTTTGATATTTGAAAAACAAAGAAACAAAACAAAACTGGTGTTACTGGGTGGAATCTGTGGATACCGTCTTTCCCCTGAGCCAAGGGGACGAGGGGATGAGGCTCCTCCGGGCGTGCTCTGCTTCCCGTGTGCTTCTCATCCTTGGTGCTGTGCAGATAGCGGTCAGCAGCCCTGGCCAGGGTGCGTGTCCCCTGTCCTGTGGCCCTCCGGCCCTTGGGGGACTGGTTGCTCGTCAGCCTCTGTTCCCTGCAGCCCCAGCCCGAGGCCTGACACCTTGCGTTGGGGTCACCACCAGGCTTTTGATGGGGAAGCCCAGGCACACCCTCAGAGGCAGCCTGCCACCCTGCCTGCGGGGCCGGGGTGAGGGCCCTCCTGCTGCACCGGCCGGTGTGGGGAGACGCAGTGGTGCTGTCTGCAGCGGTGACGGGGTGGCGGCCCTGCCTCCACTGCCACGTGCCGCATCTCACACTCATGGTCCCCAGTCTCGTCACATGACGTCTCTGTCCACGAAGGCGGGCAGTCCAGCGGGGGGGGGGGGGGGGGGGGGTCATCCTTCGTCCCTGGGGAGAGAGGAAGCCTTCCTGCCTCTGGACGGCCGCTGCGTCGCGCCCCAGGAAGGAACAGCATCTTGTGGAGTACGTTTTGGGAGGACGAGGCACCTCTGAGAGACAAGAGCCATTTCCTTTCCTCTCCTAGTCAAGGTAGTAAATAGCCAAGGCCTCCGAGGTCTCTGGGCTGTTTACGCCCATGCGGACGGGCGTGCTGTTCGTGGCAGGAGCCCTGCAGGGGCTCTGAAATCATTGTTTACCCGTCGAAGCAAGATGAGTTCAGCAAAGTATAATGCTTCCGTAATTACAGCAGGAATGTGGATTTTTCTGGAAAGTGTGATAAGTGCTTATTTTTAAATAAATGTCAGCAATAAAGAAAAGGACAGTCATACAAATTAACAATAACTAACAGCACCATTCAGAGATAAAAATTGTTTACATTTTGATCTTTTCCCTTCCTTCTCTGAGTGCGTTTTCAGATAATTTTATTCTGATTGTTTCATAACGTATCCAAAGCGTCACGTGTGACTATCACACTCGTAGGGGCCTTTAACGGCTGGGTGAGATTGTATCCTAGGGCGAGTTCTGTTTTACTTGGCCCTCTCCTAGTGTTGCACGAGTGTTTTCCCTGGCTTTTCTGAGATTATGTGCTGTGAACGGGCGTTTTTCTGCGTAAGTTCTTGCCTGCACCCGCGGGTCCCTTTGGAGGGAGCACTGAGACACAGTATTCGCTCTGGGGTCCAGCTTGAGTTTAAACCCCAGCTCCCCACTTACCAGCTGTGTGACTTGGTGAGGTTGCTAAACCTCTCTGTGCTCCATCCTCCACATTTGCCGGATGACTTATGAGGTGGCAGAGACCCTTATAAGTGGGACGATGCACATGAGGGGCAGAGCCTGGCCCCTGGTGAGCTGGGCTAACCGCCATCTCTGTGGCTGCCCTGCCATCCCCTCATCAATAAGACGATTAGCTGGGAGTGAAGCCCAGAGCAGATTGGCCCAAACAGAAGTGCTTCTGAAGGCTTTGGATTTGTGTTCTAAGTTGTTTTCCAAAGTCTTCTGAAAATAAAACATGGCTAACTCAGTGTGTGAAAAAATTAATACGTTTCTATACCTCAGTGCTTTTTCCTGCTTTTCCTCCACACTCACCCCTACGCTGTCGGAAATCAAGGACAAAGCTGCCCCCCCCCCACCAGCAGAGGGGTCCCTTCTATGACTGTAGGTCACACAAGTGACCCTGTCTGGGTCCGTGGTGGGTGGGGTTTGCTTTGCCGGGGACCCTCTCATCCCCAGATTACACCAGAGTGTGGCCGGCGCGGCGCGGTCCTCTGGGAGCAGGCCCACGCGTCTGTTGCCCTCTCTCTCCGCCCCTGGGCTTAGGGGGTTTTGCCTGTCCCCTCCTGGAGAAAGGACACATCCAGACCAGCCCTGCTTGGAACCCAGGTCAACTGAGTTCTCTTGTTTTCTTCTCCTCCTTCACGGCTCAGAGTGGAAAGACCCCAGGCTCCTCTGGGACTTGTAAGCAAAACAGAACGAAGGCCAGTTCTCCCCCTTTGCATCCCGATTCCTAGTCCATTTAGAATGTTCTGTGTGGTTTGAAATGATATTCTAAGTCAACTTCTTTTCAAGTAGCTCACCGGTGACTTTTGCCTGCATCTTATATGAAGTGCCTCTCTGCCCAGTGACTCATGCTGCCTTCCTGTCACACAGTCCTGATTATATGAAGGTCCATCTGGGGATATTTTTGTTGGATTACAGTTGGCCTGGGGCCCGATGTGACAGTTTTAATTTTGGTATTTTTACAGTGTATTTTAGAATTACGTAGGGCAGTGTTTCTTATTTTCCTTCTTGCTATTGTGTGTTTTTTTTCCCCAATCATTAGAATAATTTGAGAGGGAAAAAAAAAAAAAAGAAAATCCATGTTGAGATTTAGCTTGAAATTGGTGTTGATGGACTTGACGGGGTAGCCGCTGGTGGCGTCTGCATCTGCACTGCCCATGTTTGCCACTTACAGGGTGTGAACATCAGCCCTTTGTGTCTCTGATCCTTCACTTTTAAATGGAGAAAATAAAGGCACCTCTTTCATAGGTTTTGTTATGAGCATGATAGATTTGTGTCCTTTCTAAGAAATCTTTGAGCACACAAGATGGCAAAGATATTCTCCTATGTTCCCTTCTATAAGTTTTAGAATTTTAGCTTTGATTTTTAGGTCTATGAGAACGTTCAAGCTCATTTTGGTATACGATGTGACGTTCTCTTTCCATATTGACATCCAGTTGTTCCAGCGTCATTTGTTGAAAATATATTCCTTTCCCCACTGAGCTGCCTTGGCACCTTTGTCAAAAATCAATTGAAGATGTATGCCCGGGTCCATCTCTGGGCTTTCTTTCCTGTTGTGTTGATCTATACATCTATCCTTTTGCCAATACTGCACTGTCCCTTACTGTACCTTTATAGTAAGTCTTGAAATCGGATAGTGTAAATGTGCCAGCCATAGAGAAGTGCCCATGACCGAGGGCCCCAGCCCTGGGCTCCGAAATCCACCTGTGCTCAGTGCAGCCGGACACACCCCTGGGAGGCATGGGGCTTGTCTGACAGCTGCTCTGGCTCAAGGGCACCCATGCCTTGCAGAACGTCCTTAGACCTCATGGCAGCCTGGGGTGTTTCTACCAGTCTCCCTCCCCTCTCTCCCTCCCCTGGGTCACAGTCTGACGTCCCTTCCTATCTTCTCCAGCTCCCGTTTTCTTCCTTTCTGTGAGAACACAGGGTTTCCCCTAATGAGACCCTTGCATTTGCCTCTCAGAAGACTTGGGCAAACACAGTATGTTGTCGAACCGTTTTTCCTTTTTATAGAAATGATTTTGGTCCTTTGCATTTTCATATACATTTCAAAATCATCTTGCAAATTTCAAACTTGCTGGAATTTTGATGGGGATTGTGTTGAACAGAAGAGCCAACTGAGGAGAATCAGCCTGTTTCCCATCAATTAACACCTTAGTGCTCCATTGCTTTAAGGTATTTTTTGTCATTTTCAGTGTATGGGTCTTATGCATATTTTAATTCATCCCGATTATTTCATAATTGTGCATGCTACTGTAAATTAAATTGTAAATTAAATGTTTAATTTCATTTCCAACTGTTTGTCACCTGTATATAGAGATGCAGTTGGTTTTTCTATATTGACCTTGCCTTCGAGAACATTTTTGCCTTGGGCTTCCCTGGTGGTGCAGTGGTTGAGGGTCCGCCTGCCGATGCAGGCGACGTGGGTTCTTGCCCCGGTCCGGGAAGATCCCACATGCCGCGGAGCAGCTGGGCTCGTGAGCCATGGCCGCTGAGCCTGCGTGTCTGGAGCCTGTGCTCCGCAACGGGAGAGGCCACAACAGTGAGAGGCCCGCGTACCGCAAAAAAAAAAAGAAATTTTTGCCTAAATTCATTTATTAGTTCCAGTAGTTTTTAGGTACCTTCCTTAGTATTTTCCACTTACATGGCCAGCTCATCTGTGACAAAGACAGCTTTAATTTTTCTTTTCCAATCTGCACTCCTTTTATTTTGTTTTCTTGTCTTATTGCATCAGGTATGACTTTCACTAAGAGCTGAATAGAAGGGTTGAGAGCAGCCCTTCTGCCTTATTTCGCAGCATTCAGGCTGTTAAGTGTGACGTTAGCTGTGGGATTAGCATAGACGTCCTTAACTGAATGAAGGAAGTTTCTTTCTTTTCCGGGCTTGCTGAGATTTTTTTTTTTTTTTATTGTGAACAGTTTGGATTTTGTTAAAGTAGTTTTTCCTGCACCAATTGAGATAATCATGTATAGTCTTCTCTTTCATTTTAAAATATAGTGTATTAAATGTATAATTTTTAAAACTATTAATCTCACATTCCTTAGAAAAACTCTAATTGGTCATGTGTTCTCCTTTTTTATATATTGTTGTCTTTGGTTTGCTAATATTTTATTAAGGGTTCTTGTGTGTATGTTTATAAGGGTTATTCTTTGGTTGTTGGTGTTTTTTTCCTTTGATGGTGCCTGTAGTTCTGGTATCAGAGTAATACTGAACTCACAAAATGAATTGAGTAGCATTTTACCCTCCTGTTTTCTGAAGGAGTTTGTGAAGGATTGGTGTAATTTCTTTAAACATTCCATAGATTCTGCCATTGATGCATTCCTGGTGTGGAGTTTTCTTTGTGGGAAGGTTTTACATTTTCTTGGGATATAGGGACATTCAGATTTTCAGCATCTTCACTTTTGGTCATTTTTGTGTGTTCTTGTGCTGGTTTTGGTAATATGTATCTTGATATATAAGTGTTGTTTTCATTGATACAGCATTGTTTTTATTTTTCCATGATTGATATAGCATTTTCCCCTATATGTAATGTCACTTCTTCTCTGGTTTCTTTTAATATTTTCTCTATTTAGCTTGTGTATAGATAAAAGGAAAAGTACTAGTATGTACCTAGCAATAGTTTCTTTGTGTTAGCTTGCTGAGTTCATGGCCATTCTTGGGTCTGTTTTCTGCCAGCTTTGGGAATCTTTTGTATATTTCTAAATGTGATATTTTCTCTGTCCAATTTTTTCTTTCTTTACCAAATGGGACTCTAAGAGTGTGTATTATGGATGGCTTGATATTGTCTCTGAGGCTCTCAATACTTTTTTTCACAGTTTTTCAGACTTGTTAATTTCTATTTATCTGTATAGAACCTGGTGTTTTTCTTCTATGCTATCACAGATCTGCTATTGAGCCCTTATAATGAATTTTAAAAATTTCAGTAACTGTATTTTTCAGCTCTAGAATTTCCATTTCTACAGTTCCATTCCTCAGTCGAGATTTCCTATCTCTTCAGTTATTAAGACCATTTTCCCTTTTATCCTTTAATTCCATTTATAAGAGATGCTTTGAAATCTCTGCTTTTGCTAAACCCAATACCTAGGTCATTTGTAGTCAGTTTCTATTGACTGTCTTTTATTCCTGCATATAGAATACTTTTCTTTTTATTTGCATGTCTAGTAACTTGGGTTTAAAAACTAGACATTGTAGATGGTATAGTATAGTGATTTGGGAGTCCGTTGTGTTCTGAGTATTTATTTTTCTCGTTCTAACATGCAGTTAACTTGCCCGGCCTCAAATTACAAACTTTGCTTTTCTGTTTCATGACGCTGCTGAAGTCTCTGCTTTGTTTATATGGATTCCAGCTGCTGTTAGGTAGCCTGCTTTTGTAAACTGAACTTGCTAATATTTGTATGTCATTGTAATGTTTTAAAACCAATTGATCATAGCTCTTTGTGTATTTGGAGAGTTGACCTGTACCCAAATAATTCAGCAGTCCATCAGATTTAAGCTGCGATTAGACTGAGGTCGGGGAGCTCCTCTGAGGTGTCCTAGCTCATAGGGGTTCCCCTAGATCCCAACAGCTCTGCTCATCTGCGGCTCTGTCCTCCGACATGTCAAGCCCAGGAGGAGTTAGATCCATGCCTCCTGAGCTGCATGTTTGGGGAATGTGCTCAGTTGGTAGAGCAGCAAACACAGACCTCACCTGTGCGGCTCTCGTTTGCAAGAGGCCTTCCCTCCCACTCCCGGGTCTCTGTGCTTTTTCCACTGCGTCTACTGCGGTGCCCCATCTGAAGATAGTTTGCTGTCAGCCAGTGATTGGGTGGGGTTTATATTTACATGTTTTATCTCACTCTCACTGCAAGAGTTTCCCCTGGAAGTTTCTAGCTTCTTTTCCGGTCCTGACTTCTGTCTCCCGCACCTGGTGGTCACGCTGCCGGTCATTGCTGCTGCAGTAGCCGTGGGCACTGGAGAGCTCCCTTGGGCCCCTAATGCCACAAACTCACAATTCTTACTCCTTTCAGTTGCTTTTTAATTTTTCAAGGGCATGAACACTGCCCCTGGCTTTTGTCCACAGTTTCCTGCTTTCTAAACGTCTTTAAGTAGCTGTTTTAGCTATTTTATCTAGGTCTTATAGTTCTACCTGTGGGAGAGTTTGCCTGACCGCTTCAGTTTGCTGCAATTGTTTCCTCCCTCTGTGATTTTAAAACAACTCCCTTTAAAGTAAATGTACTTTTTCCTCTTCTGCTTTATGATGGAGTACATTGGCCACGCTTCTGAAGGAATTTAAGTAATTATCGTGAGGCTGGATGTATTGATTTTTCTTATTTTTATTAGAATGCTCTTAGTCTTTTATCATTAATTATGATCCTATATGTGATAGAAGTATCTGAATATGCTTAGTTTTCAAAAGTTGTTTTTTTCTTTTTTTATGAACCAGAAACGGGTGTCCAGTTGTATCCATTGCATTAGAAGCATTGATTTTTGTTTTTTAAGGGTTGACTGATATTGTTTTTATTATTAGATTTTAAAAACGTAAAACCAATCTGCTTTGTAACTTGATTTTTGCACTGTTGTTGTAGTTTACGTTTCTTTGATTGCTCTTGAGACTGAATGTTTTTATATGTTTATGAGCTACTCAAAACTCCTCTTTTGTGGATTGACTTTGCATGTATTTCTATTTCACAGTAATTTTCTTAAATGGAGTTGTTATAACTTTTTATGTATTAGGATTACTAAACCATTGTCGTATGTGCCATCGATATTTTCCCCAGGGTTTGTTTTCTTTCTAATTGTGTTTATGATGCTTGTACATACAGAGTTCTATATTTTTATATAGTTACATAGAGCATTTTTTTCTTTCATCTGGTATTACATTTAGAATATCCTTTCCATCACATACTAAAGGCATCTGCATTTTCTTTCAATACAGTTACAGCTTACTTTACATTTAAATTTTTGTCCACCAAAGATGTATTTTTGGGATCTAAACATTATTTCCATATGGTTTCCCATTTTCTCAACATCATTTAGTGACTAAGTCATCTTTTTCCCATTTCTTTGAAATTCCAGTGTAATATTTTCAGTAGTTATATGCACTTGAATTTCTTAACTTTTAAAATATTCCAGTGTTCTGACTTTGACAGTGTGTGTGTGGGGGGGGGGGGGTGTGTGTGCATTTAAAAAATATTTTATAGGGTAAGTGCCTTTATTACTTTAATTTTTTCTCTAATATTCTTATATGCATTCCTTTCAAAATAATTTTACAAACATTGAGTCAAGTCTGTCTATTTGTGATTTCTATGGAAATTGCATTAAATCTGTAGGGTTAATTGGGAAAAATATGATATCCTTCAAATTTTGAAATGTCTCATCTGGAAACATGGCACAGCTTCATTTGTTCAAGTCATTTTTATGACTTTCATAAAAATGAATTTGTGTGGTTTTCTTTCTGCAGGTCTTAACACATTTCAGTCCATTTTTGTTCCTGGGAAGACTGCAGTTTTGTTGCTCTCATAAATGGGATCCATAACCTGAAACGGCCAGTAATTTTTACCAGCAAAATGGGTTTATTTGGGAGCAGCAAAGAATTGCAGTTTGGGACATGCAACTATGGTGACTCACACGCAAGTTTAGTAAAGCAAAGGAGAGGAAACTCTTATAGAGGAGAAGCGGAAGTTGAGAGTGGCTGTTATAAACAAAAAGTTGATTGGAGGAAACTGGGAATTTGAAGTATAGTGGCTTTTCATTGGCAGAGTTGTGATGGTCTCTTATTGGCTGAGCTGTTGCCAGGAGAGGAGAAAGCTTTTCTTCCTCCTGCTGGCAGTACTCAAGTAGAGTCACTTCCTGCTGGAGATGCGAGGGACATCTCTTTGTGTTCAGGTCTGTATTGATGTCCAGTGCGGGAGAGCTCCCCCTTCTGTCCTCCCAGCTCCATTTTAGTGAGGTTTCCCTTTATTAGTTTTCACAGATACATTTGTATTCTTACCTTATACTTGGTTATTATTGGACTGTGATAAAGTTACTAGGTTTGGAGTCCATTAAACTTACAAAGATTAAAACAATTCATTCTAATACATTTTTCTTTGATTCTCTAAGATAAATGTCATGTCACCTATAAAAACTACAATATAATTTATTTTATACTATATCATGTTTTTAAAATTTGCTTTGATTTCAGAAATAGTAGTGATAATGAGAATTTTGCTTTAATAGGAAGAGAAAATTTGAGGTAAATCTTTTTTATCTTACTTTAAAATATATCTTAGAAATATTCTTCTATCACTATTTTACAAATAAAAATCAGGAAGGAATGTTGAATTTGCCAAATGGCTTTTAGACATTTAATCAATAATCAACTAAATTGTTTTTCTTGGACCTGCTATTGTAAATTATATTAATAAATTTACTACTTTTTTCTAGAATTAAACATTTTGGTCGTTTTCTGTTAGATATATTGATAGATTATATTGACTGATACTCATTTGGAATTTTCCAATATTTATTCACAAACAGCTTTAGATTTCAAATAGCTAAGATATTAAATAGCTTTATATTTGTGCTTCTAGAATTTCTTTTGGTGTCAGGGTTATATGTACAATGAACTGGGAAGTTGTCCAGATTTCTATGTGCTGAAGTAAGTTAAATAGCATAAGAATAATCTCTTTCTGAGTTTTGAAATAAACCTGCCCATAAAAATGCCTGGACCTAGGCTATTTTATGAAGTTCATTCTTGGGCAGTTTTAAACATTTCATGTTTAAATTAATTTCTAACTGCAAGCCATGTGTAAATATACTTTTGCTATGTGAGTTTTAAAAATGGATAGAGCAAAAGTCTCTCTTGATTTCCCCTATGTTGCCTCAGCAGAAGCAAACACATCAGCCGAACATGGACTTCCAGACTTTCCTCGGCATATTTCAAAGCATGGAGAAGCAGTTACAGAAATATAAAAATTTCCTCTCTGCTTTATTTTTACACAAATTGAATAATTCTGGGTGTATGCTGTGAAACTTGCCTTTTCCTTTTAGCAATACATCTTGGAAATCTTTCCATGTGAATCTATGTGGCTCTATCTCATTCTTTATTTTACTACTGAATAACGTGTGATGGAAGTCACCTTAGTTTAATTAGCCTTTTGTGGTATTTCTTTTATGGTTACTGGTATGTTTATATTTTCTAATGTTTCCTTGAACATTTGGAAATCACTTGGAAACATTTGCTTTGCTAAAAGATCTTTAATTTCATCCAGATTTGCTTTCTATTTTTCTCCCTCCCTCCCTTCACTCATGCATGCATTCATTCATTCCACGATATTTATTGAACACTTGCTGTGTCAGGCACTTTTCTAGAGGCTTAGCAGACACCTCTGAATGAAACAGACCCAAATCACTGACCTCATTCTGCTGACGTTCAAGCATACTTTAAAGTTATACCTTTGGATTTACTAAAATTATGATCATTAAAAGAATTAGCCTGTATTTCTAGGGTATTTTCTTTGTGAAATTTACTCCCTGTTTGTGATTATCTTTGTTTTCATTCCCAGAGTTTTACATTTTTGTCTCCTTTTTCTCTGCTTGCTTGGAACACCTGGTTTCTAATTCATTTATTCTTTATTATCATTTTTTCCCATAATGAAAAACCCACAGACAAAATTTATGGGTTCCACTATTTTAAAGGGATTTATTTCATTTCTCCTTTTAACTGTATTGATTTCTCTTTTCTCTTTAATTTTGCTTTACTCTTGTTTTTCTAAATTCTCAAATTAGATGCCTCCAGGGATATTAGCTCGGTGCTTTGTGACAGCCTGGAGGGATGGTATAGGGAGAGTGGGAGGGAGGGAGACGCAAGAGGAAAGACATATGGGAACATATGTATATGTATAACTGATTCACTTTGTTATAAAGCAGAAACTAACACACCATTGTAAAGCAATTATACCCCAATAAAGATGTTAAAAAAAAAATTAGGTGCCTCGTTTCTTTACTCTGTTTCTTTAGTGTTTAGGGCTATGCATGTAATTTTTTTTTTTTTTTTTTTTTTTTGCGGTAAACGGGCCTCTCACTGCTGTGGCCTCTCCCGTTGCGGAGCACAGGCTCCGGACGCGCAGACTCAGCGGCCATGGCTCACGGGCCCAGCCGCTCCGCGGTATGTGGGATCTTCCCAGACTGGGGCACGAACCCATGTCCCCTGCATCGGCAGGCGGACTCTCAACCACTGCACCACCAGGGAAGCCCTGCATGTTCTTCTGGAAAGGCTTGGGCTTGTCTCGTTTGTTGGTCTGTTGGTCGTCAGTGGCAAATCCATCCACTGACTTCCTGGTGTGATACTTACTCACCTGCTGTCTGTTATGCTCAAATTGAATAGTTCTGAATATATGTTGTGAAACGTGAATTTCTAAGAATTTGTGCAAACCATGGTGAACTTTCTCCTTGCTCTTCCGTGGACGAGGCAGCAAAGTCATGGCCCCAGGAGGTAGACCGTCACAGAGCTTGGCGGGGGTGGACCATGGGGCCCATTGACTTCGGTGAGGGAGCTGGGAGGAAAGAGATGGTGAAAGCATCCGCTCCCCGTGAAGAAGAGGAAAAGACAGAACCCCTGAATTCTCACTCTCTTCTAGTTAAACTGCTTTATCTGGTTAGCCTTTCCATGGGTCTGAAACTTTAGCAATGTTCTATGTTACGTGCAGATGTGCATCTCATTGTGAGATTTTCATGGAAATTGTTGACTTTTTTTGAGGTTGATGAAAGCTCTGATTTACTCTGTGCTTATGCTTGCACACGTCTGGGATGTACTGAGGACTGTGTTACCTCCTCTGGGCCTCAGAACAACTTGACAAGCAGCTCCATAATTTAATTGTGAAAATGGGCAGGTGAGGGTATGAGCTCACCTGGACTCAGAGAGCTCCAAGGACTGTGATACACTTTCACCGCTTAGTCCCAGGAGCACATAGTTACGTTGTTCATTTTAATATTTTATTTCCATTGCTCTCTTTATCCCTTTTATCAGCAGCTGAGGGAGAAATCCTCCAGCTGGCCACCTAACTCACTGATGAGAATTTCTGTGTTGCTTCTGTTCTCTCCTTCCATTGCACTTTTAAATTCAGCAATTAGTGTTTTCAACTGGAAGCAATATTCCTGAGAGAAAAGTAACTGTCATCTGAAATTTTATTTTTAAAAAGTAAAAATAGGGAATTTAAACATTTCATTTGGATATTGTAGTAGCTCCTTCATAGGAGGACGTTTCTGACAACACAGATTATTGCTTTTCTTTTAGTTGCTGGACCATCGTGCAGATTTCTCTATGTTCATTCATTTCTCGTTAATCCAGCTGTGTGGAGAGCTGCCGTCCACAGTTCCCTGTTGTTGGATTTGATGTGGGTTGTTGCACAGATCTTGTGGGATTCTGTTTCCGATCTTTGAGAAGGAGGGAACGGTTGGCTTTGCTCTCATTTTGTTTGCCACATTGGTCTATTGTCGTGTGGAGGGCAGGGCCACCACTCCAGCTGGAGACGGAAGACAGGCGTGAGCCTCCTGGTGGTGCGGACGTCTTCTGCTGGTTTGTTGCTTTTCCGTGTGGGTCTGCTTACCTCAGCCACCTGCTCCCCTGAATAACAGGAAAGACCGTTCTCTTAGGACCTGCCAAGGGTACCCGACCCCATCCACATAGCTCTCACCGGACCACTGAGGCAGAGTACACACTAAATTAGGGTGTTTTTAAAAAGATGTTATGTGCTAATATTCAGAAAAATACGATTTATGTGTCTATGGCCATCCGTAGATTGGCCTCACTTTGCCCTGCTTGTGTGTCAGGGGCTGCAAAGGCCCTGAAGGATGCGGGGGACCACTTGGGACTGTGCACAGCTCATCACACTCCTCCAGCACCCAGAGGGAGGCCCGAAGTTTCCAGACATCACCTGTCCACCCTCCCTCATGACCCAATTTGATGTCCCTCTGCCACGTGGACGCGGACAGCAGTGTCCCGGAGACTGAGCGCCCTTTCCACTACTAAGCTTCCCCTCAAAATAATTAAAATCTATCTCCCTATGCACAGCACCCCCAGTCATGGAATTTCTGCTCTAGGAGCTGTTTAGTAAGAGCCTTTCCCACTCCATCCAAGCCTCCAGGGAGCTGCATCCAAGGAGACTGTCCACATTGGCCTGTTAGTCCAACCCAGGGCACTATAGTGAGAAAAAGAGATTAAAAAAAATAATGAAGATTAGAAAGATGAAATAGAACTCTCTTTATATTCTGATGACATAAAAAAATCCTAACGAATCTTCAAAATTAACTAGAATGATCAGGTACAAATTTCAAAATGACTTGTTTGTTCAAGGAGATGAAAGACAAAAATTTTAAAATGCAGTAGACAGCTGGAAATGATCAAAAGACACAGCATATTTGAAAAAAAAAAACCTGATTCTAGAAATCAAAAATTTGATTCGAAATAGAGATTCTAGAACTAAGAAAGCATCATTGAAATTTGAAATGCCATGGACTGGCTTAGCAACTGACTGGGCACAGTGAAGAGAAATAATTAGTAAACCAAAAGATATCAGAAAAAGTCTTTCTATGATGACTCACAGTGAGCCACTGGGATCAAACACACAAAATAGAAGGTAAGAGAAATTGAGGGTATAGCAAGTTAATCTAACATATGAAATTAGAGACCCAGAAGGAGAGAGTATTCAGAATAGGGAAGAAGCAAAATTTGAAAAGACAATAGCTGAGAATTTCCCCAGACTGGTGTATGACAGTGTGCAAACCTCAAACAGCATACATAACAGAAGGATACATCTGGACATACCATCGGGGACACTGCAGCTAGAGATGAAGCTTTTGAAGGCAGCTAGAGGACACCTCCAGGAATGAAATGGGCTCCTCAGAATACACTAAAAGGGGCAGAGACAGCAGAGTGAGAACAACTGCTAATCTAGCAAAACTGTGTTTCAAGGATGAAGACGAAGTAGATTTCAGGCAAACACAACCGAAAGGCAGGTCCCGAGCATGTGCACACTGGAAGGAGTACTAAAGGGTGTTCTTTAGGCAGAAGAAGATGTGAGATGCATATCCACGTAAGATACGCAGGACGGAATGAAGAATTGAAAAGAGGTATGTGTGCAGGAGAATCTAATGGATGTTGTCGCCACAGAAGGAGCACCGCACGTACGTGGACCATCTTAATAGCTGGTTGACCTAAGATAATAGCTTACCTGTCAGACTCTGGGAGGAGGGGAGCTTGTCACCTGCTTGCTCTCAGGTAAGTGCCCCACCGCCCTCTGCTCTGCTCTGTCCTGTATCTCAAGGAAGCCGGGGCCAGGCAAAGCCTTCCTGAAGACAAACCACAGAGTGGAAACCCTTGCTTTTCCAGGTACAAAGGCTACAGGAACTGAGTCAAGGTTGTATCGGTACAAGGCTGGACGTATAAACAAATGGTACATGTGGTGCTCCAAGGACAAAGAACAAGGTGAACTCAAAGGGCCAGCATTGCTGGAACGAAGAGTTACAGGACTCCTATCGCTCTGTCACGCTGCGACCACTGCAATGTCCCAGAGCCCTCCCAAGCAGCATGCCCTGTCCCTTTCCCACCCATATAAGGAAAGATATTTGCCCCGTTCCTCTCCCGCTCAGCACGCTGGAAGTATACATAGTCTGCCCAGTCAGCAGATGACTCGCAGGTTCCCTGGCTGTAAAAACAGACAAGCAACCCACGCTCATGGTCGACTTTCCCTGGCTACCAGGAAGTCGGCCTGCTGTTCTCGCAGCGACCCTTCTCTTTAATAAACTCTGTCTTCCTTACATTCTGCCTTGTGTCTGGCAATGCTTTTCCAACCCGCACTTGGACCATGACAGTACAGAGTGAGTTCAGAGATAAAGATGTATTTATGTCACCACTTGATGTACAGTAGAGTTGTACTGCAAAGTTGGTACTTGCTACAAAATGAGGCAGGAATGGAGTTTTCAAAAAATTTGCTGCTGTGACCATGCCAATTAAAACCACAATGGGATACCAATACCCACTGGCCAACGCTTAAAAGGTAGAAAACACTTAGCCTTGAAAGGATGTGAAGCAATAGGAACCCTCGTGTACTCACGGATATGAATGTAAATTTCCAACACTTTGGAAAATCCTTCAGCGCACCCCTGCTGCAAGACCCAGGGACTCCGCCGTGTGGTAAATGCCCAATGGCCGTGCGTGCACACGTGAGCCTGAAACTGTATTTAAGAATGCTCAGCGCTTTAATCATTTGCAATAGCTGAAAACTGGAAACAAACTCAGATGTGGGCTCTATAAGTAAATTAAGGGACTGCAGCTAATCCACATCAGCGTGGACGAAACTCACAAATGTAATGCGTATGTGAAAGCAGCCAGACAAAGGCAGCTTTTGTGTAAAGTGAAAAATCAATGCAAAATGAAACTGTGGTGTCTAGTGATGAATTCCCAGGTGGTGCTAATATAGAAAAAGCAAGGCATTGATCACCATGAAAACCGAGACAGAGATTGCTAATAAAGGGGAAAGAGGGAGGAAAGGGAATTTAGAAAATTCCTGGGATCCCGACAATGTGCTATGGATGACTTGGACCCTTCACTTTATCATAATTCATTCAGTTGACGTTTATTGTACATTTAAATTAAAAAAAATTTTAAACAATAAAATGGTTAAAAATAACCATTTTTAGGCATAGTGCATGGCCAGTCAGGTAATTTCACAAGGACTTCCTGCTGAGACCCCACAATAGGACATCACAGGAGTCACTGAGAGAAGGAAGAGGACACAGGACAAGACAAATCCAACTATTGTCCTGGAAATGGAAACTCCTTTTGAGTCTAAAAAGGAAAGTGCAAAGAACAGACTATTCTAAGCTCCTGGATGGCCCTCGCATCACTTGGGTAAGATGTTACTTAAGTCAGAGGCTGAGACAGACCTAAGTAACGCCACTTCCAGCTCTGAAAAATGACAAACTCAACCCCACAGCGCTGGAAAAATCACACCCTCTCTCTGCCCTTGATTCCAGCTGCCAACCTCTCTGTTATTTACCATCTCTTTCTGTCCCTCTGGCCAGCTCTCCCTGCCACTGAGTTGTTAGTAAAAAAACAAGGATACAAAACTGTTATTCAAGAACTGAATTATGCTAAACAAACAGTGTTGGAGTCGGAGAGGTGGGGCCCTCTTAGACGTGGAGGTCTCTGCATGAGCTAAGGGCATTTCCCTATAAACTTTCTCTCCCTTGAAAAGACAATTTAGGAAATCTTACAGGGGCACATTACCATTCCTGGAAGAAGTGTAATTTTCATGGGTGATTTTGTTTCAAAGAAGAAACATTTTTCTAGCGCAAAACGGAATGCAGAGGGTAGTAGTAAGCTGGGACTAATGACAAGCAGTGTGAACAAAATGTATAAATGTTTAATTTTGGCTCAGATAAACCAGATGCAAATTTCCTGTTTCCTCAGGCAGTGAAATACTGATCATTTGTATGATTACTTTAAACAAGGGTCAACTCTTGGTTTAAGAAAACATAGCTGAATATTAAATATTTATGAAATGAAGTTATTGCAGAGGGACGCCGAGATCCTCTCTGTGGGGTGTGCTGCTGAATCATGGCCCCCATCCCCATCCTGCAATCTGCTCCTTTAATATTTCTCTCTGGCTATTGGTGGGGTTGGGGGCAGGACAAGTTCATTTATTAACTAGGGAAAAACAAAGCCAAACGTGGATTTTCCCTGAATCAATTGAGGCTGCAACAGAAGAATTTAAGAAGCTCAGCTTTGAGCAATAGTGCAAATTGCTTCAGTTGGTTTGTTTGTGTGAACTTATGCTGTGGACCATCCCTCCTTGGGCTGTGAAAGCAGAGGATAGCCGTATCCTCTGCTGCTGGTTTACTCATGAAAACACCACAAATCTGGTAGAGAAGCTGTCAACGCTACACTGCGAGGTTCCTACAAGGAGCTCGTCTCTGGCGCCTTCCGACAGGCTGGGAACTTGGAAGGCAGTTTGGCGATTCTGCTGGATTGGCAAAGGGATTTCGTCTGTATCTCATGGTGCATTTGGGAAGGAGGGCCATTGCCATTGATTTAAAATGTGCACAAAGGCATCATATGTATGTGTATATACATGCATATTGGGTTGGCCAAAAAGTTCGTTTGGGTTCTTCTGTAAGATGGTGTGAAAACCCGAACGAACTTTTTGGCCGAACCAATATGTGTATAAACACACAAATATACACACACATGTATCTTCATGTATATTTATATATTCATATAGGTATATATTATATACCTATAAGTTTGAGGAAACTTCTAATCCAAATGTGCCCGTGTGAGGAGGCTGGAAAAGCCCTTCTTCACTGAACTGATTGTAAACATCGTGGGCCAGGATGGCCTGTGGCAATTTGGGGGCTTCGGGACTTGGGGGAACTATATTTTGAGACTACAGCTTCTTACCACTTTCCTGAATGTCCCTGGCTTTCCGCTTCTCGGTTTGGCCTGTCTACCTGCTCTGTGCTCCTACTTCTCATCCCATCCCTTGTCCTTCTCTGCTGGATCCCCTGAAGCTCAAGGTCGTCCTGCCGCAGGCCTCTGCTTCCCGTACCCGGTGGGCAGCTGAGGCTTAGTTCTCAGAGCTCAGAGGCCGTGGTCATGGGTTTGGCAGGGTGGGCTTTGTGCCCTGGCGAAGGACCCCACGCCAACCCTCACTGGTCACCCGCCTATACCCTCAGTCCGTGCAGCGTCTAGACACCTCCGTGCAAATCTCCTCAGTAGAAGGCTAAGCTCAAAGTCCCAGAGAAGCCTTACCTCCGCTCCTACAGACCGACCAGCAAGCAGCTGATTGGAGCAAACTCCGGAATGACCAGGTGTGCAGTTAACATCTAAGTGAGGGAAAAGCCTGCTTTCTGGGTGGCTCAGCGATGTTACTGCGATTCTGTTGGGTTGGCCAGGAAGTTCATTCAGGGTTCTCTGTAACATCTGATGGAAAAACGTGAACGAACTTTATGGCCGAACTAATAAAATGGCTGAAAGCAGTGGTTCTTAATTGGTGTGGACTCTTTGCCCTGGGGGTGTTGGACGTGAATGGGGGTGCTTTCAGTTGTCAGATGACTGGGGACTCTACCGGCATTTAGAGCCCCGAGGCTGGAGACGCTCACTATTCCACGATGCAACAGAACAGTCCCATGGGCTGAGCAATAGCCATGCCCAAGAGCCACCTCCACCCCACGAGACCCCTTCTAACGCAGGCTTACTCTACTCGTGCTGCTTCCCCATATCTTTCCAGTTCCTGGGTGCTCTGAGCACTCACGAGGTGTCAGTCCTATTGCTGGGCTCCATTTGGTTCTGTGCTCACAATCCATGGGAAGCAGCAGGGTTTCTCCAGACAGCCACAGCTTTATGTGTCTCCCAAGGCTAGGCTGGCATTTCAAAGGCTGTTGAGTTTCCTGATTTCCCATCCCTCTCCTCTGCTCCAAAGCCAGATCGTATCCCTGGCCATGGACGGATGGGACCCAAGTGCTCCCTCCTTGCAGGTGTGAACAAGCGAATACCGACTCACCTGGTTCTTCTGTAAATGAAATGCTCTCTGGGTTTTCACAGGGGGCCCACAGCTAAAGCGGATACCATCACTTCTGCCCGCTGGACTTCCTTCACATTCTCCAAGTTCAGCTGGAGCTGGAAATATCAAAGAGCTGGATTTATAAGATGTCCTTTGGCAATTGATAAAGATAGTCCTATATTTAAACACGATTTGGAATGAGGGGAAGGGCAGTAGAAGCGTCATGAATAAAACATAGATTTGGGTAGTAGAGACACAGACCTACTAGAGAATGGACTTGAGGATATGGGGAGGGGGAAGGGTAAGCTGGGACAAAGTGAGAGAGTGGCATGGACATGTATACACTACCAAACGTAAAATAGATAGCTAGTGGGAAGCAGCCGCATAGCACAGGGAGATCAGCTCGGTGCTTTGTGACCACCTAGAGGGGTGGGATAGGGAGGGTGGGAGGGAGGGAGATGCAAGAGGGAGGGGACATGGGAACATATGTATATGTATAGCTGATTCACTTTGTTATAAAGCAGAAACTAACACACCATTGTAAAGCAATTATACTCCAATAAAGATGTAAAAAAAACCAAAACAAACAAACAAACAAAAATCCCCACATAGATTTGATTATAAAACCTCCGGAAACATGCTCCATCCCTTATCATAAACAGTTTCACAAATCAGGGGGAATGGCTGAGATGGACCAATCTTACACGATTTGCACATTTTAATTCTGCCCCGAAGATGCTTGCTATGTGAACTCCTAGCCAGATCTCCCTTCTGAGGGTCGAATCCTACATGCCCAGGCCCACCTGTTACTAGCGCTGTGAGGGTTGGGGCTGCCCCATTCAGGGAGAGAGCTGACATCGGCCTGTTCCATGGCTCACGAGAGATGGGGGTCGCTCTGTGTCTTGACGTAGAGGGTGTGGCCTTCTCCCTTTAATTAGTTTAGCCACTAGGACTTGCTTTAATAAGCTAAACGTTTTTAAGTTTTAATCGTGAAATAATTTAAAATTTTAAAAAGGTCTACAAGAACAGTACAAAGAACTCCCATCTAATCTTTCTCCAGATTCACTAACGTTTAATATTTTGCCGTATTTACTGTAATAGTCTCTCTTCTCTCTCTCCTTATTTTTATTAAGAATCTGTAAGCCCATACTGATACAATGATATTAACAGACTATTTATTGTAATAGTGCTGATATGATAATGGGTTTTAACCCATTTAAAAAATTAAATGGGTTAAAATTCTTTAATGTTGTTATTGATTTTGAAGCTACAATCCTCTATTTCCTCAGTAAGAGCCCGTTCAAACTGGTTCCTTTTTTAAAAATAATTAATTAATTAATTAATTTTTGGCTGTGTTGGGTCTTCGTTTCTGTGCAAGGGCTTTCTCTAGTTGCGGCAAGCGGGGGCCCCTCTTCATCGCGGTGCACGGGCCTCTCACTATCGCGGCCTCTCTTGTTGCGGAGCACAGGCTCCAGATGTGCAGGCTCAGTAGTTGTGGCTCACGGGCCTAGTTGCTCCGCGGCATTTGGGATCTTCCCAGACCAGGGCTCGAACCCATGTCCCCTGCATTGGCAGACAGATTCTCAACCACTGCGCCACCAGGGAAGCCCTGGTTCTTTTTGCTTTGACGTGTTTACAATACTTTTGGACCTTTTTTTTTTTTTTTTTTTTGCACAAAAATCTGTTGCAGGCTTAGTTTATATTTTCCCTGATCCATCCTAGGAATTAGTCACTCGTCTATGTTATTCATCCTATAGTGGGAAACAGTATTCAGAAACCAAGTTCTATGTGCTAGGTGGGTTCATTACTAATGGAGTGTCATTGATTCTGCTTCTCTCAGCAAACAAAGCAAAGAAACAAAAGATCTGTCTGTGTCTCTATTTGTATCTACTTCGTCTTGCTAAAACCACCAGTTCATGCTTAGATTTCCAACACAATTCCAATCCAACACAATGGGATTTTGTGGGGTTTTTTGGTTTTTACAGTTTTTTAAATTGGGGTATAGTTGCTTTACCATGCTGTGTAGTTTCTGCTGTACAACTAAGTGAATCAGCTGTATGTATACATATATCCCCTCCCTCTTGGACCTCCCTCCCACCCCCCCAATCCCACCCATCTAGGTCACTACAGAGCACCGAGCTGATCTCCCTGTGCTCTGCGGCAGGTTCCCACTAGCCATGTGTTTTACACATGGTAGTGCATATATGTCCATCCCAATCTCTCAGTTCATCCCACCCCCCTCCCCCACCCCCGTGTCCACATGTCTGTTCTCTACGCTCCCAGCCTGCCTACCTTTCATATACGTAGCTTCCTTTGCCAACAGGAGAAACTTAACACCTGATGTCATCATGGTATTTACTTAGTTGCTTAATCCTACAAATGCAGAAAGCACTTTCAGAATCGCTCATTTATTCCCCCGTGAAAAACACGCTTTCTGAGGACTGCCGCTTCCAGTCCACAAGCTTGTGCCTTGAATTACCAGAAAATGAAACAAGATGTGAAATGACCATTTCCAACCTTGAACAATAGAAATCACACGGGAATGAACACAGTTAGCCGTACATTTGCACAGCTTACTGCTTAGAAGGTTCCAGGCTGAAGCACAGAAAAGGGAACAAGGAGCAGAGCCCAGCAGATTTTTCTGGGATGAGGGGACTGCAGCTCTGAGAGCCAGCAGCCACTACAACTTTTAGTTGCAGACCAGAGAGAGCTGCACAGGAAGAGAGTTCCAGAGATCTGCAGGCCCCTGTAGAATCTTTGCATTATATTCACCTGTGACTACATATGTGGGGTGAATCTCCGCAGGGCTGGGAAGAGAAGCACTGAAAGCACTGGGACAAGAAATCCCTGGAGCTCATGCAGGTATAGGAAATTTCACGTTCCCACCAACAAGTCTGGAGAGACCTAGTAGTACCTGAGGTACTGGGTAGAGCCTTCAGAAGGATATCACCTTAGAAGTTTGGATAAGTTACTCTAGATGAAAGGCTGCTCTGGCCTTTCTGCCAAAAAGCTTTAAGGTATACCTCAAAATAATCAAGCTGACTTCAAGTAACGTTACCGTATCCCGGAGCAAAGCTCAGCATTCCTTTAGCAACATCTCCTCCAGTGACATTAAAATTCACGCCTGGCATTTAACCAAAATACCAGCTATGCAAATAAGCATGAAAATAAAACTCATAACCAGGAGAAAACTCTATTAATAGAAATATACCCAGAAATGACAGATTATGAAATTAGCAGATAAGGACATTAAAACAGCACACACACGCAGACACACACACACACACACACACACACACACACACACACACACACTAGTGAACTTGAAGATATAATAATAGAAAGCACATGAAATGAAGCACAGAAAGCAGATAGAAAACATGAACGGAGCATTAGAATTAGAGAATTTAAGTGGTCTAAATTAAGTGTGATTCAAGTCCTATACACAGAGAACAGAGAGAAAGAGGTACAGAAAATTTGAAGAAATAATAGCTGAAAAAAAAGAAATTTGGTGAAAACCATAAACCCACAGATTCAAGAAGCTCAACAAATGTCCAGCAGAAGAAACAAAGAAAGCACGCCATGTAACATTGAACATGCTGGAAAGAAATCTTTTTCTTTTGGCTGCGCTGCGGGGCTTGTGGGATCTTAGTTCCCCTACCAGGGATTGAACCCAGGCCCTCGGCAGTGAAAACGTGGAGTCCTAACCACTGGGCCGCCAGGGAAGTCCCAGAAAAGAAGAAATCTTAAAAGCAGTTTATATGAGAAACATAGGCACATATTACATAATTACATAAGACACACAAAGATAAGAATAACATACTTTGCATCAGAAATGATGTAAGCCAGGAGGAAATGGAGTGACATCTTTATACACTGAAAGGAAGTTACTCTCAACTGAGAATCCGATACCCAGTGAAAACATCTTTCAGAAATGAATGTGGGCTTTTGCTTCTCAATAAGACAGCATCCCCCTTCGGGACACAACTATGATCCATGACACGATACCAAAAAGATTCAACCCGAAGGTGCTGGAAAGTGAACAGAGGTACAGAGACTGTAGGGGGAGAACTCCTACAGTCTGTGTGGGAGACCTCCTCACCTGAGGAGTGGAGATGGGGAAGTACCGGGGTTCGCGTCCATCTCCGAGGCTTGCCCCGTGCTGAATGCAGCCGACAGCATGCACAGTGGCTGCACAATCCACGCAGGTACCTGTGATCTTTCTTACCTGGGGAACCAGAAAGTCAGGCTGAGAAAGTACAGACACTGCAGAGAGTAGGGGATTGTTGAAGGGAGGAACTGGAGGAGGAGCCCCCCACTCCATCCACCCACGTCTCTGACGGAGCCCAAAACACTCATGTGCAGAACAGACTCCACGTAGCTCAGCTAAAGGCGAATTTCATGAACTGAGCTGCCTCCCAAGAGCAAGAGTTTGCAGTTCACACCCAGCCAAGGAAATTACCTGCTAAGAAAAAGGAAACAATGGTTTTCAGATAAAATAACAGATTCTGGAATCTCAACATCTGAACATGCACAGTTTCCAAAATACAGTCCAAAATTACATGACATGTGAAAAACCAAGAAAATGGAATACATTCTAAAGTTACAGGAAAAGACAAGTAATTTGACCGGAATCTGGCATGAACAAGATGTCAAAACTATATTTTAAGAGATTATCATAATTGTCCTAAATAAAGTAAAATGAAACATTTAAATTTTACCTTCATTTATACTTTCTCTAATGTTCTTCCTTTCTTACGTAGATCTGAATATCTGGCCTATATTGTTTTTCTCCTCTACGAAGAAGTTTGTTTTTCTTGTTTTTTAGGGGTTTTTTTTGCGGTACGCAGGCCTCTCACTTGTTGCGGCCTCTCCCGTTGTGGAGCACAGGCTCCGGACACACAGGCTCAGTGGCCATGGCTCACGGGCCCAGCCACTCCGCAGCATGTGGGATCTTCCCGGACCGGGGCACGAACCCGCGTCCCCTGCATCAGCAGGCGGACTCTTAACCACTGCGCCACCAGGGAAACCCTATGAAGAAGTTTTAATATGTCCTTCAAGGCAGGTCTGCTGGCAACAAAAACCCTCATTTTTTGTGTTTGAGCAAGTCTATTTCTCCTTCACTTTTGAAGGAAATCTCACTGGATACAGAATTCTAGCTTGCTGGTTTTGTTCTTTCAACACTAACTATTTCCCTCCTCTCTCTTCTTGCTGCTTGTTTTCTAAAGAAAAGTCCAATGTAATTCTTATTCTTGTTCCTTTACAGGTGGGGTATTCTCCCCACCCTCCAGCCCCCACCCTGACTCCTTTCAAGTTTTTCTTTGAGGTTTTGATCTTCTGAAGTTTGAATATGATCTACCGAGGTGTCGACTTTTTGGTATTTGTCATGCGTGGTTGATGTCCTCCAAGATTCCCGGCACTGTGCTTTAGTGTTTGTCATTGATTTTGGAAAATTCTCAGCCATTATTACTTCAAATATGTGTTCTTTTCTTTCTTCCTTCTCATTCAGGTATCCTCATCATAAAATGTTATGCTTTTTGTAATTATCTCACAGTTCTTGGACATTCTGTTTCATATTTTCCATTCTTATTTCTCTTTGCATTTCAGTTTTAGAAGTTTCTATTGACATATCTTCAAACTCACTGATTTTTTTCCCCTTGGCTGTGCCAGTCTGAGTCCATCAAAGGTATTCTTCATTTCTATTCTATTATTTTTGTTTCTAGCCTTTCTTTTTATTTCTTAGATTTTATGCCTCCCTGCTTACATTGCCCCCCCGCCCCCGTCTTGTATGCTGTTCACTTTTTCTATTAGAGCTCTTAGCATATAAATAATAGTTATATTAAATTTCTGGTTTGATCATTCCGAAATCTCTGCCACGTCCAATCCAGATTCTGAGGCTTGGTTTGTCTCTTCAGTCTGTGTTTTTTTCCTTTTAGCATGCCTTGTCACTGTTTTTGGAAAGCCAGGCATGACGTACAGGGTGAAGCGAGTTGAGGGAGATATGCTTTACAGCAGGGTCCCCAACCCCGGGCCGCTGACCAGTACCTGTCCGCAGCCTGTTAGGAACCGGGCCGCACAGCAGGAGGTGAGCGGTGGGCAAGCGAGAGCGCAGCTTCACCTGCCGCTGCCCGTCACTCCCCATCGCTCGCATCACCGCCTGAACCATCCCCCCGGCTCCAGTCCGTGGAAAAACTGTCTTCCACGAAACCTGTTCCTGGTGTCAGAAGGGTTGGGGACCGCAGCTTTAGAGGAGGTTTTATGTTTGCCTGGCGAGGAGTCAGGCTGTATTTACTGTTTGCTGCAGCCGTGGTGTCAGAACTTAAATTTCCTCTGGTGCCCTGGCTTTTGTCTCCCCTGCTCACTTTGATTTTCCCTGGAGATTCCTTAAGTAGGGTCTGGGGCTTGTAGCACTTTTAGCGGTAGCCCCAGTTCATAGTACACAGGAGCCTTGCTGGGAGGGGGGTGTTCTTCAGTTCTATGGTTAGGGGTCCCTTTTTTAGTGAGCCCGAGTCGGGTGTTTTCTTTCCCCAGGTGGAGTCCCACGAGGTAGGGATTTCCCTTGAGGGCAGGCATTGTGAAGGAGAACTGAACACTGGGGGTGTATTTCACAATGGAGAGTTTTCTGTCCCCCCATGGGGAGCAGTAGGGGCTTTTTCTCTGGTGTTCACAGCGAGGCCTGGCAGGGTCCTGGAGGTAAAACTCATAAAAGTGTGCCCCCCAAACAATGGGCCCGCTTTAGTTATGTATAATTAAAGGAAATCTCTGCAGAGAACCATAAAGTCGCTAGTGAGCAGAAATATTTATATGATGAGTGTACTAGTCAAATGGCTGTGACAGAGGAAGGAGTAAGTGAACCTGAAGATGTCACTGGAAATTATCGAAGAGCAGAGCAGAGAAAACAGGTTTTGTTTTTTTTTTTTCCTTTTTAAAGAATAAAGCCTGAGTGGTTTGTTGGATTATATCAAACAATTTGACATACATGTAATTTGGTTGCCGGGAGAGAAAAGAGAGGCTGAGACAGAAAAACATTTGAAGAGGTAACATCCAAAATATTCTACATCTGATGTACACAGAAAGATACTAAAGGAACCCCCAAAAGGAAAAAACACACAGAAGCCCATGTGGAAGCACATAATTATCAAAGCTTGGAAACCAAAGACAAAGATCAAATCTTGAAAGGAACAAGAGAAAACTTGCCTATTACAAGGGCACCTTGAGGCAATTAATGTCAAGCTCCTCTTCAGAAGCAATGCAGGACAGAAGAAAATAAAACAATGTCTATAAAGTGCTGAAAGCAAAATATAATCTCTATTCAGAATTCTATACCCAATGAAAACATTCTTCAGAATTAAGGAAAAACACAGGCATTTTCACATAAAGAAAAGCTAAAATAATTTGCTGCCAGGAGACCTTTGCTATAAGAAATGCTGATGTAAATTATTCAGTCTGAAGGAAAATGCCACTAGATAGAAAATCGGAGCCTCCAAAAAAAGAAAAAAAAAAAGGAACATTAGAAATTGCAAATATCCCGGGAGTATTTCAGAGCACACGGAACTCTGCCCCAGAAAGAGTGAACTACACTGTGTGCAAGTTTAGAAAAATTAACCTGTAAATTGCAGACCCGGGACAGAATGCAGACTGAGACAAATGTATCCAAGCATATTACCAATGAGTGATGCATCCACACTCAGGGTGGTGGGGGAAAAAGGGAACTAATCTTAGTCATTTGGGGGTTTTAGGTGGATACTGTAAGTCTGGAGATGCCAAGAACCATAGGTAAGCCCTATACTCCAGTGGGCAGATTTGTTTCCCACGTGGGTACAGTTTAGCAAGTCTAGATCTGTTCCCCTGCGTACTAGGGTTGAATAAATGAGTAAATGAATTCTGCTAATGAAGCCAAGTTTCTCAGTGTGAGAAAAGAAGTGACAAATAAGCAGGAGGAAAGACCAGAGTGAACCTGGTGGTGCTGCTGAGTTAGACATGCCAGGAGCTCATGCTTGTTTTAATGTTTGTGCAGATAAACACAGAACTCATCATGGGACATAGACCCTTCAAGGAGATAAATGGCTGTGTGCTGACAATGCTTTAACATCTGGCTCTCCAAAGCCCACGTGTAGTGCTGGCTAATTTCCGTGATGTAAACATTCCCGTGATTTCAAGCTACCAACACGACATCACCTGATGCTGTGTTGGGAAGAGACGTGCACGGTAGAATCAACACATGACTGAGGATAAACTGTATTCTGGGTCACAAAGAATCTCAATTTAAGAGGATTGAAAAACTAAAGAAAATGTTTTCTGAATACAAGCAAATTGTATAAGAAATCAATAACTGAAATAAATCTAGAATAATCCCAAATTATTAGAAATTAAACAGCATTCTGTGTGTGTGTGAAGCCACAAGAAAAATAAGAAAAAACAATAAGAATACATCCCAACTCAATTTATGAGACTGGTGTTATTACCCTGATACCAAAATCAGAATAGTATATATTCTAAGGAATGTTGATTTGTAGTTTAACTTTCTTCCAAGGAAGTGTGACTTATAAGAAAGGAAATCAATATTCCTCCTGGATGTCTATGCTAAAATCCTCAACTAAACAATAGCAAGTTGAATCCATCACTATATCAAAGGATATTTCAGTCTGATCAAGTAAATTTTACTCCATGAATTTAAGGATGGTTTAACACTGAAAAATTAATCAGGGTAATTCACCCTAATAACAGAGTAAAAATGAAAACCATACAATCATCTTAATAGATGCAGAAGTCATGTTTGACAAAATTTAACATCCATTCATGATGAAAACTCTTAGAAACATAGAAGTAGAAGGGACCTTTTTTGACCTGATTAAGAGCATCTTAGAGCATCTAGAAAAACCTACAGCCAGTCTCATACTTAATAGCAAAAGACTGATTCTGTGCCCCCTCCCCATTGCTAGTGCAATAAAGGAAGATAAATAAAATATAAAAGTCACTGGAAACCAGTGTAGTAGGTTGGAAACCAATGACTAAAACTCTCTTTATTAACGGAGTATATGATTTTTAAAAAATTCTAATGCATCTACCAAAAAAGCTACTAAAATTAATGAGTAAATTTAACAAGGTCACAAGATACTAGGTCCATGTACAAAAAGAAGCCCTGTAATTCGTTAAAAAATAAATATACATTTAACTTTAGAGACACCATGGCTAGAGAATCCCAAAACTGAAATGTAGTGAATAAAAAAGATGTTTACATTAAACACCTGCATATCCACCCACATATCCCCAAATATGAAATAGTTAAGAATGGATTGAACAACATACATGCATGATGTTTTGGCTGAAAACTACAAAATACTCCTGAGAGAAATTAAAGAAGACCTAAATAAGTGGAGAGTAGTTTCATGTTCACGGCACAAAAAGTTCAATATTGTTAAGCTGTCAGTCCTTCCCAAACTGATCTAGACACTCACACAAGCTCAACTAAAACCCCCGCAACCTTCATTTCCTAAAATTTATATGGAAATGCAGAGGACTTACAAAAATTTAAGAAAAAGTTAAAAAAAAATGTTAGAGGAATCAGACTACCTGATTTCAAGTTTACTACGTAAAGTGGCAGAGGTCAGGATTGTCGTGCTGGCATTAAGACAGACACAAACACCAAAGGGACAGAATGTATATGTGGTTACACATATACACATAAAGGGTTAACTGATTTTCAACAAGTTTGCCTAGGTAATTAAAAGGGAGAAAGAATGGCTTTTTCAGCAAGTGGTGCCAGAATATCTGTTTATCTACACACTAATATTTGTGTATGATGTAAAAGAAATGTATATATAATATATAGTTTATCTGTTATTTATTTCTTTGCTTGTCTGTATAAAACAGCCCTCCATATAAACATTAAAAGTATAAACTTCTTAAGAAAGCATTGCAGGTAATTTTTGTGACCTTGGGAGTCACAAGCTTTCTTAAGATACAGATAGGACACACCATAAAAGAAAAAAAATAGATAAATTTGACTTCATAAAAATTTTCAAAAATTGCTTTTCAAAAGACATGTAAAGAAAATAAAATGGCAAGCCACAGACAGAAAACATCTGCAAAACATATCTGATAAAGGAGGTCTATCAACAATATACAAAGATGAATGGACCTTGAGATTATCACACTAAGTGAAGTAAGTCAGACAGAGAAAGACAGATATCATACGATATCACTTATATGTGGAATCTAAAAAAAGGATACAAATGAACTTATTTACAAGACAGAAATAGACTCACAGACATAGAAAACCAAGTTATGGTTACCAAAGGGGGAAAGGGGGGGAAGGGATAAATTAGGAGTTTGGGATTAACAGATACACACAACTATATATAAAGTAAACAACAAGGACCTACTGTATAGCACAGGGAACTATATTCAATATCTTGTAATAACCTAGAATGGACAAGAACCTGAATATATATGTATATAAAGCTGAATAACTTTGCTGCACACCTGAAACTAACACAACACTGTAAATCAAATATGCTTAAGAAAAAAAAAGGAAATGACAATGATAGACAGAAAAAAGTTGAATATTAGATTTAATAATAATATTCATGACTTAAATATTCAATTGTACTTAAAACATTTTTTAAAAATATAAGGAAATCTTATAATTCAATAAAATGAAGACAAAACCCCAATAAATGATGGACAAAAGTTTGAAATACACTTTATCAAAGAAGGTATGCAAATGGACAAAAAGCACAGGAAAAAACTGCTGACATCAGTGTTTATTTAGGGAAGGGAAAATTAAAACCACAGTGAAATACCTTTACTCACGCTTTAGAATGACTGACAACATCAAGTGCTGACGAGGTGTGAAATAACAAACTTTCATGCCTTCCTGTGGGGATGTAGTATGTACAGTGCTTTGGAAAGGAGTTTGGAAGGTTTTTTTTATATAAAGGTAAATACACACTAATCATGTCGCCCAGCAATTCTACTTCTCAGTATTCATACAAGATAAATGAAAATCTGTGTCCACACAAAGCCTTGTACACCAATGTCCGTAGAAGCATTTTTTGTATCAGCGCCAACCTGGAAAGGATCCAAGTGTCCACCTATTGGAGAGTGGACCAACCACGGAATATCCAGATGGTGGGAATACCCTTCAGAATAAAAGGAACAGCTAATCACACGGGTGAGCCTCAGTAGTGGATCTGAATCAGAAAGGAAACAGACGCAAACACTCCATGCTGGATTCTTCCAATTACACAAAATTCTGGAAAAGGCAAAATTGCATATCAGTGGTTGCCTAGGGATGGGGTTAGGGGAGCGGCATGACTGCGGTGGGCTTGCAGGGGGGCCTTTGTGGGAGGGGAGGCGTCCTGCACCGTGATTGTGCATTGTCAAAGCTCACTGAACTGCACACCTAAAACTGGCGAATTTCAGGCTTCCTGGTGGCGCAGTGGTTGAGAGTCCGCCTGCCGATGCAGGGGACACGGGTTCGTGCCCCGGTCCGGGAGGATCCCACATGCCGCGGAGCGGCTGGGCCTGTGAGCCATGGCCGCTGAGCCTGCGCGTCCGGAGCCTGTGCTCTGCAACGGGAGACCACAACAGTGAGAGGCCCGCGTACCGCAAAAAAAAAAAAAAAAACTGGTGAATTTTATAGTATGTAAATCATGCCTCAATCAAAGTGATTAAAAATAATTAACAAAAAAACAAAAAACAAACAAAAACCTGGGGAGCAGGGCATCCTAACCTCCCAAGGGGTAAGAGAGTGGGGGGTGGCCTGGAGTCCCTGCCCATGGCTGATTGTCCTTATTCTCTGGTCCAGGGTGCATTCATCACACTCCTCCTTGGGCCAGAGCTTAAGAAAGTGACAACATGTCAGCTGCTCTGGGTCCACTGCTGCTCCTCGGATTTGGCTGGTACAGGGACCCTGGCCACTCTACCTGGCTGTCCCTGGAATCTCATCAGGGACCACAGCTCTGCTTTCTCCTGGCACAGTCTTTGCATCAGTGATCCCCACCCCTGCCCCCGTTCTGTGCCCAAGGCCGCCCTCCTTAGGGACAGCAGATGGGGCTGGGAGCTCTGGAGGACGGTGGAGAACAGACTCTCTTTCCTCTCCACACCTGTCCTCCACGTCAGTGATGCCTCTCACTTCTGCTTTCCTGTCCCGCACCGGAGCGGTGCTGGGCTCACTGCTGAGTTTTCCCTCTTGGTCCGGAAGCTTCACTGTTACTGTCCAGATGTGTTGTCTCTGCCCGTTCATCAGGAAACCAGTTCGTGGTGTGTTCAGACCCCAATTTGGAGGTGCTTCTGGTAGCTGCAGCGAGGTGAGCTGGGCGGAGTGGGATGGCCTGGCCCCGAAGCTGCCCTCCCCCTATGCCATCCCTTGCCGGTTTCCCGTCAGTGGCCCCATTAGACCCACATCAGGACAGGTTTGAGGGTGCTGTCTGTCTGCAGGGACCCTGACCAGCCAGGGCACCGTGGAAAGCGATGCCTAGCAGCTCCTGGCTGCCCGACTGGACGAGTTGTGACGTGAGCTTGTTCTCTGCCGGCTGCAGTGACCCCACTCCTGGTTGTGCACCCCTCTGGGGTCTCTGCATATCTCAAGGGAGGCTGTGACCTCCTCAGAACAGAAAGAATTCAGTTCGCAGTACCCTGAGCATCTGGTCCGTGTCCTTTGGGAAGCGAGGAATCGAGTCCGTTCAGCTAAGCACTAAGCAGCCCCAGAGGGACGAGGATGTGATGTCACAGCGGTAGGTCCTGCATGTGGCGCCTGTCGCCAAGGTCAGACCCCATGTCTGGGAGTCAAGCCCCGCCCCTGACCGCAGGTCCTGGGATTCTCCTCAGTGCCACCGGCCCCATGACATTGCCGTCCGCCCCGTTCCTCAGGACAAAGCGCAGGGGTCATCCTCCGTCCCCTCCGTCCCCTCCGTCACTCCCGCTCCTGGGCTAATCCACCTGCAAGCGCTCTCAGCTGTGGTTAAATCGGGCCCCGTCTCTGCCCTGTTGCTCTCTCCTCCCATCACCCTTTCCTGTGGGACCTGGACCACCACGCTGGCCCCGGGCAGCTGGAAAGTCCTCTTAGGGCAACGGAATCCAGGCCGCTCAGCGCCCTGCCCTCTGTCCATCCCACTGCCGGCCGGGTCACCAGCTCTGCCCCACGGCCCCTCTTCCCGTCCCTCCAGTGCCCGCACCCTCTCGCTCCCCGACCTGCTCTGCTGCTGCCCCGACGTCTCCGCATCCCCCCCGCTCCTCCCTCCGTCCCCCTGCTCAGGAGTCCCCTCCCCACTGCCGCCCCCACGGCTTCCCTGCTGGAGCTTCTGCTGCTCTGCATCTGATGTGTCTAACTTACGTCTGACACCACTTGCTTGTTTCCTGGTTTACTGTCTCTTCTCTGGACCGGAGGGTGGGCTTCATGAGGCAGGGGCTCTGCTTCTCCCCCTCAGTAGCAGATTCTCAAGCTCCTGGTCGCAGTGCAGCAGAATGGAGTCACTCTTTCCTCATTTTCAGTTTTTTCTTCGGGAGACACGTGGAGGGGTCGGTCCTCAGCGTCCTGTGGTCCCGATTCGGCGGACGTGTGAGGCTGGTGTTTCAGCTGGGCAGGAGGCGAGTGGGAGTAAGCTGGTTTGTACACTAACTTACGGTATTTACCTAAACTTTGGCTTCCGTTGTGTAGCCCCGCTGCTTCTCTGAAACGCTCGGCAGTGCTCCTGGTGGGGTAGGTCGTGACTACAGGAGGGGGGCTGCCATCTGGGTTTCCTTCAGAGGAGTTTTAGATGGAGGATTGTGGGGTCTTATGATGGGGACGAAACCCCCTCTCTGCTGGAGCAGACTAGGTGGTCCCGACTAGGATGGGAAGGGCTGGCCCAGGCTCAGGGGTTCACGGATGTGCACGGCTGTGTTTCTAGTCCCTGTGGTGGGCCCAGTGCCCTGGGGTCTTGAGGAGATGCATGTAGCTGCCTTGAGGCCCTGGAGACAACCTCTGAGGATGCGGACCCCCGAGCGGGGAGGTAGCGAGGTGAGGGAGACTCCGCCACTGCCAGCCCTCGTCACCAGCCATTCGTGGGAGCCGAAGTCACCCAGCACACTTGGGTTGTGAGCTAATAGCTCACAGCCGTGCCAAGGAAACTGCGTTCGAGTCCCAGGATCCACACCCATCAGACAAAAGACGTTTGATCCAGGCGGGAAGTTTACCTTCCCGAATGCAATTAGGCCAGAACGCTTATCGTATGCAATTTGTGTCCAAAGGGCTCCCTTTCGTGCATGTGGCCAGGTCCTCTGGGCACTGGGGGCCTCGCCAGGAGCCTTGTGTGGGGAGCCCCGTGACCTGGAGACGGCCTCCCCGCTCATGGGGGCAGCCTGGGAGGTTGGAACTCTGCAGATTTGCTATACTGTGGACAAAAATGATTTAAAGGCACGGCACCGTCATGAGTGGGGAAGGTCGAATAACGGGCCTCCCTGTTTAGAACATTTTTGGCATCCATGGGCGACATTAGGGTGTCACCATCCCAAATCTGGAGAGAGAGCTCCAGCATCTGTCTCCAGACGTGCAAGCACAATCCAGTTTCAGTGAAAGCCTCTGAACCCCCTCCCTGTCATCTGTGTGCAGTCCGCCTGGGGCCCCTGGGTGACGCGCCGATGGAGAGTATTTCAGGATGGTTCCTGAGTTCAGAGGAGTGCAGTAGGGCCTGCAGAGCCCTCAGGGTGGGAAGGAAGAGGACTCATGGTGATGGCCACTGACAAGGGGCCCAGAAGCAGGGGACCAGAGGAGTGCGACCATGGGTGCAGAGTGACGGGACGGGCCTGTGGCCAGTGGGCAGGGAAGGGTCCCCATCTCCCTGAGCAGCGAGGGTTAAGTGCTGGTGACACAGACCGGGAACTGCCCGCTGATGCCCAAATGACAGGCAGGTCGTGTCCAGGAAGAAGGTCGATCCTGATTCAGTTCTGTAGGAAACCTGAAGACAGTGAAGATTAAATGAGAAGGAAAAAGTTCACTTTGGCAAGATTCAGTTATCACCTAGGAAATGAAGCCTCGAGAACTGGAGTACATTCAGGTAGAGAGAAATACAATTATGTTTTACCCGCTTTCATCCCATGGCTGTGAACTGTTAAAACCATCGTGTTTTATCTCAGGTTACCCAGCTCTGAGTCCTGTACCCTCCCCGCCACGTCTGCCCCCCAAGAACTGCTGATTTAAGAGATGCTTCTGGTAGCCTCTGTTCTGTGCAGGGACTGAGAGACATTGGTGCTTCCTGCACAAAATCCTTGCTCTCTAGTATATGGAGAGGCCAGAGGGTGACAGGGTTTCACTTCTGGAAGAGACATTCCACACTCTTCCTCCTCCAGCTGGTACAGGACCCAGGCCACGGATGCCTAGACCGTAGCCCTTGAGCTCCCAGGCCCGTTTTTCCCTAATCAAAACTAGCCTGTTGAATATCGGTATTGCTTTGACCCAGAGCTGCCAGACCCTTCCATGCAAACGAGATGGGGGTTTGGTTGAACAGCTGAGCCTAGCAGGGAGTGATGGATTTTATGTAATCCCAAGAGGCAGGGCAATGACTCCGAAGCACGTGGTATCGGCCGTTAGGTGGCTACTCATCCCTGTTGAACAGAAGGAAGGGGAAAACCAACAGCGTTTCTCAGCAGAGAAGCCTTTGTTCTCCTCTGGAGTAGCCTTGACTCTTTCATGGACTGTCAGCCCATTGGTGTTTCTTGAGTTCCTCCTGTGTGTGTGTGTGTGCGTGTGTGTGTGTGGGCACGAGCGTGCACATGCATGCCCACATATGTTGCTTCCAGATAACTGTGTGGGAAAACTGTCTGCTTAGTGAAGAGCTTACCTTTTCCCGGGCAGAGCCCTGTATCAAGACGACTGTGCATGTCTGGTGACCA